>NW_020954702.1:305753-424092 GCF_900497805.2 Vombatus ursinus
TTTTTCTGATTTCAGGGAATTGTACCTGTTTGCTCTCACCCTCCCAATTTGGAAAGCCTTTAATCTTTCTTCCAATTAGGAATCAGAGTATCTAATTTTGTATCCTGATTGTTTTCTTCTAATTAATTGGTCTTATTTGATTAATTGTTTTAAGGCATAAAAATCTGTCTCCCCATGTATTCAGGGTCCAGTGCCAAAGCTGAGGAGGCCAAGTCCTGATTTTTTTATGCAATTAGCATGCATGGCTTGATAAATCAATACTCTCAGAAGCTCAAACCTTTGTTTCCTCAGTCATTTCATCTTTCACCTGCTACACTTGGGACTCCCCAGCCTCTGGCTAGACACTAGATGCAAGACAGAATATTTTTAACCCCCTACTTCCTCCTTACATGTTTAGGCACAGTTAGTATCTGCCATTTGTGGTTAGGATGATGCAGACAGGAAGCAGGGTGTGCTGTCAGAGTTTCTGTAGCAAAGAAAGACCAAGATGGGATGCAGGCACAAGTATACTAATACACTTTGCATGCCTGCTGAGCTTGTAGAGGGTAGGAGTTCTGAGTGTTTTAAGGATTATAACTGACATTAATTCATAAGGATTTGCTTCATTAAACTTCTCTCTTCTCTCTGTGATCATTCTACGTCTAGTATATGATTTTTTTTTGGAGGTTTAAAGAGTTAAAATAGTCTGGAGATAGTGTCTAATCTGCCATCTGGCTGGTCACTGGATCTGGAAGCCCTTGACTTCATCTTTGAGAAGGGTGCACAGCTTTCAATTTGAACATAGATAAGAGTTACTTTGCCATTACAAGACATGTGAATTCTTCGCAGGTGAGAACAAAATCTTACTATTCTCTATATTTTCTGGAAGCAAGATCCTCAATCTTTTTTTTTTTAATGCTTAAAATCTGTTTTTAATAATAATGTGGCCACTGCATTCCTATCTCATTTCTCAAATAAATTCCAGACTGTGAGAAGGCCAAACATCATATACACCAGTGAAAGTTGTGTAGCACACCTTCAAGAAGACAGGCAGCATCTGTAAGAGAGCTTCAGCACACAGAAACCCTGCCTCTTACCCCAGGCTTGTATTTGGACCAGCAAGAAAGGTTGTGAACACTAACACACTAGCACCTCCCAGAGAGAGAAAAAGCTCTTAGATTCTGAGCTCCGCCTCCCATCCAAGAAACAGAGAAGTTTAAAAAACAAACACACAACCTAAAAACAGACAACGAAACCTTTTCAGGACACAAAGGAACACTGGGTTGGGAAGAGGGAAGGAGTATTCTACTGGTATTGTTGCCTGAACTTCATGGACTCATCTGAGGGCCTAATCAGAGAGGAAATGGTGCTAAGCAAATTGTGTCCTAAGTGGCTGAGTGACCAATGAGGGGAGAAAAGTGGAATGGTCAAAGGAATAGGGATATAGCTGGGTCTGCCTGTGCCATGGCCTCCTCCCTCCAGCCTCCCTGTAGTCTTCACACTAAAATTTTAGGATTGTACTACATAGAACTGATTCACTAAATGTCCTTCTCAACCCCTCTCTGCCTTCAGTATTCCTAGAGAAGTACAAGTGGTCAGCAGCAGAGCCCTCAACACTCCTCTGAGGTAGAATTCTGGCTAGTGAAGAAAGGACCCTTCTCTGCAGGGTCAGAGGAAACTCAACACTTTAATTGTTAGTATCTTCAATGTTTGTTGGGATCAAAGATCTCTCCAGGAGTTCTGCCTGGAATATGTGGGAGGATTTTCCCCATTGCACTACCCTGGCCAAAGTGGTCACTAGGTGGTGGGGTCATTCCCGTGGTTCCATTTGGTATCATTAGACCATGCCCTGGAGTACTTGGGGGCACCAGCTGGCACATTAACACTCCCTAAAATCCTCTATTGTTTATGATGATACCACCTCCCACATCCATCTGGCTCTAACAATTTCTTCATCTCCTTTTCAGTTACTCCAGGAAAGAGATTGACCATAAAGAGGTAACTATTGGGTGAGTCTTCTCCCATGGCTTCCAAAAATTCTTCAAATCAATTAATGATCACACCTTCATTCTCGCTGTTAGCCTGCTGCCCATTTTTAGGTACTGGTGGTGGTAGCTACTGCTGGTACTGATACTGTTTCCTTGGAGTGTGGTTCTGTTTAGCACCATTAGCTTTTATTTTTGTTTTTGTTTTTGGTTTTTTTCCAATAAAATTCATGTCTGAGTTTTAATGAAAGGCTCCTTAATACTCAGCCTTTTGGTACCAAAAAGGTAAAAAAAAACCAGCTCATCTGAACTCTATCCTGCCTTGATTCAAGGAAGAAAAGAGTTAATAGGGTGATGGTGATTAAGCACCTCCCCCCAAATCACCATAGTAATAACAGAGAGTCAAAGACAGAAAGCCCAAAGCCCACCTATGTGTGTATTCCTTCTCCCTGCCTTTGCTTCTTGACTGCCTGTAGGCTGCCATCCAGGTTGAACATTTCTATCTGAATTTGGAAAGTCAGACTTTTTGTGCCAACCTTGGAGAGCTTTCTAAGCCATTCAGGAGCAATCCAGAAAGAACAACCCTCCACTCATTCACACAAAACAGCTGCCCACCCAAAAAATACCCTCAGGAAATAGTAGAAAGCCAGTAGAGAAGAGTGCACTGAGAAGAGAGACATTTCATGAGGCAGACAAAACTGGGCCAATGTAAAGCAGTCTCTTCCCTGAGCGGAAGCAGCCAAGATCCTCAGTCATCATTGAGATCTTTAGTCTTGCTTGTAGCTCATGTGGCCAGCTCTGCTGTAGAAATGCCTTGGCAAACTGTTTCAGCTCTCCAATAGTCACTGGCCTCATCTTATTAGTAGCTTCTCACCTCTTTAGCACACTGACAGATGCAAGCAACTTCCTTTCCCTTGTCTTACTAACTTCCTTTTCTTTCTCCTACTCTACTTACTCCTTATCTTTGAATCTTTCTTCTTAGGTTAACACTTCTTAATTTCTTCTGCTAGAGGCTAGAGTCCTCCTACTCCATTTCCTTAAGTCCTTCTACTTTTCCTTCTCCTCAAGTCAGTGGCCAACTAACATTCTTCTTGAAAACATAGTGTTACTGATTTTGATTAATGTAAATTAGTCAAGAAAAGCTATAGAATTAACAAATAATGTGATTACCCAAGAATTACCTTGAACATAACATAGCATCTTACATAGTAGGTACTTAAGTTTCTTATTCCTGGTTTTACATCTAATGATTTTCTTACTGATTGTTCCATTTTGCAAGTAATAACAGAAAGCACCAGTTTCCATTTTTTAAGTCTGGTCAGAATCTTGAGTGTTATTAAATAACAACAGAAACCTTGAGAAACCTTTCTATAATTATACATATCATTCCACTATTCCTGTTGCTACTTTTCCTAACTTCTAATTAGTTTTGATGGTGGTAGCAGGATTAAAGTGGTTTCAGAGACCAGGTCTCTATAACCAAAGGAAAGTAGAAAATTAGAACAACTGTCTGGATAATTCGTGAGTATCTTCTATTTATGCCTAAATACATTAAGGTGAATTTAGAACTGATTAGCAGCTGGATTCAAAAAGTAGACTCCGTAACCAGGTTTCACTGTCAACTTGGAGCAGTCTCTAGTGTAGTGCCCAGGGATATTTGCTTGGCCCAGTTCTATTTTATATTTAACAATAACTTTGACAGAGGCATAAGTTACATAATTATTGAATATACAAATGACAAATATCTAGGAGCAATAGTTAACAAGTTGGAAAGAATCTGGATCAGAAAATATCTTGACAGTCTATAATGTTGGGTTAGTAAATTTCATAACTATTAAATGGAAAAAAGGAAAAGTCCCAGGCTGCAACTGAATATTCCCTTTTCGTAGGTTATTACAAAGATATACTTTCTTTCACAACAGTCCATTCTTGTAACAGTGGGAACTAACTAACATCTCCAATCACTGAGATTCATCTTTATGAAATGTCAAGGAGCATGTCCCTTTTCTCCATAGGAATCAAAAGTCCCACAAAAGGCTTGCCCCCCTGTAAACTTATTTGGTTGATCAGGAAATGCCTCTGTGAATCTTTTAGGGTACTATAATAGTGTTGCTTTTCCAATACCATTAGGACAAGTTCTATTCATTCATAGTGAATTGGAGAACTTAAAAGAAAAGGAGTCACCCTGTTATTTTCTAAATGGAGATTCAGTTAAATCTCTTAAATCGAAGATTTTTCTATATAATTTTTGACTCTAAATCTTCTGGGCTATTGATATTACGATGTTTGATAAAAATGATTTTGTGATCATGATGTTGAAAGTCCAGAGTAAATTTAATTAGACTAAGAAATCTGTAAACCTATTAAGAGAAGTAAAACCAAATTATATCTTTTGTGTAATTTCTAGGCTTTAAAGGAGTCTAACATAGAGAATCTAGTAAGGAACCTAAGGTATGTTGCATGTGGACATAAAAAGAACCCTGTTGGATTTTTTTTTCTTCATTTCTCCTTATCCTCTGAACGTGTGGCATTAATAGTCTGTACTCATAATGATTAGTGATAAGGATCTAATTTCAATCTATCATATCATACTTTATCAGAAAGCCTTATTTTAGAATAGCAACAATGCAAATACATTTTATTAAGCACCTTTCTCAAGGCTCCTGATGCTGACATTCTACTGTGGCAAAAGGCCAGAAACATGGAAGCTGGGAAACAAGCTCCCAAGATGTGTAGGACTTGCTTGGTTTTTTCCACCTGCCTCTCTCAAGGGCTGAGAGCAGTTCAAAGAACTATGAATAGGCTTTGGCTATTGTGTGAGGATAAGGTAAGATAAGGTGAGGTGAAATAAAGCTGTTCTGGAGCGTTGTTCCTACTATATTTTCTACTTACTATAGGAGATGGTCCTGATTTTAGAAAATAAGTCAGGTTTATGTTCTGGCTTAGATATTAATTAACTGAGTAACTTTGACAATTAACTTAATCTCACAGACTCATAAAATGTTAGCAGTATATGTGACTTTAGAAATCATTTAGTCTAAAATCCTCTTTTTCCAAATGAAGAAACTAAGAGGACTTGAAGAAACTAAGGTGACTTGCCCAGTGTCACAGACCTTTCTTGCCTGAGTTTTCTCATTTATATAATGGAGATGATGATACTTACACTATCTTCTTATGGAAGGGTGGTTTTTTGGTTTTTGCTTTTGTTTGTTTGTTTTTTTTAATCAAGAAAATGCCTTATAACCTGAAAAAGTACCATGTAAATAAATAAGTTGAAATTATTTTTATTATTACTTACCTCCAACTCCCTTTCACCCAACCCTGATTCACTCTATTTCCTACACTGAAGTGATTTAGGATAGCCAAAGTACTCACTGAATAATTGAGGCAGTATTGTGTTATATTGTGTTGTGTAAAGAAGGCTGGCTCTAGAGGTAGATTATCTTGGCTTAGATCCTGGCTCTGCCATGAACTACCTATCTGAACTAGGACAAGTCGTTTAACCACTCTGGACCTTGGCGTACTCATCTGTAAGGTCACCTAGATCTCTAACTATGTATTAAAGGATTTTGTGGATATAGTGAACACTGACATTACTCCTTTGTCCAAGAGATGTTCCTTTAACACTCATATAAACTAGGCAGTGATCATTGGTTTATTGACCAATGGAGGTGTCCTTAAACCCCATGGGTAGTATTGAATATTTCTAATACTATTGAACTTTAAACATCTGCCATAAGATATATCCTTGCCATGTTGTGGAATGGGCTGGAGATCGTGCTACCAGTTTGTAGAAATATCTGAAGGTTTGAAGCCTTTTTAACCTATCTGCAGGATTGAATTGAGTGCTGTGGTATTGAAATATGACATCCATACAAGTCTAATAATATAATTAGATTAACAAGTTGATGAAAAATTATAGGATTTCTGATACTGACATGTACTAAGGAGAATAGTATTGATCCACTCCAGAGGTACATTGTAAATAATAACCAATTAATAGTTGTTTTTAAAAAAAAAAAAAGCCTTGAAAAGAAAGCATTAGAAATCAGGGAAATGGAAATATGTGTGACTCAGCAAGTTTTATCAGTTTTGGGGGAACCTTGCTCTATTTTCTGCTCAGAGGATTATGACACATTTAAGTTATACTTACTGTAGGGTCTGTGACAGTCCTATCCATTGTGATTTAACCTTGGAATATTAGTGAACTGTTTCTGTTACCCACTATACTCTCACTTGTATCATGAAAACTGAAAAGAGCAGTAACAGTAACAGACCAATTTTTAGGAGACATGCACAATAGAGTAAAGGTGTTTCTTATTTTGGGAGAAGGAACTTTTGAGAATTCTGACAGTTTTAAAATCTGAATAGCAAAAATTCAGTTTGATTGTATTTGTTTTTTTTAATGACCCTCATTAGATCATAGTATCATAGATCTAGAAGGAAACAGACTTCAGAGGCCCAGGTAGTTTAAGTGATCTGCCCTCTGGGAATACCGAGTTTCTTTCAGGACTCTGGTGAAGTACCATTTTCTTTAGCTTTTAGGTGGTTTGTCTGCAATCTCTTGCCATTGCTTCACTCCAATTACCTTGTATTTATTTTGTAGGTAGCTGTATATGTATATCTTCTCTTCCCTGATAGAATTAAAGTTTCTAGAAGGCAGGTACTGGTTCACTTTTGTCTTTGCTTTTCTCTATATAATTATATTTAATCAATGTTTGTTGATTGATAGATTGCCCAAGGAGGTGGGACACAAACTCAGATCCTCTAACAACAGGTATAGTACTCTTTCTACTGCACTATGCTGGCTGTCATACACTGGACTCCAGGATCTCCAGGGCATTGGCATGCAAATCAGTGAGTCAGTAAGCATTTATTAAGTGCCAACTATGTGCCAGGCACTCTGCTAAGCACTGGGGATACAAAGAATAGGGAAAGTCCCTGTCCTCAAGGAGAAGACAACTTCTAAACAACTTTAAACAAGCAAGCTATGTAAAGGACACCTAGTACAAATAAATAAATAATTCCCTCCTCAATAGAGGCAAAGCACTAGAATTAAGAAGGATTAGGAAAGGTTCCCTGAGGAAGATGGAATTTTAGTTGGGACTTAAAAGAAACCAGGGAAGCCAGGAGGTAGAGATGAAGAGGGAGAGCTTTCCAGGCTTGAGGGACCACAATCAGTGAAAATGCCCAGAGCCAAGAGGTGTTGTTTAAGGAACAGCAAAGAGGACAATGTCACTGGATGGGAGAATCCTTAGAGGTAGGGGTGCCCAAGCTAGCCATCTCTTAATTTCCTACCCAGCTGCACTCCTTTAAACTTCTCCAGCCAGCTTCCCAGGAACCTCATCATTGAAAGACTCATTAACCTACATTACTTTGGCCTTTGTGTTCATACCTCACCAATATCCTCTTCCACTTTGTTTGGGGGTTGGAACTGGGGCACCTCCGAAAGCCTCCATTTGGGGAAAGGGTGCCTAGGAGGGCCATCTCTTCTTTTCCCACTCCACTGAATTCCTTTGGACTTTTCCAATTTACCTCCTTGCCAGTAATCTCCCTTTCTGCTTCCTTGTGTGGGTGTTATGTTGACTTTGTAAGCTCCTTGAGGGCAGGGACTGTCTTTTTTTCTTTCTTTCTATATTCATGTCCCCCACACTTAGCAGGGTGTGTGAACATAATAGGCGCTTAATGTTTTTTGACTGACTGACTAACCACATAAAGGGCATATAAGATATAAGAAGACTGGAAAGGTGGTGGGCATGGGCTAAACTAAAACGCTTTGAACAACAAACAGATGCTTTTATATTTGACCCTGGAGGTGAGAGTGAGGAACTGGAGTTAATTGAGTAGAAGGGTCAGATAGTTGGGCCTGAACTTTAGGAAAATCACTATGGTGGCAGAATGGAAGATGGACTGGGATGAAGCGGGATTTATGACAGACAAACCTTCCTATTGCTATAGTCCAAGTATAAGGAGATCAGGGCCTATGCCAGGGTGGTAGTAGTATCAGAGGAGACAAGCAGGCACATTGGAGAGGTGTTGCTTTACAAATATATAGTTTAATCTTTATAACAACCCTGTAATGTATGTACTGTTATTACTCAGTTTGTAGATGAAAAAACTGAAACAGAGTTTAAGTGAGTTGCCCAGGGTCTCATAACTAATGAAGTGAGTGAGGCTAGATTTGAACTCAAGTCTTCCTGACTCCAGGCTCAGAGCTTTATGCATTGCCCTATCAGACAGGGAGTTCTGTGGGCAGTGAGAATTTCAGAGAAAGGCTGTGCAATAGGACGAGAGGGAGTCCCAGACCCATACCTGGGCACCATGATGAGAATAGATGCCATCTGGCACCTTTGTCATCAACTACCCAATTCTAAGTAACAGATTCAGGGTGGAAACCTTTTCCCTAAGGTGGTGTGCCAGAGTAGTTTGGCTAGGTTTTTGGTAGCTGCTAAATTTTTGCACCTTGAAGTGATGTGTTAAACAGTTTCTACCATTTCTGTGATTAATATACATTGATCACTAAGCTTGGGATCCTTAAGCATAACCTTTCTATTTGTAATTATTGGTCATATTAGCAATGATTATTTCCATGCCCAATCAGATGAAAATGGGATGTGCCCTATGTTATAGTCAAGTCACAATGGTGGAATGACCTATAATGTAGTGTTAATGATTATCAAGCACAGCTATTGTTCTGTTGGGGGTCCTTTAAAGGAAAAAGCTAAGTATATTCACTAATTACAAAATGTCAAATTATATGTGTATACATGGCATATGACAGTTAACCACTCATTTTGATTATACATTGATTCATAATTGGCTGTACTGATTTTTTTGAGTATTAATGAATAAATTTAAACATTCTATATGTAAAGTAATAAAAGTTGTAAAACTGCAAAGCAGCTACCTAACTAGTTTATATTCACACTTAACCAGTGAGGGACCATCAATAGTCTCTCTGCCTGCTCCTCTCCCCAGGCAATTTTAGCATTCCCAACCCTTCTTAACATTCAATATATGTGAACACTACCATCCTTCCGCCTTCCATCCCACCCCACTGCATCTCCACACCATTCCCCATCACCAGTTTCTTCCCAACCCCATGCAGTCTTAAGAGTTTAGGAAAATTAAATCTTTCCCTACTCTAAGAAAGGTTGGAATCCCTTTTCTAAGCCAATATAGACCAGCAAAAGCATATGCCAAAATAGCAACATGGAGTGCTGACACTGTATGTATAGTACTTTTGGATAGTGTGCAAAGGGAAAATAGGGTGTGTGAAAATGTGACTATATTCTAGAGAGATACAAGTATCTGAAATCATATAACTTTTTATTGGCTGTTATAATTTTTATTATTTATTAGCCTAATTCTCTCTCCTCAAGACATAGACAATGCAGGAAGGATGAAGATTTCAGTGGTAGGACATAAAAGGGTACTTAAGTGTTCTTCATATATTATTTGGGAAGTGTAAAAGAACTGATCCCTTCACTTTATGTTAAATAACCCTGCAAAGTCCCTTGTTGTCTTGCTCAATATTGATTATACAGTTATGCTCATTTTGTCTCCCCTGCCTGGGAAGCCCACCCACTTCACTCATGATATTCAAACCTTACTTGTCTTTCCAGGCCTAACTCAAGTCCCACTCCCTCCAGTAAATCTTCCTGCACAAAGTCATCTCATAGCACTTATTTTCTGTTTAGCAAGTATAGTCAAGTGAGGGGAAGGGTAATTATTTCTTCTTACTGGCATCTATCTTCAGTTGGGTAGCTCAGCTCCTCCTTTCCTACCAGCTTTCTCTTTTGTTAATTCTCTAGGCTCTGCTCCTTAGAGGGTGAGGATGATTTTCCTTTCAAACCTTCTAAGATAAGACAAAGGGAAGATAAAGTACTTGAGACCACAACCTAAAGAATACTAGCTCTAGGCTTTCCTTTCACCAGGAGTTGGTCCAGATCCACATTGTCTCCATAAAAACAGAAATACATTTTATTTTTGCTCAGCTCCAAGTCTTTGTGCCAGGAAGTTCCCAATCATTGAAAAGAATCTTTGTCTGTCTGTCTCCGTGTCTATCTTGTCTGTCAATCCATGTGTCTGTCAATGTCTCTATGTTTGTGTCTCTCAGTCTGTCTTTCTTTGTGTGTCTGTCTTTGTTTCTGTATCTCTGTCTGAATCTCTCTGTTTCTCTCTACTGTAGTGGCAGTTGTTGATATAAGACAAAGAAAAATCTATCATATCCTGAGACTGTTTAAATCTGAATATGGCGAAACTTTTCCATCAGAATATCAACATTTTGGATGAGTGTAATGGATCACAACAAATGGGAAAGTTGTAGGGGAAGATTTCTGAAGCAGCAGTAAATAAACTCACGTAAATAAAATAGTCCAGGTAGTTAAAAAAATGTCTAAATTCAAAAAGAAACAAATACCACAGAGACATGAAACATGAGTAGGAATATATCCCATTCTTTGTGGAGATTTCATTTTATTTTTAGATTTCTTATAAAATATTTGTGATGATAATCTAATTGGACTTTTCCTGGAACTACTTGTGCCCCTTAATAAGGGCATGGACACCATGTTCTTATCTATTTATTCAGGTGTCTAAATGTATACTTATGTGACTTGGTCATTCTGCCTCTTCCCTTTTTACAGAGTTTAATACTGTATTGAGCTACTCAAGTGCTTCTTTTGGTATGTCATGCTCAAGTTCAATTTAAAAGTAATACCCTGGATATATACACATTTGTTACTAGGTCATCTATTTCCCTTAATCTACTGTAGCCTTTGAATCATGCCTATGTGAAAATAAGCCCAAATGCATAAGAAGTGAGGTAGGTTGTGGGATCAGAGAGAGGGGCATCTACTGAAGTCAGACTATTGATTATGAACATACAGCATGGGGAGTTTTTAGCTATCTCCTTAGGACTAAACCTTTTATTATTAATATTTTTTTAAGCAGGGCCTTTTCATTCTATTTGTATGACTGGAGTTTCAAAGCCCATTGGTATGAGACTTCTCATTGGTAGAGATCAATATTCCATGCATGCATAAAGGTCAGGTAGAAAGTGGGGAAAGAAGAGTTCTTGTCTCTTTTAGGATTGCCTGGAATCTTTTAAGGGGCTTCAGTCTTTGTAGTATCTTCTGGTGCTTCTGTTTTCCAGCTTTAGAGAGAAGATGGACAATGGCAACCCTACTTCAGGTTGCTGAAGGGAAAATAAGACTCTGGGAAGAAGCCCACATTAGAGGAGCTGGCAGTCTTGTTAGGCCCCTATCTTCAGCTTGGTACATTAGACAATTTGGGGAACTTCCCCTTGAGTGAGATCTAGGATTCTCAGTTGAGCTGAGTTACCTTGTTCCCCAGTGGAAGATCTCCTTCACTCTGTATTTCCTGTTTTATATTGTCGCATTTATACTTTCTCTAATTTCTGTTTTGCTATTGACTTTTATAAATGGGTTTCTTTGCTAATTAGTGTATGTATTCATTGTGGAAATGGTGGGAAGTCAAGCTTTGAATATTTGGGGTCCTGCTTCTCTCCATTAATAAATAGCAATTGGAAGTTAGTTTGAACCTGAAAAAACATATCCCCTAGACAAATAATCTTTAAAGGTCAAATAGATATGATTTTAGCCTAGTACTTCATCTCTTTGAGGAGAACAGAATGTCTAAGCTTCTGGCCCCAACCTCCTGTTTCTCTTCCTGGCAGGAATTAAAGTCTCTCTTAGAAAAGGGCAGGAGAAGAGGCTGGTCAGTCAGTTAGCATTTAGTATTTACTGAAGTGGTGTAAAAGAAAAGTTGGTATAAAATTTCCCTCCAAAAGTCTGGGACAGGCTTTCCCACAGTGAGTCTTGGAAAAAAGTTGATTCAAGCTTAGGGAGCATAAGTGGCAAAAGGGTATCCATAGCTCTTGGCTGTTGGCAGTTCCTTTTCCCCCCGACGTATTTGTTGTTGTTGCCTATGGAAAATGCAAAATCCTTCTACCCTCCAAAGTTCACAAGGTCCTCCTTTTATCAAGGGGTAGGGAGAAGACCAAGGCCTAGGCTGGGTCACTTCTTTCCACTACAAGTGATTTCTCTGAGTGTCTTGACTAGGAGACTTCCACCACTGTACTGCCAGAAACTCAAATGCTGTGTTCTAAACTTTAGAAACCCAACAAGGCATGAGAGACCAAACCCTTTAACCAATCAGAAGTAGATTTCTACTTACACTTAGTAGAAATGCCCGTGGTTGATTGTTGGATGGATTCAATGGATATGTCAAGTCCTTATTGATACCTGGTTTGCTGGTTGAATCTATTGATATGTGTCTTTGCCTGATAAAAGTATAAAGGCTTCCACTACTATAAATTAAAAAAAAATTTTTTTCCAAGTGATTCCCACTCTGGAAAAGAAAATTATTTTTTAGTAGAGAGAAGCTGGCTTTTCTGGAGAACAGAATTAATATCAGGTGTGATATCATTTCTCTTATCATAATGAGAATAACAGGATTTGTCTGAATCATGTTATTTTGGAGAAAACACAAGACTGCAAGTTTAGAGATCTGAGTTCCAGTTCTGGTACTGGTACTGGCAGTTCATTCCTGGGCAAACTATTTAACCTCTCTAGGGCTCAATTTCATTATCTTTTAAATGATGGACTTGTACTAAGTAATCTCTAAGGTACCTTCATCTTCTAAAAAGCAGCAACTTTTAACAAAAAAAGAGTTAACAAGGTCAAAATATTCAGACTCAGGAAGAATTTGCAATATTAAATTAGAAGTTAAATCTTTTGGTTTTACTTTTTATGATCTCCAAATGCTTTAGCAGCTTTGTCTCTTTGTAAAGGAATTTTTTTTTACTAAGTGGGAGGAGAAGTAGGGTGTAAAATTAGTCATTCTATATTCTTCTTCTGAAAAGTTATTAAGTGAAGCTTGCAAAGCTAGTGAATATATACACTTCAAACAGATTCCTCAGTTTCAGATATCTTTACTTTACAAAGTGTTGAATGCAGCTATTGACCTAGCTTTATCCTAGAGCTACAAATTTACTGAGACAATTGAAGCCAGTTTAAAGAGGATGATGGAAACCAGTTTAAAAAAGAACGTTGAAGGCAGACGTTTACTTGACTTTGATCCCAGCTGACCTAAAGATTGGAACAGGTACAAATTAGTTTCTCCATTGCTGTACCTGGAGCCTGAGCCTGCTGTTCTAACCAGATGTCGCCACTCCCCCCCCCAAACCTTCTCTATGGATTTTCAGCTTGTTATACAAAACAACTTATGTAACAGCTTCTGAAGGCTATGCCTTCCACAAGACTCCCTTTCTGGTGAAATGTATTTAACCCTGCCCCTCTTGGATACTCCAGTATTTTGGTGTTGGCAGTAGCACTAAATTGTAATTCTCTTGCCTTTATTAAAGACCTTAGTTTTTGCTACTTTGGTAGTCTTCTTTATTTCTGGTTGACAAGAGCAGTATTCCCAATCCAACTGATGCACATAGCTCTATTTCTGGCAACAAACTACTTGGCCACAGAATTTGTACAATTTTTTTCTTTTTTCTTTGCACAGCACTTTTCTTAGACATGTAAAGTGTGTTAATTATTTTTGACTGTTAGCTAACAAAGAAGAAAAGCCCACATTTGCAAAGTCAAGAATGGAGTGACTTCTAAACTCTCATCAGAATTCTTTAAACCACAGTGCTATGTATATATCTGCTTGCCAAAATGTGTTAAGAACAAATATTGATTCATCATTTTTCTTTATTTGTTTATGTTCTCTCCTTTTAGTTGATTCAGTATTCTAGTCTGCTCTTTGCATCAAAGAGAACAGGGTGCCATAAACCAATGCCGACTCTGTTAGCAAAAGGATGCTGAGGGATAAAAGATCAAGGAGATCATGTCATTCTTTAGCCAAAAGAACAGAGATATTTTACACAGAATGCTTTTACTTTTACATCATCCTCATTTCCAAATATATTTCCATTCTCTCCCTTACCCCAAAAGCCATCCCTTGTAACAAAGAGTTAAAAAGAAAGGGGACATAATAATGATAACCAACACTTATGTAGTGCTTACCATGTGCCAGGCACTGTGCTAAGTACTTTGCAATTATTATTTCATTTGATCATCACAATAACTGTGGGAGGTAGAAACTATTATTATCATCTCCATTTTACAGGTGAGGAAACTGAGGCAAATAGGAATTAAGTGACTTTCCCAAGATCACATGGCTACTAAGTATCTGAAGCTAGACTTGAACTCAGGTCTTCCTACCTTCAGGCCTGGCCCTCTGTGTACTGCATCACCTAGCTCTCTCAGAAGCATTTCCACAAAACTAATCAACACATCAACTGAGTCTAACAGTACAAACAGGGGCAGCTAGATGGCACAGTAGATAGAGCACTGGCACTGGATTCAGGAAGACCTGATTTCGAATTTGGCCTCAGACACTTGACATTTACTAGCTGTGTGACCCTGGGCAAGTCACTTCACCCCATTGCCTTGCAAAACAAACAAACAAACAAACAAAAACAGTACAAATAATGTTCCATACTCACAGACCTCCATACCACTACAATGAAGAGAGGGAGTGAGTTTTCTTATCTCTCCCTCAGAGTCAAGCTTGATCATTGTAATTAGGCAACATACAGGTTTTTCATACTCCTTTTGTAGCCTTGCCACCCTAACCCAACCCAAAGTATGGATTGTTGCAAAAGAGGAAGAAGTTGATGTGTTAAAAGCCTGAATGTTTACCTCTTGTCCCTCCCACCCTCGTACCCCACTGGAAGTCACTGTATGTATGCAGTTGTAAATAACATCCTCTGAATCTCCTCTTCATATACGTAGGCAAAAGGGATAATCTCTTATCTGAATGGAAGAAGATTGTTTTCCCCTATACTTGAGGAACAAAGAGTCTGGGGTAGAAAGGAGTTAATTAAGCTGTTCCTATTTTTTTTTTTTTTGTGAGCAGGCACACATTAGAGGTGATGTTGTAGTGCAGAAAAGAGATTCTTCCTTCCCTCCCTTCCTCCCTTCCTTTCTTCCTTCCTTCTTTCCTTCCTTCCTTCTTTTCTTTCTCTTTCTTTCTTGTTTTTTCTTCTTTCTTTCCTCCCTTTCTTGTTCTTTCTTTCATTTTCTTCTTCTTCTTCTTCTTCTTCTTCTTCTTCTTCTGTTTCTCCTTCTTCATCAATCATCCTGACATTTAATATGGTGCTTTAAGGCTTGCAAAGAACTTTACAAATATTATCTCATCTTATCCTCACAACAACTCTGGGAGATAGGTGCTATTATTATCCTCATTTTGCAGATATGAAAATTGAGACATAGAGAGCCTTAGTGACTTTCCCAGGGATCACACAGCTAATAAGTGTCTGAGGCAGGGTTTGAACTAAGGACTTCCTAATTCCAAGTTTAATGTTCTATTGCTGCATTACCTGGCTCTATCAATTCTTCAAATTTGGAAGAAATTTTTGTCATTATGGAACTAAAGAGCTAGTAACAACTACTAAAGCATGGTTATTTAAATAATGTTGACCACTGACTACTTAGTTCTGAGTTTCCATATTCCGTTTCTCTTAAACAATCATATTGTTTTCCCATATGGGTGATAGTTTAATAAATAGTTTAATAAAAAGCACATACTCCCTCACACCTCCATATAGCTTCTGCTAGATTAATTTCCCTAAAACTCCACTTTGACTATATTGCTAAGAAACCTACAGTGGGTCCCAGAGTGTGCCTCATCAAGTTAAAATTTTTAGACTTGGTGTTCAAGGTACTCAAGAAATTTCTCCTTATCTATTCAACGTGATTGCTCATAGCTTTTCAAGGTGTGTATTCCACATCAATCTGGCTAATTTATTTTGGCTGTTGAGACTATGCTCGTGCTTTTCTAAATTACCTGGAGTATCTTCTCCTCTGTTTTCCAACAATCTGTTATCTACACTGTATGAAATTTTCTCTGACTACTCCAGCTCTGCCTCTAAATTTATTTACCACTCAAGTTTTGTACCACACCCTTACATTAGATTATAAGTTCTCTTCTGTAGTTCTTAGCTGTTGCACATATTTAAGCTCTATTTTATCAGATTATGGACTTCTTGTTGGAAAGGACCTTGTCGTCTGTTTCTTTTGAAAGCCCTTGCCAAAGTATGCAGATCCTGCACTAGTCAGTTAATAAACATTTACTAAACACTTACTATGTGCCAGGAGGGCAGCTGGATAGATGGTACAGTAAAGAGAGTACTGGGCCTGGAGTCAGGAAGACCTCCATTCAAATGCAGCTTCAGACCCCTTACTAGTTGTGTGACCCTGGGCAAGTCACTTAACCTCTGTTTGCCTTAATCCACCATAGAAGAAAATGGCAAACCACTCCAGTATCTTTGCCCAGAAAACCCCATTGCCAGAGTTGTACACAACTGAACTATAGCAACATGCCAGGTGTAGTGCTAAGTGCTGGGGGTAGAAAGAAAGGCAAAAACAGAGTCTTTGCCCCCAAAGGATCTCGCATTGTAATGAGGGAGGCAACATGTAAATAACTAACAGAGCTACATAGACAAGAGGGGCATGGTTCTGAAAAAATAATAGGAAAGAAGGCACTGAGGGAGTTAGGAGACTGGGAGATGCCTCCTGCAGAAGGTGTAGCAACAACATAATTTTAACAGTATAAAAGACCATGAAAAAGGGAAGAATAGCTAAGGATGATGAAAGAATTAGGGTAAATGGGAGATAAGAAGTTCAAGAGCGTAAGGAAAAGTTTAGGTGGCTATAGAAAGGAGAGAAGAGAACAAATGACAAGAAAGTAGAAAAGTGGAAAACTTTATATAAATGTGACAAAAAAAGAAAAGAAAAAGGGACAAGAACCTGTGAACATGGCCTCTGTAATGACTGTACTAACCAATTAAATATGCTAGGGCTTCCCCTTTTCACAGGGGAACCAGACAGTGGAATAGCACAAATAGCCAATCAGGAAGACCTCTGATCACCAGAGCTGATTGATATAGCAGGGATCCTTTGGGAAATAAACTTTAGCTGATCTCAGAGATGCCTACCTCTGCTGAAACTAGTCTTGACCAGCTTAGAGAGAAAAGCAAACATCTTGGTTCCTGACTTATCTAAAGAGCAGCAAACATCTTGCCTTATGATTTATTGTATTTACAGATATCTTCTCCCTAGACCCCCACTTCCTACCTGACTTCCCAATTTATTGTATTTCTCCCTTAACCCTGACTTAGCCATAAATACCTCAAAAAGTCCTAAATACCTCATATGTGTGTGTGTGTGTGTGTGTGTGTGTGTGTGTGTGTGTGTGTGTGTGTGTGTGTGTGTGTATACCTCACCCTTTCCCACTCCCCTCTGAGCAGATGTGAACATTGTCTCACTGCTCCAGCTTACAAATTTCTTCTCGGGCAATAAATGCAGTTGTAATCTTTGTAAACGGTGATTGGATTCTGGTTCATTCCAGGTCTTCCTGTTGGACCTGGGGTTGGTGTAGAGTTTTAAGATTAACAAAGCACTTTACATATATTGTGCTATTTGAGCTTCAAGATAATTCTGTTCTACAGGTATTATTATTTTCATTGTACAGTGAAGGAACTGAAGAATAGGGAGGCTGAATGGCTTGCCTGTAGTAATAAAGATACTATGATACTCAGAGGTCAGAGATCCTTTCTCCCTGATTTAGAGCACAAGTTTGATGGCCCTATTCTGCTTCTGGGGCACTGGCTCTGCCATTCCTTCTCCTGGTTTAGAACAGCAGCACCCAAAGTCCTCTTTCACTCCTGGTGTGTGGATCCACAATCTTGACCACTGTCAATCTCAACCCTTGTTCTACAGTTCCTGTGCTAGTCACTTGACTATGGGTCAAAATAGTGATCTTATCATTGGAAGATAACCCTCTGTGGTTTTTCCTTAGCTTTCTCATCATTACTGTATCTGGTGCTCTTCTGAGATCTTCATCAGCTCTTCCTTGGAGTAGTTGTTGGAAGGTTCTTCTTACTCTGTCATCTTGGTTTGTCTTTCGCTATTGTCTTTTCAAAGAAAATATCTCAAGGCCATTCACCTGGTTAATGGTCACACTCATGAGAGAATGGTCAGATATGAGAGAAACTCATATCTAAGAATATACTATTGTTTATCCTTTTTCTCACCTAGGCAATTTCTTCTACTTCCCAAATTATGGTTATTAATGGTTATCTCAGCACAAATAAAGGTGTTTTTTGGGGGGGATGGGAATACTCTATGTCTTAAATATAATGGAATTATTTTTTCCAGCTTAAGTATTCTATTTTATTTTATGAGTTCTTTGAGGGTAAAGACTGTCTGTTATTAATCTTGGTCGGGAAATTTATTCTATTTACACATTTATCTGTAAAATGGGGATAATTGTGAGGATTTGTAAATAAGCAGCTAGATTGGACTAGCATATGTATGTAGATATATATCTATATAGATAAGTATATATTTGTGTGTGTAGATAGATAGATTAATAGATAGATAGATGTAATCCAGTTGCTCTTTCCACCAAACCCAAGAATACATTGCAAAGACTCCTGAAGTTGACAAAGATTACTCAAAGGAGTTTGGCCTGTCCATCCACCTAGGACAGACCAAGTGAGTGAAGAATGTCTATTCAAATTGTAAATATGTTTGGATGAGCTTTGTCTAACAATATAAATAACTGAGACAGAGCATAGTAATGGACAGTGGCCCCAGAGTTGAAAGAGGAGGGCAGGTTATAGACTGCCTTCAGGAGATTTCAGAGTTTTTTTACTGACACCAAACTTCCCATTTTATTTCCATTTTTTAAAAACATTTTTATTTAAAATTTTGAGTTCCAAATTCTATTCCTCTCTCCCTTTCTACCTCCCTGAGATGGTAAGCAATCAAATATAGGTTATACATGTTCAATTATGTAAAACATTTCCATATTAGTCATTTTGCATAAAAAGACTCAGTAAAAATGAAAAAAAAAAAGAAAAGGAAAAATAGCTTGAGTCTATATCCAATCAATATCAGTTCTTTCTCTAGAGGTGGATAGTCTGCTTCATCATTAGTCCTTTAGGATTGTCTTGGATCATCGTATTGCTGAGAATAGCTAATTCATTCACAATTCTTCATCAAACAATACTGCTGTTACTGTGTACAATGTTCTCCTGGTTCTGTTCACTTCACTATGCGTCGATTCATGTAAGTCTTTCCAGATTTTTCTGAAATTTACCTGCTCATCATTTCTTATAGTACAATAATATTCCATTACAATCATATACCACAACTTGTTTAGCCATTCCCCAATTGAGGGACATCCCTTTGATTTCCAGTTCTTTGCCACCACAGAAAAAAGTTGCTGTAAAATTTTTTGTACAAATAGGTCCTTTTCCTTTTTTGAATATCTTTGGGGTATAGACCTTGTAGTGATATTTATGGGTCAAAGGGTATGCACAGTTTTATAGTCCTTTGGGCATAGTTCCAAATTGCTCTCCAGAATGGTTGGATCAGTTCACTACTCCACCAACAGTGCATTAGTGTCCCAGTTTTCCCACATCCCCTCCAACATCCAACATTTTCCTTTTTTGTTATATTAGCCAATCTGATCGGTGTGAGGTGGTACCTCAGAGTTGTTTTACTTTGCATTTCTCTAATCAATAGTGATTAGAGCATTTTTTCAAATGCCTATAGATAGCTTTGATTTCTTTGTGTAAAAACTGCCTGTTCATATCCTCAGACCATTTATCAATTGGGGAATGACTTGTATTTTATAAATTTGTCTCAGTTCTCTATATATTTGATAAATGAGGTCTTTATCAGAGATACTTGTTGCAAAATCCCCCCCCCCTGCAGTTTTCTGTTTTCCTTTTTAATTTTATATAATCAAAATGATCAATTTTACATTTTGTAATACTCTGTATTTTCTTTGGTCCTAAATTCTTCCTTAATCCATAAATATGATAAATAAACTATTCCATGCTCTCTTAATTTGTTTATGGTATCACCCTTTATATGTAAATCATGTAACCATTTTGACCTTATCTTGGTTTATGGTTTGAGATGTTGGTCTATACCTAGTTTTTGTCATACTGCTTTCCAATTTTCCCAGCAGTTTTTGTTAAATAATGAGTTTTTGTTCCAAAACCTTGGATCTTTGGGTTTATCATATGCTAGAATACTAGGGTCATTTACTGTAATGTAATTTGTACCTAATCTATTCTTCTGATCCACCACTCTATTTCTTAGCCAGTACCAGATTTATATAATGGATTTTTGAATCCTAAGTAGAAATAAGAAAGATGAACCTTCAGATTTTTTGCTTGCTATGCCATCCCATCAAGCCAGTCTCTAGAATTTCTGGGAGCTAGAAAACTGAAACATAAATGTCAGATAATGATAAATGTTAGAGACAGAACTTTTTCTGTATAAAAAAGAGAAACAAAGTGAGTCAGCCCTCTTTGGTCCTGGTATCCCATCTTTGGTGCCACAAACTCCAGTGAAACATCTGGGAGTTGCCACACCCCACAAGATGATCTGAGGCTCTGTTCAGTTACCTAATAGATAACCATATTTAAGGCTGCCACAATTTCCCCTTATGCATTTAGAGAGTTTCCATACCTCTTCTCATCTCCTTTCCCCCAGCTGATAGAATATCACAGACCTCAGCACTGCCTGGATAGCTGAGCCTACTCTCTGGACACCTCAACTGATTACAAATATTATGTTTCAGTAAATTTCATTAGGATATGTGTTCATTCCTCTCTGCATATGGTGTTTATTTTATCATAAAATCATGCATTTAGAGGGCAATTGCCACTAAATGCAGATATTATGGACTGAAGAATTTTATCATTTCCCCTGTCTGATTATTTCTGGGGACCTCCAAATTACACTAAAACAGGTATTGAGAAGAGTAAAAGACATTTTAATTACCAATTAAATGTCATGGATAACCTATAAACTGGCAACTTTATGATTTATTTCATGATTAGATTAATGATTCAGCAATTCTGGGACATTTTGCCATCACCACTGTCTCCTTTCCACCTCATCCAGGGAGTTTCCAGCAGGAAACTAACAGTCATTCTGATATGTTTGACTCCCATGGTTCCATCCACCTGTCTGACTGACAAGAACCCAAATGGGTAACATGGATTTTAGCACCAAATATTCTCAATCAGATTCTATTAGATATTGCTGAATATTCACAAAACATGATATAACAAATAAGTTATCCCTGTGAACTACAAAAGCTGGTCATATAGGATTAGAGAGTATTATTGTTATATTGCAAGCCTTCCATTCCATCCAAGACAGCTCCAACTCACCTGATTCAGAGCAGTGTTATCTATCAGGTCCAAATAGCTAAGTGTACAACAAGGTCTAAATGAGTATGTATAATAATAACTTTGTATGCTACTTTACTCTTTTCAAAATGTTTCTATAAAAAGGACCCACATGTACAAAAATATTTATAGCGGCTCTTTTTGTGGTGGCAAAGAATTGGAAATTGAAGGAATGCCTATCAATTGGGGAATGGCTGAACAAGTTGTGGTATATGAATGTAATGGAATACTATTGTGCTATAAGAAATGATGAGCAGGCGAATTTCAGAAAAACCTGGAAAAACGTGTATGGACTGATGCTGAGTAAAGTGAGCAGAACCAGGAGAATGTTGTGCGATGACTAACGTTGATAGACTTAACCTTTCTCAGCAATGCAAAGATCTAAGACATCTCCAAAGGTTTCATGTTAGAAAATGCTATCCACATCCAAAGAAAGAACTATGGAGTTTGAATGCAGATTGAAGCATACTATTTGCTATTTTTTTCTTCTGTTTTGTTTTGTTTCCTCTTTCTTGTGGTTCCTCTCATTGGTTCTAATTCTTCCTTACAACATGACTAATGTGAAAATATGTTTAATAGGAATGTATATGTATAACCTATATCAGAAAATTTAAAACTCAAAAGCTTATGGAAGTGATTGTTGATAAATTAAAATAAATTAATAAAAAATAAAATAAAAATGTTTCTACATACATTAGTTTATTTGACCCTCACAACAACTATGGGAGGTTGACAAAGCAAGTATTGTGAATTTTGAGGAATCTAAGGCTCAGAGAGATTAAATGACTTCTCTAAAATCATATAGTTCATGTGATTGGACTAGGTAATCATTAGATTTGAAATCTCGTGCTTTTCCCACTTCTTTATACTTCCCAGGTAGAAACTTGAAATAATGGATTTGAATCATAGGACCTAGGTATGAATTGCCTCTATTATTTATTCATTGTGACTATAGATTAGCAATTTAATCCTTAATTTAACCTTCTGCACCCTTGTTTCCTGTTCTGTTAAATGAGGGGGTTGTAGGTGAAAACCTTTAATGCCCCTTCTAACTCTAAATTAATGATCCTGTGATAACCATTCTACCTCCTATGCTGCTGGACTCCTCTCCCATATACTCTGTCAAAATTTAACTGCTCTACATGCCATTCCATTAGAGATTTGCATTCTGTAGAAAAAAAGTTAATTGTATAATATATTACTGGGGCCAAATATGTTAATACCCTAATAATACCTATTATACCTACTC
The DNA here is from genome assembly GCF_900497805.2 of Vombatus ursinus. Classification (NCBI taxonomy): domain Eukaryota; kingdom Metazoa; phylum Chordata; class Mammalia; order Diprotodontia; family Vombatidae; genus Vombatus; species Vombatus ursinus. The sequence goes on from NW_020954702.1 coordinate 328,267, forward strand.
AACCTAGGTAACATATTAGCATCTTAACATGGGGTTTGGCAATAATCCCCTAACCCAAAGAAGTGAGAATTTTAGACACCAAGGCCTGTTGGTGGCCGATGAGAAGAGGTAATTTTAGTCAAGTGCCTCTCTAGTCACAACATGTTGGTAGCTGCCCGTTTTGTTTATGAATAGACCCAGATTTGCTGGGGAAGAACCAATAAATTACTCTCAAGGAACTTAGCTTCCTAAGTGATCCCTCCCTTCATTATCTCCAATCTAATCTGACATCCACCCAGATACCAAATTGACATTACTAAAGCATGGCTGACCATGTCATTTCCCTTCTCTAGAATTTTCAGTGGCTAGTAATTGCCTCTAAACTTTTAAAAGTGTATATAGATTCAGATTAGAAGGGTGGGGTGAATAGATAAGGGAAGAATTTTAGGGGGTTTGCTAAAATAAGGAGTAAGAGGGTAAGAGAAGATAAGGTAACCGAGACAGGGTAAAAAGAGAGGTTGAGAAGGAAAATAGTGAATAAAAATAAAATGGAGGGAAATTCTTAAATTATAACTGTAACTTTGAATGTTAATTAGAAAAATAATAACAAAATCCATTTGGAAAAACAAAAGTCAATATCAAAGGAAATAATGAAAAAAAAGTGTAAAGGGAGAATGTTTAGTTGTCCCAGGTCTTAAACTATATTAAAAGTCAGTAATTATCAAAACTATCTGATACTAGCTAAGAAATAGAAGGGTAGATCAATGGAATGGAGTAGACATACAATTTACAGCAGCAAATAAACATAACAATAAGTGTAAAGACTTAAGATTTTGGGATAAGAATTTATTATTTGGTAAAAACTGTTAGGAAAACTGGAAATCAGTATGACAGAAACTGGGCACAGACCAATATCTTATACCATTTACCAAGATAAAGTTAAAATGCATACATGACCTAGATATAAAGATAGATTTTACAAGAAAATTAGAAGAGCATGGAACATATTACTTATCATATTTATGGATAGATGAACAATTTATGAATAAACAAGAGATAGAGAGTAAAGTTAGATGTAAAATGGAAAATTTTAATTTCATTAAATTAAAAACGGGTTGTACAAATAAAACAAGTGTAGCCAAGATTAGAAAAAAAAGCAGAAAAATTGGGGGAAAAATTATATAGACAATTTTTCAGATAAAGGTCTCATATCTAAAATATATAAAGAACTTTGTCAAATCTGTAAGAATATGAGTCATTTCCCAATTAACAAATGGTCAAAGGATATAAACAGGCAGTTTTTCAATAAAGAAATCAAAACAATTAATATTCATATGAAAAAATGCTATAAATTATTACTGATTAGAGAAATGCAAATTAAAACAACCTTGAGAAATCATTGTACCCCTACCAGATTGGCTAAAATGATAGAAGGGGAAAATGACAAATGTTGGATGGTGTGTGGAAAAATTAAGACATTAATTCATTTTTGGTGGAATTGTGAACTGATCCAACCATTTTGGAGAGCAATCTGGAATTACACCCAAAGTGTTATTAAACTACCTATACCCTTTGACTCAGCTATACCAGTATTTGGTCTGTTTCTAAAGATACTTAGGGAAAAAATTTTTTAAAAAACCCTATGTTTTCCGAAATGTTTATAAAAGCTCTCTTTGTGGTAGCATAGAACTGGAAATTGCATGAATGCCTATCAATTGGGGAATGGCTGAGCAAGTTGTGTATATGATTGTGATGGAATACTACTGTGCTATAAGAAATGATTGAACTCAGTGATTTTAGAAAAACATGGAGAGACTTGAACGAAATAATGAAGAGTGAAATGAGCAGAACCAAGAGAACATTGTATACAGCAATAGCAATATTGTTTTAAGAACAACTTTGAGTGAATGAATTATTTTGAGTATTATAAATACCCGAATTAACTATAAATGACATATGAAGAAAGATACTTTCTGCATCCAGAAAAAGAACTGACAAATAGAATTATATGTAGAATAATTTAAAACATACATATGTATTTGTGTCTGATGGTAGCCATCTCTAATGTGAAAGAAGGAGGGAAGGAAAAAAAGAAACGTACTTAACAATTTTGTTGCATATTTGAAAGGAATAGCAAGTTGTGCATAGTAACTTTGCAGTTTCATGTGCAACGATCTTTTTTATTGTACTGTTATTGTTTCATTCCACAAATTAAAAATAAAATTTAAAAAAAGAATGAAAAAAAAGAAACCTTTCACCATCTGTCTCCAGCCTACTTTCCAAGCTTATTACACATTTTTTACCTTCATGTATTTTGCATTCCAGACAAACTGTCCCATTTTCTATTCCCCATATGGGATATGCTATTATCACCTCCACAATTACACAAATTACCTAAACCCCATGCCTGGAATACCTTCTCTTCTCATCTCTACCTACTAGAATCCCTGACTTCCTTCAAGGTTCAGCCTACATCCCACCTCCCACACGAACACCATCCTGATCCTTCCAGTTGTTAAAGGTGTCCAGTGTTAAATACACTGAATTACAAGTTTAGTTACTGAATTTCTAGTTCCATCACTAGTGCCATTTCAAAATAATCATTTAATGTCTACTAGTTTCAGAAGATACTTTTTTCTATATTTTGTAATTGTGTTTATGCCATCTTCCCCAAACCAACCCATAGAATTCCCCCCTAAAAAACTCCTCAATTCGTAGAAAAAACTGTATTTGCTGACAGAGCTGTGGTCTGTGGTTCACCTTGCCATTTAACGCCTAGCATTTGTACCCTTGCTTACTTACCAAAAGAAATGTTTAAGAAATTTGTGGTTTAAATATTAAAGAAAATTAGTTCTGATGTAAAGGAAACGAAATGAGTAGCAAACAACTCAAGCCCTCCAACTTTTACCCACATAGTTTTCAAGAACTGATATCTCAGCTGGTTTTTATTAGTCTGTGAAAGAAATCTATTTGGTTTATTTTCCTTCTACTTATTATATTATTGTGTATTATTCCTTCTACTTACTATAATTATTTATTTATAATTCAAATTTTATTTGAATAAAACTGACATAACCTTAAGCCAGTGCTCATGATTCATTTTCACTTTCCTAATCAAAATGTTGTTTCACAAGGCCCTGATTATGTTCCAAACGCTATGGTATTATCTTTTTCCTAGTTGACTGACAGAAAGCAAATAACAGGCATGATCTGTTTGATTCATGGTTGATTCTTTTAGAAAAAAAAAAAAAAGGCAAAGCAATGAATAAAAGAGAAAAAATGCCCTGTTCAATTCTCAGATTCTTTCTTCTTCCTCCTCTGTCCAATCATTGTTTGATTTTAAATCTTTTTCCTTCTCTAAAAAAAAAAATTGTGCTATAATTTTTAAAAAAACTAGTCTCTTTTGAAAAAATTTTCAAAATGCTTTCTCAAATTTTTATGTAGACCCATCTTGTGATATCATAAATTAAGCATTGGAAAATTTCTTTTTTGCCATTTGCATTACTGGGAAACTGTCTTCTCATGAAGGCAATCTACTCGAATACATTCTTTGTTAGCAATTTTGGTTAGAACGGCAGATTCTCAAGTGCCCCTGGTCCCTGTGTCCTCTTTGGAACACCACTTGTTTAGGGAGGGAGTACTTTGCAGCATTCAGCAGTTTGGTTCTGGACCATTTTCACAGTGAGTCAGAAATGGTACTAGCATTATGAAAGATCCCTCCTCCTATGACCCACATCTCCAATTAGCTGAATTACTCTATCAAGGCACATCATAGGAAGATTTAAAGCAGAAACTATTACTGTGCCAATTATAAGACCTACTGTGCCAGCTAACAGGCAAGCAAATCTTTCCTGGCCAGCTTACAACAAGGTGGTTCTTGCAAACACAGCAGATCTACTTTGATTTAGAGCCTTCCATTACCATAACTTTGTAATTATCATCTGCAGCTGATGAGAAAGAAGGCACAGACCCTATGTGGGGATCTAGGTATATGATTAAAAAAATGCTTTTTCTAGAATGAACCTTTGTATTTGATTTTTCATCTCCCCTTAACCAATTAATCATGAATTTTGTTTGTATTTATTTATAATCTGTAATTATTTATTTATAATCCAAATTTTATTTGAATAAAACTGACATAACCTTAAGCCAGTGCTCATGATTCATTTTCACTTTCCTAATCAAAATGTTGTTTCACAAGGCCCTGATTATGTTCCAAACACTATGGTATTATCTTTTTCCTAGTTGACTGACAGAAAGCAAATAACAGGCATGATCTGTGAAATATTGTTCCCTTGTAATAATAATACTAGCTAGCAATTATATAGCTCTCTAAGGTTTGCAAAGCACTTTACAAATATTTTATCATTTAATCTTCATCACAACCCTGAGAAGTAGCTGCTATTGCTATACCCATATACAGATGACAAAATGGAGACAGAGTGATTAGGTAACTTGCCCAGGGTCATATACTTAGTAAGTGTCTGCGGCTGATTCAAGCTCAGGCCTGATTCCAGGTCCAACACTCTATGTCCAGCAGATATATATATATATATACATACATACATACATACATACATATATATACATATATATATATATATATCTACATACACACACACATACATATATACATATGCATATATATGTAAATACATCTATGTCCAGATGAAGATACGTAGTGCCTCATATGTAACTGACATTCAGTGAATACCACATCTCATAAAACATTATTTAGAAGTAAATGCTCATACTGTATATATTATTTTTGTAATTTTTTATATTTGTAAATATAATTCATTGAGCATAGATTTCTTCACTTTATAACTTTAAACAAGTCTTTTAGTTCTTTTCCACATGTTTAACAACTGGCTCTCTCAAAAAATATGCATGATGTACTTTTAAGTATAATCTGCACAATTATTAACATTTTCCCCATTATTTTCTTAAGTTTAGAAAATCAGTAAACCAAGGCCTCATTTTTAATGTTTGCTGAATTCTGAGGTGTAAATGCTCACACTGAAAATTTATTTATTTTTTAATAACATTTTTCTTTTTTTAAAAAAAATTTATTTTTAGTTTTCAATATTCACTTTTATAAGATTTTGAGTTCCAAATGTTTTCTCCTCTCCCCTCCCCAAGATGGCATGCGATCTGATATAGGCTATACATGTGCAATCGTATAAGTTGGTCATCACTACAATATTGCTGTTACTGTCACACTGAAAATGTAACAATTGGCTCTTGAGAGCCAGTATGACTTAGCTCTGGAATACCACTGTTTATGTACTTTTATTAGTCTTAGGCAAAAATTATTTATTAAGCATTTACTATGTTCTAGGGACTATGGTGTGTTGGGAGGTATACATAAAAACAAAAAGAAAGATAGTCCCTGCTCCCAAGGAACTGACCTTCTAATGGGGTGTTGAAAGGAAAATTCTTCATTTGGGCTTTCCCCTTGATTAACAAGGCAAAACTCAGGACAGAGAATTGAAAGGATTTTGTTGTAAGTATGTCAAGGTAGCAACACATTGACATTGACTGATTTCAGAAGATCAGCAGTGGCTTCAGGGTGGGAACAGCTTTTATAAGTAACTTTAAGACAATTCAGATTAAGTCCATCGAAAGAAGTTGGGCCCTTGCATCTCAATTCCTCCCCAATATGGCACGAATGTGACAGTTTTCAGGTGGGCTACATGACAAAGATCACATGTAAAAACAGCTGCATGCTTAGTATGTCCTTCTCCACCAGAGCCTCCCCCAACACTGACTGATAAGTACAGCTAGGAACAATGGGTACCTGAGTCAACATAACTTTAATGTAACTTTAAAGACAGAGATACAAAAGGGAACTGAAAAGTGGAGGTAGCATGCTTGGGAGTGAGTGTTGAAGAATGGTTTTGAAGTCCAAAAGGTCAGGAGCAGAACTGGGAGTGGAATGAAAATGGGTTCATCTGGGCTTCTCCACAAAACAGAGGCACTAGGAGAAATTCATCAGTAGGAGAAGGGAGCTGGCCTGCTTGAGCAATATTCCAAGGTGAGAAGACCACAGGGCATGGAAGTCCCATTTGCCAAAGGCAGTTCCAGGATGAGATGGAGCTGGGAGGATTTAAGAAATAGGAAGATGAGGAATATTTCTCTTTTTTGATGAACTCCTGTTTCATATAGTATCATTTTATTAAGCAGAATAATTTATTGCCTGCAAATGGAGAATTGAGAAGTACTCCGCTTGAGTACTCTCTTCATAAGTAGGGTAGCCTAGAGGACAGTATGTTTGTCTTAGAGTTGGAAAGACCTGGTTTTGAAACCTGACTCTGTGTGTCCTTTAGCAAGTCACTTAAAACTATTTGAGATTCAGTTTCCTCAACTAGAAAATGGGAATAATATTAGCTATCTCACAGCATTATTTGTGAGGATCAAATACAATCATGTATGTTAAATGTTTTACAAACTTTAAAGTATTATGTGAGCTGCTCTGATAACGATGATATTATTAATTATGATACCCTCATGCCAAATGCTACGCTGTGAACATAGTTGAAGTCTTGGAAGTCTTAAGCCAGAAAGCTATTGTGTGTTAGACTCATGGATACAGAAGGGATCTCTTGATTATAGTAGATGTTTTAGATTCTATAGCACATAATCTGTATTATTTATTGATAGTCATTTGTCATATACTATATTATTATTTATTGCAATTCCATATTTATAAACCTCTTGAAGGAAGGGACTTTGCACATTCAGTATTTATAGCATTAATTAATCAATGTTTATTAATAATTTTATTAAAAATATTTATTAAGCCCCCTGTTGTATGTCCAGGTGACAGGGATAAAAATGCAAAAGCAAAGAAGCCCCTTCCCTAAAGGATCTTACATGCTACTGGGGGATATGGCATGTTCATAGATAAATAAATGTAGGTTATATCACAACACAATAATCTAGGGGTGAATCTAGCAACTAGAGGAATTCAAAAGGCCTTTTCAAGGGTGTGGAATTGAATTGCAAATGGAACCAAGAGTTTCAGGCAGTGGAGATAATGAGAAACATCACATGCTTGGGGAACAATCGTTTGTAAGGTTGAAGAGAAGATAGCATATCTTTATAGGAAATAGCAAATAAACAAATTTGACTAATGCCAAGAGTGGTGAGGGAGGGAAATCCTGATCTGGTAATCAGCTTAGATAAGTAGGCTGTAGTTAGATTGTGAAGGAATTTAAAGGCCAGACAGAAGAGTTCATATTTTGTCCTAGAGGGAATGGGAGCCACCGATATAATCAGATGTGTACTTTGGGAATATTAATTTGGCATCTGTGTTGGGTTGGAGGGATGAAACTAGTATTTATTGGAATTAAGAGGCTATTGTAATTGTCTAGGTAACAGGTGATGAAGACCTCAACTTTGGTGGCTATGGTGTGAGTAGAGGAAGGAAGTGGATATGAGAGATGTCCAAGAAACTGAATCAACAAAACTTGACAACTAACTGGAAATGGGGAATGAAGGAGAAAGAGGACGACCTAATACTAACTTCTGAGTGACTGGTAAGATACCTTTGATAGAAATAAGAAACTTAGAAGCTGAGTGAGTTTAGAGGAAAAGATAAAAAAGTTTTATTTTGAACATGTTGAGTTTGTGATGTTGGTGGAACACACTGGTAGAGATATCTAGCAGGCAGTTCAGGATAGATAGTGCCTTATGTGTTGACATTCAACGAAGGTTTCGCTAACATTTATTTTCTACTTCTCAAAAATTATTAAAGGGCATGGAGATAATTCATCTATAAGTACAAACTCATCATTTGGTCTTCTACAGTAAACTGAAGTCTGCACTACTGTAATGGTCAGTTATTTGGAGATGTTTTCTGGAAAATGCATTTTCATTAAGTCATTCAGTCTATAATAAGATTGCATTATATAATATAGAAGGTACAGGGTGTGATAATTGCTTAGTGGGACAGAAAGCAATTGTTAATATCAGCAACAGATGTTTCACTAACATGAATAATGGTGTTCAAAATGGCTTATTCAGATATTTGAATTGCCTCCTAAGAAGTTGTTTAACAGTAATAAAGCCATAAATTTTAAGTCAAATTATAAATGATATTAGGAAAGAAATTTCCTGAGCACCTCAGCTTAACCTACATGCATAGATAATTCTTATTGTTTGTAGCAATCATTTGACAGTCAACATATATCAGTTAGATATTAAGTCAACTAGCATTTATTAGAACCTTCTATGAGTCAGGCGCTGTGCTAAGCACTGGCAATACAATGAAAGACAAAATTTTCTGCTCATTGTTGAATAGGGAAAATAACATGCAAATAACTATGTACAAACAAGATACATACTACAGGATAAATTGAGGGTAATCTCAGAAGATAGGAACTAAGATTAAGGAGGACTGGGGAAGGCTTCGTGGAGAAAGAGGGATTTTATATTTTTAAATTAATTAATTTTTAGTTTTCAGCATTCACTTTTATAAGCTTTTGAGTTCTAAAAGTTTCCCCTCTCCCTCCCTTTCCACCTCCACAAGATAATATGCAATCTGATACAGACTATAAATGTACAATAATGTTAAACACATTTCCACATTGGTCATATTGTGAAAGAAGAATCAGAACAAAAGGGAAAAACCAGAAAAATAAAACAAAAAACAAAAAAGAGAAAATACTATGCTTCAGTCTGCATTCAGACTCCATAATTCTTTCTCTGGATGCGGACAGCATTTTCCATCATGAGTCTTTTGAAATTGCCTTAGATCGTTGTATTGCTGAGAAGAGCTAAGTCTATCAAAGTTGGTCATTGCACTGTGTTGCTGTTACTGTGTATAATGTTCTCCTGGTTCTGCTCACTTCACTCAGCATCAGTTTATGTAAGTCTTTCCAGGTTTTTCTGAAATCTGCCTGCTCATCATTTCTTATGGAATAATAGTATTCCATTACATTAATATGCCACAACTTGTTTAGCCATTTCCCAATTGATGGACATCCCCTCAATTTCCAATTCTTGGCCACCACAAAAAGAGCTGCTGTAAATATTGTTGTACCTGTAGGTCCTTTTCCCTTTTTTATGATCAGAAAGAGGGATTTTAGCCAAGACTTGAAGTAAGCCAATAAAGATAAGAGATGGAAATGAGGAGAGAGAGCATTCCAAGTATGGCAGACAACCAATGAAAAATACTTAAAAGTGGAGAGATAGAGTGCCATGTGGGAGGAACTGTGAGGAGGCCAGTGTCACTGGATTGAAGAGTGCCCAGAGGGGAGTAAAGTGTAAGAAGACTGTAAAGATAGAAAGTGGGCAGGACAAGAAGGGTTTTGAATGCCAAACAAAGGATTTTATATTTGATCCTGGAGGTGATAAGGAGCCATTCAGGTTTATTGAATATGGAGATGATATGATCAGATCTATGTTTTAGGAAGATCAATTTGATAGCTGAGTCAAATATATACTAGGTTGAGTTGAGACTCAAAGCAGAGAAATCAACCAGCTGGCTATTGCAATAGTCCAGGAATGAGGTGATAAGGTCCTGTACCAGGGTGGTGGCCATGTTAGAAAAGAGAAGGAGGAATATGTGAAAGATGTTACAAAGGTACAAATGATGAGACTCGATCACTGGTTCAGTATATGAGGTGACAGAGAGTGAGAAGTGGAAGATAAAACCTAGGTTTCAAACCTGAGTGACTGGGAGGATCACAGATTTTTTTATGGATGGGTGAGATATGGACATGTTTGCAGTAGGAAAGCAACCACTAGACAGAGCAATTTAATATTAGTAAGAAAGTAGGGATGATGGGGGGAGGGTAATCTTCTGGATACGATGAGATGGAATGGGATCATTTGTCTATATAGAGGATTTTGCCCTGGCAAGGAGAAAAACCATCTCTTTATGTGAAACTAGAGTGAAGAGGGAGATAGGGGAGGTGGCATCTGAATGATATGATATGATATGAAAAAGAGGAGAGAATGGGGCAGCTAGGTGGTGCAGTGGATAGAGCACTGGCCCTGAAGTCAGGAGGACCTGAGTTCAAATCCGGCCTCAGACCAAACACTTGACACTTACTAGCTGTGTGACCCTGGGCAAGCCACTTAGGAGAGAAGTGGGAGCTCTCAGTGAATGGTGTCAATATTTTCAGTGAAATATGAGTCAAGGTTCTCAGCCAAGAGTATAGAGATGGGAGAGATATGGGTGAGTAAGATAGTGAATAGATTCGGGGGGTGTTAAAAAGGATTGCTTTGCAACAGTAGGGGCCCACTTCAGATTATATAACAAACTCGTAGTGAACCCAGTCAACATAGTTCCATGATTTTCTCCAGTTTTGTTCAGCAGCAGTTATGTAGGTCCTAATACAGCGGATGATGAGAATAATCCAAGGCTGGGGTTTGGAAAGGCAAGATCCTCTATAGGATAAACAGACAGGAGACTCAAGAATTGTAGAGTATAGAATGTAAAGCTGAACTGGCTCAATAGGGAATTAAAATGGGAAAGAGAAAAGAGTCTAGCCAGTACAAGGGAGATGATCTGGGAAAGAACTGAAGAACTGACAGATTCAAGGTCACAGTCAGGACAAAGAACAGAAGGAGCTGCAAGGCAAAGAGAGAGGTGGAAGAGTAACAGATTATGATTAGATAAAGGAATCTCAGAGTTCATGAACATGGATGTGGACCACTTGTGGATGATGGCAGGATGTTCATCCTCTCTGTGTGTAGCTGTGGTGGGCTGGAGAAGCATGAATGGGGAATGAGTAAGTTAATGATTTTGGAAGCTGGAGATTTGAATGAGTATCAATATGTATGTTAAAGTCCCCTAGTATGAAAGTAGGAGTTAAGGACAGAAAAATTGAGCCAGGTATTGAATTCTTTGAGGAAGGAAAGAGAGTATCTTGGAAGACTATAGACAATGAGAATATTGTATTATTGTATATTGTATTAGAACTGTGAAATGAATGAATTCAAAGGAAGAGAAATTAGTGAGTGATAGAGGGAAAGCCTGTTAGTGGCAGTGGGAAGCAAGGAGTAATCCAACTGCCCCATTGTGACCTATGAGTCAGGAGGAATGAAAGTACAGCCAGTAGTAGAAAATGTAGCCAGAACAGGTATATCATTAGGAGAAAATCACATCTCAAATGAATGCAAGAAGATGGAAAGAGCAAGAAAAGTCAAAGTTCAGGAAGAAACTAGTTTGTTACTTAAGGAGCAAGCATTCCATAGAGCACAATGGAAGTAGGTTAGAAAGCTTTAGAGAGGGAGGTCAGGGAAGGGGTCTGGGGTGCTAAGGATGGAAAGAAGGGAGTGGTCAATGGAGCATGAGGAATTCTATTTGAAAAATGGCAACTGGCCATTCAGGATCACTGGTGTGGTTATGATGGGCGAGGGGTATGTTAATTATTAAGGATTGCCTTGGTATATCTCTCAGGTACAAAGCATATTATCTAATAACACTTGTTAAGTATATGTGTCTTGTCTAATAGTACTTGGTATGTCTGTATGTCTTGTGTATATACAATATACAATGATATTTATATAATAATTTGACCTAGAGACATATTACTGAGATGTAGGAGGATCTAAAGTATAGAGAGGGGCGTGGATCACTCTCTTCTCCAAGTCAAAGGTATTTTTAAATTTTAGTTACTAAATTTTAAAAATTTAGTCAAATTTACCTTTTTCATTTTCTTTTTCTTCATTCCTTCCTTCCTTTTTTCTTCCTTCCTTTTTTCTTTCTTTCTTTCTTTCAGTTTGGTTAACATCACAGTTCCTTAGGCTGGTTTCCCTAGCTCAGTTCCTTTTCCTAGCTCTTTTATCTTCCCACCCATTTAGCAGAATTTGGAAGACTTATCTACTTGCCTTTGCTGGCTTTTAGTTGTCTTTTTGTAATGTTGTGGATTGTATGGAGAAGCTAATTTCTATTTGTTTTTGGTTTGCTTTATCATTCGTCTTCCTTGAGTTCTTTATTTTTTGTTTGTTTGTTTGTTTTTTGCTAGGCAATGGTGTTAAGTGACTTGTCCAGGGTCACACAGCTAGTAAATGTTCTATGTCTGAGGCTGGATCTGAACTCAGATCCTCCTGACTCCAGGGCCAGTGTTCTGTCCACTGCACCACCCAGCTGCCCCAAGTTCTTTTTTGTTAACCAAAAATCACACCTCCACAATATATGAGTAGTAATTTGATTTATTACAAGAGAAAGGCACATGGATGTGGGAACTCCTTATACCCAGTACAAAGGAGCCCAGCAATGCAGGCAAAGCCTTGGGTATTTATATGTTACATCAAGAATAGGAGCTTACAAGAGGAGAAGGAGGGGGAAAAAGGAAAATTCTTTAGAATCAAGTCATGAGAAAAGTGAAGCATGGCTGGGGCCTCTCCTGGGAACTGCTAGACCATGAAGGAAGGATGGTCTTGCTTATCTGAAAAGTCTAAGCTGCACAAACAGTTTATCAGTCTGGTTTAGGCTGCCTGGAGCCAAGATTGCAGATGACTTTGCTGCAAGGCCAGTGAGAGCTTAATAGAGTTCAGTTGAAAAAGATCACTGTTATGTTAGTTTCAGGGGTCTTCATCTCTGGTACAGGGCTACTCAAGAAAACAAGTTCAGAGGGCCCTTCCATATTTTAAAGATATTTATTGGGATCTATGTCTGAGGACTAGGCTTTCACATTACCCTTTTAACAGGAAGTACACCTTAGCCTTTAGCATAGTTGATAGAGTGCTGGACCTGGAATCAGGAAGACGAATTCAAATCCAACCTCAGACACTTACTAGGTTTGGGCAAGTAATCACCTCTTTTTGCCTCAGTTTCCTGTTCTGTAAAATGGGAAGAATAATAGCATCAATCCCCCAGGGTTGTTGTGAGCAGAAAATGAGAAAGTATTTGTAAAGCACTAAACATAGTGCCTGGCATATAATAGGCACTATAAACATGTTAGCTATTATTGTTAATAAGTTCTGCAACATGTGTCTCTGAAATGATGTTTCTTGTTACTCCAAAACACAAATGAAAACCAGTTCTGCTAACTTTTATCTGTTGAAAAACCTATGAACTATTGTTTCATTGATGCTATTTAATTTTCTTCTTGTTTCATATAGCAAAATCGCAATGTAGTTGTGATTTAACTGTTTTATTAGTATATCAACTTATTTGTTCTTGGTCAAAGATCTTACATTTAAATTTTAAAAAATTAAATTATTGTTTGTAGATGGCCTAAAAATTGTGACTCTCTTAATATCCTCTGTTCTTATTTTTTTAACCACCCTGCCACTGTCACTGTGCTTGTAAATCCATCTGGTCATAGAGTTTTTGTTTTTCCTTTGGTAGTTCATGTGTGACTTGTTCAATTATTCTTTCTAATATTGCATTATTTAAATAGTATGGTTCATCTTTTGTTAATTATGTGTATTTAATAATTGTAGTTATTCATCTTTTTCCTCCAAGTTCTCCTAGTTTTGTTAGCATATAATTGGGAAGAAGAGTTTCTGACAATTTCCTTTCTGTCCTCTTCAATTGCTGTAGACCCTGCTTATTTTTAATATAAACAGTTTGTTCTCTCTCTTTTTTTCTCCTTCCCTCCTTCAAATCATCTAATTGTTTATTTTAACTTTTTTAAAAAGTGCTATTTTTGCTTTCAATTTTATTGATCACTTCTTTAATTTTTATTATTTCTACTTTGTTCTTTAGTTGAGGTTTTTTTATTTTACTGTTCAAATTTTTAAAATTTCATTCATGCCCATTTCATTGGTTTGTTCTCTCTTTTGTTAAAAAAAATCTAGCCTTCAGAACTGCTTTAGTTCTATCCCATAAGGTTTACTATGTTGTCCCATTATTGGGGCAGCTAGGTGGTACAGTGGATAGAGTGCTGTGCCTGGAGTCAGAAAAATTTGAGTTTAAATATGGCCTTAGACACTTACTAGCTGTGTGACCCTGGACATGTCATTAACCTTGCTTACCTCAGTTTCCTCATCTATAAAATGAGCAGGAGAAGAAAATGGCAAACCATTCCAGTATCTTTGCCAAGAAAACCTCAGATGGGGTCATGAAGAGTTGGACGTGACTGAACAGCAACAACTCAATGTCATTTTTCTTGATGAAACTTTCTATTGCTTCTATAACTTGTTGATTGACCTACTTGTTCTTTAGTATTATGTTATTTAGACACCAATTGCCTTTTAAGCCTTTCTCTAAATACCCTTTACCGAATAATTATCAGTAAATGATGTTTCATATATCTGCTTTTCTACATTTTATGATGTCTTTATGCCCCAGTACGTGATCAATTTTTGTAAAAGTGTCATATACAGATGCAGAATATATAAATTTCTTTCTCTTCTCATTCAGTAATTGCCAATGATCTATTACATCTAAATTTTCTAAAGTTCTATCCAGGTGCTTGCCTTCTTTCTTGTTTGTCTTTTGATTCAATTTGTCTAGGTCTAAAAGTGATACAGTAAGATCAATCACTGTTTATTGTTTTGCTCTTCATTTCTCTCTCCAATTCCATTAATTTGTACATGCTTTGTTATTGAGTGCACATAAACTAAGTGTTGATATTGATTCATTAACTATGGGTATCTTTAATTATAAGGCAATTTCCCAGCAAGAGAATTATCTTATCTATATATCTTATCTGTCTTTTTAATTTATATTTGCAGTAGCCTTATTTGAAATCATGATCATTGCCCATACCTGCTTTTGAGTTTAACTGAAGTATGGTAAATTTTATTCCAAATTCTCATTTTAACTCTCTGTGAATCTTTGTTTTTCAAGTGTATTTCTTGTCAGATTCTGCTTTCTAATCCATTCATCTAGCTTCTGTTTTATAAGTGATTTCATCTCACTTGCAGTTGTTAATTGTGTATTTCCCTCCATGTCTCTAAGCCTATTTAGATATATGGTATTTGCAAAGGATCTGTTGCCCCACTCTCTTCCCCTAATTCCTTCTGGTCCCTGACGTAATATTTAAGTACCTGAGGTTACCTATATAACACAATAAGGCATCAAAATTGGACTTGGTGGAATCATAAAGTGGAAAGAACACTGGCATCAGAGGATCTAGGTTCAAATCTAAATTCTGCCACTATTACCTTGGGCAAGTCCATTACTTTCTCTATGTTGTATGTTTTTTATTTGTAAAATGAAAGTGTTGGGCTAGACGACCTTTAAGGACTCTTCCAGCTGTACATTTATAATGCTATGATTGTGTGACTAAAATAATATATATTCAGGACTTCACATAATGTAAAGCTGTTTTGTTTCGTGGTTTTAGATTATATAGGCCTAAAATATAGACTGAATCATCCTTTCACCTACCCAAGAGAGAAGCATCCTGACAGAAGTCATCATTAAAAGTGTAAAGTTTTGTTGCAGTGTTAGTATAGATAGCTGTCCTTATGTACATGGTATCTGATTATTGATCCTTCTGCCTAATGTGAATTAAATTATTCAAGATGTTGTAGAAATTTAATAAAATAGTGTTTTCTGCCTATAAGTTAGTATTTAGACAGTTGGGGATGTATGTTTCTAATTTGGAAAGAAGTTATGACAATACTGAACAACTATTATCGATAACATTTAATCTGAACAAAGTGATATGTAAGTTTTAGAGGAAATAGATTCTGTGCCTCTATGGAGCATTGTTCTCAGTAATAATTACTAATGGTACCACAATATTATTGATAGATCTTTTGTAATTAACACTATAATTATGATAATCAAGAGAATGGCCCTAGAAAAAAGTGAATAAAGTATATTTCCCGTCTTTACAAAGGTGCAGGAAAATGGGTATGGAATATTGCATTTACTAGTAGACTTAGTTGATATGTTGGTTGGTTTTGCTGAGCTGCTTTTTTTCCTTCTATTTAGCAAAAATCTTTGTTACAAAGGAAAGCTTCTTGTATAAATGGAAGAGGAGGGATATCTTTGGAAAATAATATACTACAAAAATGGAAGATAGCAGTGAACATTTTCAAAAATAAATACCATTCTTATGTAAAGAAAAACATTGCGGCACCTCTCAGTGATTTTCTTATATTTCTTTGAAAAGGCACGACTTTTAAAGTGAATGTGAAGACATATTGTTTGTCTTTCCCAATGTCTTTTCCAACACAGGAAATCTTACTATTTTTTCTTTTTAAAATATAGATAGTTCTTTTGCAAAATGGTCCTGGCACTCTTTCACAAAGGAGCTTCCAATAACTGCTGTCACATGATGACAATTATGCTTGATTAAGCAGATCCAGTAAGCACTTGATCGACTTTTTCCCATAAATGCTGACATCCTGCAGCCAAAGGGAGAACTATTGCCATTATTTTAAGCACGTTGGCTATCTCCCATTGAATCTTTCAATAATGAAAATTTTTGTTTCACAAGAATAAGGGTTAGCATGGTTTTGATTTAATGGATGTCTACTCAACACTTCATTGTATGTTTTGACTTTTGGCAAGAAGGGCTGGCCTTATGAGTAGACAGTCACCTTTGTGATGCAATTTGAAGAGAGTACAGGTGGAGCTCCTTGCCCTCCAAATCAACCCTTCTGCCTGTCATTCTAAATAATAACTCCATTCCTTTGAGTCTTGAAGGCTTTATTGGGTTGAAATAGCTTATAATGATGCAAATCCCCCTGAGAACGGACGAACTTTAGCTAACATTATCATTTAAAACAATATTCTGCAGGAACATCTTATGCCAGGCCTGTACAACCTGTGGCCTGCTTACAGCCCGAAGGCCCCTTGCAATATGCCAAAGAATTTTGTCTACATGCAAAAGATGTTTTCTTCTACATTTTTCACGGGCAACCCAGAATCCTTTGGTGTGCCGAAAGTGGTCCCAGGTTGTGCAGGCCTGCCTTCCACTGTATCTTCCAAATAGGATGCCCTTAGTGAAATTCTTGGTAATGCTTAGCTGAATGTAATTTATGATAGGCTCCTGGAATTGAGGGGAAGGGTTACTGATGAAGGAGATCAGAAAGACCGTCTTCTCCTTTTAACAGTTTTCATCCTGTTTACAAGTAACGTTGTTCTTTAGTGCTCTGATACTCTGATTTTCTTAAACACATTCTTAAAATTCAGTGAAACCATACTAAGTATAGTCCCTTTTCTTCCCAATTTTCTTCTTGCCTTCTCCACTTCTAAATCCAGGAAAGATTTCTGACTGCCCTCACTATACCACTTCTTCACTTGGGTAGTTTTGATGTCTTGCTACTCTGCCTTACATTTCTGATAATTGAAGCTGAGTGTAGTTGGTAGTAGGATGGAGAAAATATTTTTTAAAAACCTTCAATATAAGAAACTTTTTATCAGAAATAAATAGGAAAAGGCAAATGCAGTATGTTTTAGGTAAATGCATACTTAACTCCTCCATTAAAGTCTTAGTTCAATGGCTAATTATTATATGGAGATGAATTTTGGTTCCCCAAAGGCTCTAATAGTGGAATGTAAACTTTGGGAGATACTATACAGTACATTGATGGACTTTTTGTATATCACATGAAGATTTTTGTTGTTATTCAGTCTTTTCAGTTGTGTCCAACTCTTCGTGACCCTATTTGGGGTTTTCTTGGCAAAGATACTGGAGTGGTTTGTCATTTCCTTCTCCAGCTCATTTTTCAGATGAGGAAAACAAGGCAAACAGAGTTAAGTGACTTGTCCAAGGTTACATAGCTAGTAAATGTCTGAGGCCATATTTGAACTCAGGAAGAGGAGTTGTCCTCACTCCGGGCCTGGTACTCTATCCATTGTGTTACCTAGCAGCCTGTCATGTGAAGACTAGCATAGCAAAATATAAAGTCTTATTAAAAAATATTGGCCAAAAGGTGTTGGAGTTTTTTTGTTTTTTATTTTCTCCATAAATGATCAAAAATAGACCGTGAAGTCACAGAATGATTGCAATCCGCTTCAACACAAGGAATGTCTACATCAATAACATCATAATTCTTTTGATGTATGTACTCTGCCATCATGAACTGAAAAGTAAGGGGTGGTTTACTTTTGTGGAAACTTGTTAGAGGAAATGGATAAATAAATTATGATATGTGCATGTAATGAAATATTATTGTGCCATTACAAAATAAGGAAAGAGACGAATTCCAAAAAACCCACCAAAACTTGTATAGTACACTGGGAAGTGAACAGAACCAAGAGAACAATTTATACAACAACAATGAAAACAAATAAAAATACTTTGAAAGACTTAGGACCTTTGATCAAAGTAATGGCCAACTATAACTCCAGAGGACCTATGCTGAAAAACGCTGCCAGCCTCCTGACAGAGGGGTAATGAAATTAAGATGCAGAAAAAGATCTAAATTTTGGACATGAAAAAAGTGTTTAAATGAATTAAATGCATGGATTGTGTTGTTAATGCTTGATCAGTGGCTAAAATTGCAGCTTCTATGGTGAAGTGTAATTTCAGTAATAGTAATTCAGAAATAGTAATTTCAGAGTATAAACTAAGGTTAATTATCCTTTTAAAGTGGCTGTCACCACAGAAAAACTGTATTGTATCTCTACGTATATTTAGCATAAAGTGAATTGAGAGTAACATGTTTTCATTGATATTCATTGTGACTTATGCCACAATTTATTGTTAGCTGCTCATGTGAAGAGTTCACTGATAGTATAAATAGGATAAACATTTGTTTCAGACAAACGGGAGTTACAGCTGAACAGGTTTTAATTAAATGAGCCCTACTGTAAATGTAGTTGCTACTGAAATTGTGAGAAACTCTACTGTAAATTGTAATCCTATTATCTGGAATCTGTTGTTGCTGAATTATGTGTACTGTAAATTTGAACATCCTCTTGGCAAATAGGATCACAATTTTTTTTTCCCCAGCTCTGCAGGAGTAAGAAACCTCTCCACTATAATACATTAAATTATGCTCCTACTATAAATGACAAGTTGAAAAAAAAGCTCTTCTCAACCTCAACTGTATAGACCCTTGGTTATCAGTGAAACACATCTTCAAAATACTTCGCATTAATCCTTTGAGGTCTGAGAAAGTGGGAAAAAACTGATTAAACACATACCATAGTAGAAACCCAATAATTATTTTACTCTAGTGGAATGGAAGATAATTCTAGGAGCTTAGGCTTTCAGGTTTTACTCAGAGGCTCTTTAAAATATGGTTGAATCTTCAGTATTAAGTTCACAATAATAATGATACTATCTATCCCAGTCACTCAATTTTGTAAACTAAGAGTAATCATTAACTTTTCTTTTTCCATCATCCCATATATTCAGTCAGTTGCCTAATTTTGTTGATTCTACCCCCATGACATCTCACCATCTGTTCTCCTGTCCTCTTACAGGGCTACCATTTTCATTCTGCCTCACATAACCCTTTACCTGGTTTCTTTTCACAGCCTCCTAATTGTTTGTCCTGCTTCCATTCTCTTCCATCTCAATTCTGGCTGCCAAAATACTCTTCTTAACACACAGATCTAACATTGACTCAAAAGCCTGAGTGGCTCCTGACTCCTTATAAGATGACACCAGTTCTTTAACCTGGAAGATTGTGTACATCTGGTTCAAATTTATCTTTCCAGGTTAATTACTCCCCTACAGCTAGCTATACTGGATTCAAACTAGCCCGCTTACTAATTGCCTCCATGCATTTTCACAAGTTATCACACATCTATGACATACATTTCTTCTCAGCTTCTCAAAATCCTCATCTACCTTCAAGGCTCAGCTCAGGTGCCATTTTCACTGAAAAACCTTCCATTTTTTCTCCCTCCTCAATTTATATTGTAATCATTTATCTGTATACATACAATATCCCCCAGTAGAATGTAAGCTCATTGTGGACAGAAGCTTTATATGTATGTATACACACACACACACACACACACACAGAAAGAGAGAGAGAGAGAGAGAGAGAGAGAGAGGCACAATACGTTTCATATAGAAGATACTTCATAAAATAATTTTGAATTTAGTCAAATGCCCCCAAAATCGTAGAACAGGCCATGCCAGACTGGTCTAATTTCTTTTTTTTTTTTTTAAATATTTTTAGGCAGGTACATCAGGGAAATGTAAATCAGGAGTTTCCCACCTGGGGTATGCATACCACCAGGAGGTGCAAGAATCTTGTCAATGGAGTTCAGGAAATAACTCCATTATCCTATTAAAATATTCTGAAAGTGGTATTATTGAAAAAATTTGTGGATTAGAGAGAAAATAGTGAGATACGGTGATGGGATAGGAAAGGCACTATGATATGAAAAATTTTAAAGAGAATTGAAGGAATAATTCCTACCTTCAAATGAATGAAGTTTAGATACAACACCCTTCTCATACTGATAAGAAAAAAAAATCAGCAGAAATGTTACAGTGACAGATAGTAGATCTTTCTAATTGATTTCCAATCAATTAAATTACAGAATTTTAGGTGTACCCTTAGTGAAGCATATCCCATTTTTAATATGCTCATGAGACTTTAATTCAGGATTATGCCTATGAATCAGGATTCTCGGTCCTGTTCCCAATCACATCCAAAGAAAAGAATAAACTGGAGGCTAAACATAATATAAAGGTACATCTTTCAAAAATTATACTAAAAGTATGACTATTAATAAAAAAACAATATTAAGGATCTCATTAATTTAGGTGACCATATTTGGATAAATATTTAACAACTTCATGATATTAAAATGCTGTTATATGCCAAATGAAGTTTTATTTATAAAATTAATCTCTAAATTTTTTTCTTATAAATTGTGAATTCATGGTAAAACCTAGAATTTATTTCCTTTCATATTGAATAGAGAGTACAGGAAGGTTTACTGAAAGCTGAAGGTTATGGAGAACAAAAATTTTAGTAACTATTTCTACATAGAGTACATAATTATATAGTTTACCTATGTGCTATTTGTATGTATAGTTTACCTATATTGTATCCAGGAATGTGATAAAGTGCCTCATACTATTTTTTTGTGAGAAAAAATGGAAAAATGTGGATTAGAAGGTAATTAGATGAATGGGCAACTGATTGAATGGCTGGATACAAAGTGTAGTCATTAATGGTTTGATGGCAATTGGAGGACTCTAGTGTAGTGACCCAGAGATAAGTTCTGGTTCCCAGGATGTTTGCCATTTTTAGTAACAGCTTGGATAAAGACACAGAGGGTATGTATGCTTATTAAATTTGTAAATGATACACATCTGGGAAGGAGAATAAACAGCATACTGTTAGCTAACATGGAGAATGAGGGTGGATCCAAAAAGATCTTGACAGGCTAGACTGTTGAGCTGAATCTAGTAACAAATTTAATAGTGATGAATGTAAAATCTTACATTTCAATAAAAAAAATAATCTCAGGAACAGGATGGACAAAGCATGGTTAGACAGCAGTTTAAAACAGGGAGGGAGGAAGTCAAAAGACACGAATGGGCAGTTATCAAAGACGAAAATTAATTATTAGTGGGGCTTTGGTACTTTGACACATTTTTTCTTTTTGTTTTTTTTAATATTTTATTTTTCCCCAATTACAAGTAAAAACAATTTTCAACATTCACTGTTAAGTTTTAAGTTCCTATTTCTATCTCTTGCTCCCTCCCCTCCCTCTTCTCTGAGACAGTAAGCAATCTGATATAGATTATTCATGTGTGCTTTTAGAGTTATAAAATTTTCCCTAAGAACTGCTGTGGCTGCATCCCATAAATTCTAGTATGTTGTCTCAATATTGTTATTCTCTTTGATGAAATTATTGATTGTTTCTATGATTTATTGTTTGACCCACTCATTCTTTAGGATTAGATTATTTAGTTTCCAATTAATTTTTCATCTATTTCTCCAAAGCCCTTTATTACACATATTTTTATTGCATCATGATCTGAAAAGGATGCATTTAATATTTCTGTCTTTCTGCATTTGATTATGAGGTTTTTATGCCCTAAGACATGGTCAATTTTTGTGTAGGTGCCATATACCACTAAAAAAAAGTATATACCTTTTCTTTCTATATATATATTATATATATATATAATAAAAAAGAAATATATATATTTCTTTCTATTTCCATTCAATTTTCTCTAGAGGTCTAACTAACTTTTCTAAAATTCTATTCATCTATTTTTTTTTCTTGTTTATTTTGTGGTTAGATTTATCTATTTCTGGGAGGGGGAGGTTGAAGTCCTCCACTAGTATAGTTTTGCTATCTATTTCTCCCTGTAACTCATTTAACTTCTCCTCTAAGAATTTGGTTGCTATGCCACTTGGTGCGTATATGTTTAGTATTAATGTTACTTCATTGTCTATGGTACCTTTTAGCAAGATGTAGTTTCCTTCTTTATCTCTTTTAATTAGTTCTGTTTTTTGCTTTTGCTTTGTCTGAAATCAGGATTGCTACCCCTGCTTTCTTCATTTTTTTTTTTACTTGAGCTGAAGCGTAATGTATTGTGTTCTAGCCTTTTATCTTTACTCTGTGTGGATCTCTCTGCTTCAAATGTATTTCTTGCAAACAACATATTGTAGGATTCTGGTTTTTAATCCACTCTGCCATCTACTTCCATTTTATGGGAAAGTTCATCTCATTCACATTCACAGTTAAGTTTATTAACTATATTTCCCTACATCCTATTGTCAACCCTGTTTATATGTTTCTCTCTCCTTTTGCCCTGTCCCTCCTTGTCATTGTTTTGTTTCTGACCACCTTCCTCAATCTGCTCTCCCTTCTTTCAGCCCCCCTCACTTTTCTTTCCCCTTTCCCCTCCTACTTCTGCCTTCCCTTCTGCCCTCCCTTCTATTAGCTCCCCTCTTCCCTTTTCCTTCCCATTTTCCCTCCTAATTCCCTATAGGGTAAGATAAATTTCTCTAGCCAACTGAGTGTATATGTCATTCCCTCTTTGAGCCAAATTCGATGAGAGTAAGGTTCAAACAATGCCCACCTCCTCCCTTCTTTTCCTCTACTGTATTAAGTCTTTCATAACTCTTCATATGATATGTTATACTGTTCTGCCTCCCCCTTTCTTCTTCTCCCAACACAATCCTTTTTTTCACTTCTTAATTTTTTATATCATCACATCAAAGTCAACCTATGCCCACACCCTCTGAGTATGTATACTCCTTTTAAGTGCTCTAATAGCAACATAGTTCTTCAGAGTTACAAGTATTATCTTCTCATGCAGGGATGTAAACAGTTTATTCTTATTAATTGACATTTTTTTTCTTTCCTGTTTACCTTTTTATGCTTTTCTTGAGTCTTGTAATTGAAGATCTAATTTTCTGTTCAGCTCTGGTCTTTTCATCACGGAAGTTTGAAAGCCCCCTATTTCATTGAATATCCATCTTATCCCCTGAAGGATTATGCTCAATTAGAATTTGGTTCTAACCCAAGCTACTTTGCCTTCCGGAATATCATATTCCAAGCCCTCTGATCCTTTAATATAGAAGCTATTAAGTCCTGTGTAATCATGACTGTGGGTCCTTGATATTTGAATTGTTTCTTTCCAGCTACTCACAGTATTTTCTCCTTGACCTGATAATTCTGGAATTTGGCTGCAATATTCCTTGGAGTTTTCATTTTGGGATCTCTTTCAGAAGGTGATCAGTGGATTCTTTCAATGAATACTTTACCCTCTGATTCTAGGACCTCAGGGTAGTTTTCCTTGATAATTTCTTGAAAGATGCTGTCCAGGCTTTTTTTTTTTTTTGATCATGGCTTTCAGATAGTCTAATAATTCTTAAATTATATCTCCTGGATCTATTTTCCAGGTTAGTTGTTTTTCCAATTATGTATTTTACATTTTCTTCTGATTTTTCATTCCTTTGATTCTGATTGACTTCTCGATGTCTCATAGAATCATTAGCTTACACTTATCCGGTTATAGTTTTTAAGTAATTATTTTCTTCAGTTAACTTCTGTACCTCCTTTGGCCAATTCTACTTTTTAAGGAGTTGTTTTCTTCAGTTGGTTTTTTCCCCATTTGGCCAATTATATTTTTTAAGGAATTGTTTTTTTCAGTTAGTTTTTGTTCTTCCTTTTCTAAGCTGTTGACATTTCTTGCATTATTCTCATTTAGTTCCTCAATTTTGCTTCTATCTCTCTTATTTAATTTTTAAAATTCTTTTTAAGCTCTTTCAAGAAGGGTTTTTGGCCTTGAGACGAATTCATATTCCCCTTTGAGGCTTTGCATATAGGCATTTTGACATTGTTGTCCTCTTCTGAGGGTGTTTTTTTTTTTTTTTGTCAATTGGGGTTAAGTGACTTGCCCAGGGTCACACAGGTAGTAAGTGTGAAGTGTTTGGTCTGAGGCCGAATTTGAACTCAGGTCCTTCTGACTTCAGTGCTGGTACTCTATCCACTGCGCCACCTAACTGCCCCTGAGCTTGTATTTTGATCTTCCCTGTTGCCATAATAGTTTTCTATGGTCAGGACTCTTTTCTGTTTTTTGCTCATTTTTAAGCCTATTTCATGACTTTTAAAGTTGAACTCTGCACCTGGGGTTGCAGGGCCCACTGTCTCAAGCTTCTTGCACTGAGGGTGAGGGGCTGGTCACTGGACTTTACGCACTGGGACCTCTCTGACTCGTGGCTTGCCCACTATGCTGGGGTGACCTGGCCTAGTCATGCATGTTGTGCTGGGTTTGCAGGGCTGGCAGTTTGCCTTCTCCACTGAAGCTGGAGGCCTCACAGCTGGCTTGCTGTGCCATTAGCCTGCTGAGCCAGGCCCAAGGGTCCTTAGTTGCTGATTTGTGCTATGGCTAAGAGCTTCCCACTGGCCTGGACATCATCTACACTGGGTTGCCTTCCCCTTTACCCAAGTGACACAGATATTTTCTGAAGTCCTTCTAAGTTATCTTAAGCTGGAAAATTGTCTCACTCCATCTTTTTGTGGTTTCTGTTGATCCAGAATTCATTTAGAGGCTTGATTTAACATTGTTTCTGAGGGAAATTGGGGAGATCTCAGGCAACTTCCTGACTTCTCTCCACTATCTTGGCTCTACCTCTAGAATTCATTTTCTGATGCATTGTTTATCCATCCATTCTATAAGGCAATTTGAAATATTACCCCAACAATCATTAACCTAGTGATACTGCTACTAGTCATATACACCAAAAAAGCCAAAGACAAAAGGGAAGCACCCATGCGTGTAAACATATTTATAGCAACATTTGTTGCTGAAACAGTAAATACCTGACAAGAAACTGAATAGTTATTCTTTGGGAATGCTGAAAAAATTATTGTATATCAGTATAATGTAATAGAAAATGATTAAAATAATTGAACACTTTATGAAAGACTTTATGAAATAATGTTTAATATGCACCAACTTATAGAGTTATCTTTACATTTCTCAGTTTCTTCCAGGCTCTTATAATATATGCCAAAAGAGGTGAATTTGGAGAAACCTGGAAAGACTTTATGAAATAACACTGAATGAAATGAGCAGAGCAAGGAGAACAATTTATACAATGACTATAATAATGTGAAGGAAAATATCTTCAAAGGACTTAAGAATTCTGATCAATGAAATGACCAATTATGAATGCAATAGACCGACAATGAATCATGCTTTCCACTTATTAGCAAGGGGTGGTGGACTAGAAGTGCAGAATTAGGTATATGTTGTCAGATATAGACTATGTATAAATTTGTTTTGCTTGACTAAATTCATTTATTTGTTTTATAAAGGGTGGCCTCTACTTGGCAGAGGGGAAGTTTAAAGGAGCAGTTGAAGAGTAGTGATAGTGATGTAAAAAAGGAGCAAAGGTTAAAAGCATCAATGAGATATTAAAAATAAACAGAAGAGAACATAAGGAAGTTCAGAATGGGACAGACAAATAGGGCAGATTTGTTGCTACCATGTTAAATTGACAAATACTTTAAAACTCAGTATGTAATAGAAGTTCATAGTTTCATCTGTAATCATCTTTTTCTGTTATTTGTATATTGAAATATTCATGTCAAATTCATAATAAAAAAGAAAAATTATGTATTATATGGATAGATATAAATATATATATGCTTTAGTGGATTGTAATACAATATAAATTAATGTGTAATGTGGCAGCCAGAAAAGCTAATGAGATCTTAGGCTTCATAAAGAGAGGAACAGATTTCAAGAATAAGGAGATAATAATCTCTCTCTGCTCTGCTCCAAACAGACCAAAACAGGAGTGTTATGCTCATTTCTGAGCACCACAGTTTAAGAAAGATATTGATAAGCCAGAAAGTATCCAAAAGGCTACAACCAGGATAATGGAAGCACATTCTATCTTCCATCTCAATAACTTTGTACAGGCTATAATCCCATCCTTGGGATACACTCTCACATCACTTTTGCCTTGTGGAATCCCTAGCTTCTTTTAAAGCTCACGTCAAGTGCCATCTCCCATAGACAGCCTATCCTGATCTGCTCAGTTGCTAATGACCTTTCCCTGGTCCCCAGAAATTTGATTTGATTGTGTGTGTGTGTGTGTGTGTGTATGTATGTATATATATGTATATATATGTTCATGTGTGTATGTATATATATATATACACACACACACACACGTATGTATTTGCCTCTATATTTCTTTCCCTCAACAGAATGTAAGTAGAGTAATAGAATAAATAAGGAAGGGGCTCTCTTCTTTTTCTTTTTGCATCCTTAGCACTGAGCACAATGATTAGCTCCTTAGTAAAGCACTTAATGAATGTTTATTGAATGAACATCCATGTAGTATCTTGTTGGTCATTCTTATCAGAAAATAGTACTGGCTGGCTGTGCTTCATTTGCTCTGATATTGCTTGTTTTTATCCTGCAGAGAAAATAAATCTGTCTCCAGCAGTTATGTCTAGGCTCTCCCATCCCTGAGTGTGATTAAAGAGAGATTGGTAACTGAGCAGCCCTCACTCTAATATATGCTTTCCCAATAGACATAACAAAAGTCTTTAATGATGCCACTTCCTGCCCTTCCATTCCCCAGCCTGCAGAGATTTACCAAAAAGCTCCATTTCTGAATGACCTAGAAAAGAGCTTGTACTCTAGGTCATAGAAATAAAATGAATATGGAGAAGCAGAAATGAGTGTTCTTGGAAGAATTTCCTATTTCCATTCACTGGGAGAATTTCTCTACTGAAAGAAAGTAATTTGGATCACAAAAGCAGGTAGCCCATGGAACAGTTGTAGCCATTAAGAATTTTCTATTGTTTGTGTTTAACTTGAAGGCAGAAAGTTAGACTTCTTTTTAGGCCCTATATTTTCATTAATTGTAAGTGACCCAGGGTGGCAGGATTAGAGTTTAATTTTTTAAAACACAAGAGGACTTAGAAGGTACATCAATGTCCTCCAGCACAGTCAGTGCTCTGAGTGCTAATGTACTGTAGCACATTCATCAGTCATTTTAATAGTCTTTTAACTTCTGTCAGGAAGCCTACTGAATGCTAACATCTTAAATGTTTAATATTCCAAAACATATTTTCATCAATCTTGGAAATTATCTGGGCATATATTTTTGTAATAACTTCTTTGAAGAGTAAAGAGTTTAAGGTTTATGTAGCAGGGACCACCGTACTTTCTGACATATTTGAGAGATTTGAGCACAAAGATTTAGGATCAGAGACTCAAAGAATTTTAGAGATGAAAAAAAAAAAACCCACGTAGAAGTCATGTTGTCCAATCCACATGTCTACAGGATGGTGAATAGCTAGACAAAAAAAACAGTCAATATCATTGTTTTTCCAAATAGATGGGAAGAGAGCAGTTGAAGTATTTGTTCCTATTAGCCAGGATGTCATTGAAATGTAAGTAGCATTAACAGCTGGCAGGAGTACAGGCTTGAGAGTCAGGAGAGGAAGAAAAATGAAGCTGGTTTTTTTTTGGTTTTTTTTTTGCATCTGGTAGGGTGGAGCTATGCGGTATAAGTGTGAATCTGTAATAAATTAGGTCAGTCTGATTTTTAGTTTTTTGGTTTTTTTTTTCCCCTTGAAGTACTCAGCACAGGAGCAAAGTAAGTAAAAGATAGGGATGATTCATGGCTGGACATGGACAGGTCATGTGAAGTTGAAAGGTAGGAAAATGAAGAGTTCCAGGAGGCAGTATTAATGAGTATAATGTTGCATGAAATGATAGACTGTGCAGTTTGTGGGAAAGAGGGACAATCTTGAAACCAAGGAGAAACAGTCTATGAGACCTCTTGATTCCAGAGGTTGTGGTGGACATGGGACTACAGGTTATGGAACGAGAAGTCCTTATTTCACAATGATAAGTTTTTTTTTAAAGGCCAGATTTTTCTGACAATTACTAATTAAATTTTGTGGTATCCCTACTGTCATGCTTATACCTAAGTTTCTCTTTAATGTGTATTCCTTTTCTACTTTTTTAAAAACCAAATAAATCTTCATTCCCCAATTTGTACTGCCCAGTAGCATTCTTGATGTTGGCCCCTAGACTGCTAGTTTGACTTTCTGGGGTTGCCAAATTCCTCCTCTTAAAGAAACACTGCCTGATACCACTTGGATTCTCCACTTTGGTATCACTTGATAGAATGTTGTGCCTTTAAAAGTTTATAGTTTATAGTATCAAAAACAGTACTGGAGTCCTTACTTTTTCACATTGTTTTTCATATAATTATTTGTCTAAGGTAAGGAATTTGGTTTCTAGAAACATGTTTTTAAAAATACAAAATGCAACAAAAATATGTTTGTTGATAGAAACAATAGAGACAATATTTTCCCCAATTTACACTTTCTGTTGTGGGAGTAAATGATTCACGATTTCAAGAATCAATAGTTGTAAAAAATCATCAGTACATAAGTCCATAATGTCTACAGGCTATAAAAGCCTTTGCATCTCCTTTTGATGAGTTCTGTCTCTTTTTTTTAAGTAATATGGATATTGAGGGAAAAAAATCCTGGCCTCTTTTCAGCTGATTCTGTCATATTTTTGAGCTGGGCATCATTATGGGGCTACAGAGAAGATAATCATTTACATTGCACATGGACATAAAAGAGAGAAGGAGTTGATGAATTGCAAACAAGTATAATTTATATGGACACAATGTGCCAGAAATGCTTTCCACTCTGTTTTACATTGCAAATGGAATGATTCTTGCCCACTCACTTGGCCTAGTGCCTGAGAACTGAAGGGAGACGCTATCCTATTAGCTTTATGAATCAGACCTCCACCTGTTCCCCGCACAGAAATTGTGCCTTACACTCTAGCACGCTAGGAGTCTCCGAGGGCCAACGAGATCGGTGACTACACTAAAACAGATACTAAATTCAGATTCCAGCCACATAGCTTCTTAATATATAAATTTCAGCACACAGCTGTACTGACATCTTAAATAGTGTAGTCCAAATACATGGTTGTGCAATGAGGGTAGAAAAAAAAAGGAGATTCTATACAGCTAATATTAATCACTTTATTTTCCCTGTAGCCCTTCAGATTTTTTTTGTGCATAAAGCTGTAATTCTGCGTGTAACATTTCTGCATCTGAAGGCCTCTCAGTTGCTTCTGGTTTTGATAGGATTAGACCTGAATGAAGTATTTGGTCAGTTTAATTCACGTTGTTGCAGTGATTGCTGGCCCAGTGAATGGTGGGCCGCACTGAGTCCTTTGGTCGTTGCCAGTTTTACCATGGTCAGAAACACATAACCATTCATTTCAAAAATCCAGTTTCATTCGGGAATATGGCTTCATTCTCCTGATTCTGGGTAACTGAGGTGGTTTTTGCTTTGAGAAATCATTTGTTTTTGGAGAGCTTGTCAAATTGGATTACTGTAAACTGAAATTCAGATAGATAGTGTTTATTCTATATCCTGAATACACACATACTGTTAACAGTTTTTGTTTGGTACCACCAGAAATCACTGAAGGAGTAGGTAGAAGTATTGAGAAATGCAGTACAGTTTTTATTAGGCCCTACCAAATAAGTAGTTAGCAAAAAGGAGGTTTGTCTGAATTTCTCATTTCACAATCTAATACTCCAGGTCAAAACTAGGAGATCTCATCTCATCTCATCTCATTTTGGTTTTATTCTTAATTAAAAAAAAATAAAACAACAAAGGACATCTGTTTGATCTTTCTTAGGATGTTGTAAAAGGCTTGAAAGTTACATCAGTGGATCTGATACTACTCTACAGGACTGACAATAGTTTTAAAGACCTTTATCTCTCCACTCTGGGCATTTTGTCTGGCTGTCCCCCATGTCTGGAAAGCTCTCCTCTGCTCTGACTATTGAATTCCCTGGCTTCCTTTCAGTCCCGATTGAAATCCCACCTCCTACAGCAAACCTTCTCCAGTTCTTCTTAATTCCAGTTCCTTCCCTCTGTTAATGATTTCCTATTTATCTTGTGTATAGCTTGCTTTGTATATATTTGCTTGAATGTTGTCTCCCCCATTAGATTGTAAACTTCTTGAGGGCAGGGACCGTCTTGCCTCTTTTTATATCCTCAGAGCTTAGCATGGTGCCTGGCACACACTAGTCACTTAATAAATGTTTATTGAATTGAATTTATTGAAAATTTTGGCTATTTAATTTACTTGTGCAGCAATAGGCAAATCATTTAACCTCTCTGGGTCTTTGTTAACTCATTTGTAAAATGGGGTAAGGGAAATGGGATTAGAAGTACAAAGACATACATAAATACATATATTCAATATATAAGTATATGTAAATACATATATGTACACATAAACCTGTATACATATATGTATGTATCTGTTTATACAAAGTATCCCAAAAATCTTAGTGCAGTTTTAAAGCCTAATAGTTTAATTGATTAAAAAGGCACTAACACTTTAGGTACACCATGTTGTTAACTGGACAGAGCAGGTTAGACACAGGAGAGTGAAGGAATCAAACAGAAGTTCAATTTCAAAGTGAGGGAAACAGCTTTTAAGCGAGGTGGGATCTAGACTCACGTGCTGGGGTCCTACCCCTTGTAGGGGAACCCGAAGCAATGTGGGGAGATCTCAACACTTACACCAGTGGCTATGCAGTGAGCAGTAGCCTTAACAATGAGGGGTAACAGCAACAATGTGACAAATTTGATTCATAGCAGGACTTCACGACTGGAACCTGGGTACTTTGTCCAGTGCTTGTCTGAGCTGAGAGACTATCTGGTGCTGGTCAAAGCAATATAATAATTATTGATTGTGCCAGAGGGTGAGCACAAAGGATTGTTGTTATGCCAAGCTCAGGGCACAGCTTGTTTGCTGGGCTTTAGCTCTGGAAAAACATTAGGGTGGCTCCTAATGTCTTGACACTGTTTATGCATAGAGAGAATCAGAGGAATCGTAGATACTTTTTGAGTTATTTCTTCTTTTCCTGTCTAATTTTCCTGTAAAGATAATCAATAAAAAATACACAAATACATGTATATACATATGTACACATACACATACATAAATGTATTTGTTTATACAAGATGTCCACAAAATCTCAGTGCAGTTTTAAATATTAGTAGCTTAATAGATTAAAACTGCTCTAAGACTTTAGGTACACCCTGTATATGCGTAGAGAATCAGAGGAATTGTAGGTACTTTTTGAGTTATTTCTGGTTTTCCTGTCTAATTTTTTTTTGTCAATGTAATTTCCTAAAAAAAAAAAAAAAAATTCAGAGAGACTTTCTTGAGACAAGACTACGGGATGGCAAGACAAACACACAAACACCAATTCCATGACCCCTCACTCTTCCTAATCTCCAATTTAGCCCCTTTATTCACATTTATTTCATCCAATTTCTACCTCTTCTTCCTTCCATAGAGGTGGAGGAGTTAGAGGGAGAAGGTGGTTCTGCCTTTGCAGCAGGTATTACAGAGCTTGGGAGAAGAAACCCATTTTGCCCAGAAAAAGACAGATATTTCTTCTTTTTTGTAAAAACTTAGAGGAGAGACAGGGAAATCCCTTTACCTCTTCAAGAGAGAGGCTACATACAAATGTATACAATCATCCCCTACACTAATAAGGAAAAGTCATTAAGGCAATTATTAGCCCATATAGAAAAAATCTCTCTCAGGGGGAATGCTAGGAATTTTGGCATTGAAGCTGCTGAGGTTAGATTCCACTTTTAACCTTACCTCGGATTTTAGGAATTTCTGGTGTTGTTTTGACAAAACATTGATGCTGCTGCTGCTGGCCCAGAGGCAATTCAGCTGCAAATTAGTGTAGCTGGCCTTTAGTTGAAATTTTTAGTTTTGCTTGATAATAGTTTTAGATGTGGACTTTATCCTTGGGTATTAATTTTTGAAAGATTACTCTTTTTAAAAAATCCATTTTTTTCTCCTGGTGTTGGGATTGATTACTATTATAATGTGTGTGTGTGTACAGATAGATATTTTATATAAATGCTTTTGAGTTTTAAACTGATTCCTAGCCCAATTTTTATTGATGTTGGCTAGAAGAAATTTTGTCTTACTCCATTTTCTTGTACCTTTATGTTCCACATTTAAATGATTGTGTTTATTCACTAACTTTTTAGTAAGTTCTTTAGTTTTTCTATTGATTTATATTTTACTATATCTCTGGATTCCTCTTTTCCTGTGCTTTGTTCATTTCATTTTATTTTGTGTGGTTTGTTAATCTACATTGAGTAGGTTATTATTCCAGCACCTTTTGAATACATTTTCCATTTTTGCTTTCATATTTTTATATACACATACTTTTTACTCTTTCTCATTATACACTGTAATTTTTACAGATTTTATTCCAGAAATGGCTTTTAAAAAAAAGAAATTTCATTTTCAATTTCATTTTGGTCTTATTCTTATTTTTGTAGACAATTTTTTCTACTATAATCAATCTATTGTTATATTGTTTATTGGATATTATTTATACTAAATGTTTGCTTTGATTCTTATATTGGTGAGATCATGAGAATAAGTGAGTTTCTTATTTACTACATGCTGTTTCATAGTTACTTGCTACTTGTTGGTGTATGAAAAATTGTAAATGCTATTTCATGATCTGGAAATTTTATTTCTATTGCATTGGTAACAATTTGCATATTTGCCTTTTGCTTGTTTAACAAGTATTAATTACACACAGAATTGCTTTCCAGTGGTACTGTGGTTTAACTTTTAAAGTTTAGTACTTACACCGGAATTATTGGCTTGCTGAATATTTTAAGCATGAAATAGCTTTTTGATAAGATAGATACTGCATTTATTGAAAAGTGTTAAAATGTTATGATAGTCAAAGTACATAGAGATCTTCTGATATTAGAAGCAAATATTTTTTTAAAAATCATTAAAATGGTTTAGAGATTATAAAGTAGTGTTCGGTAAAGTAAAGCCAGGATGCATGGAGATCTCCTGATATTAGGAGTAGATATTGGCATTTTAAAAAATTATTTGGAAATTGAAAAGAAATGTTTAGTAAAGTCAAGATAATCTACTCTTCAAGATTCATCTACTCTTCAACATAAAGGAGAAAAGCAATTTGACTTTATGTATAGATGTCTGACATCTTTAAAACTAGTTAATATCAGATAGCAGCAAATATAGAATTTCAAAGCTATGTCTGCATATTAGTGAACCTGAGTCATGGCTACCACCACCACAGTTAGTGGAGACAAAGAAAATACTCATTGCAATAGAGGCCAG
The DNA here is from genome assembly GCF_900497805.2 of Vombatus ursinus. Lineage (NCBI taxonomy): Eukaryota > Metazoa > Chordata > Mammalia > Diprotodontia > Vombatidae > Vombatus > Vombatus ursinus. The sequence goes on from NW_020954702.1 coordinate 361,773, forward strand.
TAATACCTTTGCAAAGAAGGGTTCAGTTCACAAAATATTAACTTTAAATGGTCCAGAAATATCTTTTCACATATGGAGAAAGTAAGCTAGCCACACAATGGACACAGATTCAAAGGAAAAAGTCTACAGAGGATCTGGTGAGAGATGGAACAGTGGCCAAAGTGGTTATCCTTAGAAAGATAAAGTACTGGGAAATGTAAGTCACAAGGCCCTGATACAAGAACATCATCAGCAGGAATCACATCCAGCAGAACTATCTTTTGCGGTAACCGTGCCCTAGAAAGACACACAACTGATGTCTACTTTTGAGAGAAACACCCCAAACTAGACACACTGATTTCCAAATTCTGAACATCATTAAAAGGTTACAGCCAGGAGAGGAGCTTACTCAAGGCCCATATAACAGTAACAATGACCTCATATTTCATTCCCTGTGGATCTCTTCCCTCTAGGCTCAAAGGACCCCACATAGAGGTAAAGGTGAAGATTGAGGAATTGATTGTATCTCTGACCTTGACAATGAATCTCCAGTGCCCATTATATTTTAGGAGAGATATGGAAGAAAGGTACAAGTTATTGCTATTCTACCAAAGACAAAATAGACAGTTTTGATTACCTGAAGCTGAAAAACTGCATAGATAAAATTAATGCACCTAGGATAAAAAGGGAAGTAGTCAAATAGCGGGAGGATCTTTGATTCAAATTTCTCTGATAAGGATTTGATATCCAAGATATATTCACAATTAATAAATATATCTAAGACTAGTGGCCATGACTGCATAGATAAATGGTCAGAGGATAGGGACAAATAGTTCTCAAAAGAACTGAAAAGTATTCACAACCATGTGAAAAAAATGTTCTGAATTGCTAACAGTAAAAGAAATGCAAATCAGAACAACCCTGATGTTTCACTTCCCATTGTTCAAATTGGCAAAAATGAACAAAAATGGCAACAGTCAATGTTGGAGGGGTTGTGAAAAGATAGGCACACTAATGTATGGTTAATGGAGCTATGAAATAGTACAATCATTTTGGAATGTAATCTGAGATTATACAAATAAAGTTACCAAAATTTCTATACTCTTTGAACCAAAAACTATACTTCAAAGAGACCATCAATAAGAAGAAGGTCCCCATATACTTCAAACTATTTATAGCAACATTTTTTGTAATAGCTAAGAATTAGAAACAAGGTAGATGCCCACCAATTGGGGAATGCCTAAATAAATTATAGCACTTGAATTTAATGAAATATTACTCTGCTGTAAGAAATGGTATGTGTGATGAATATAGAGAAGCATGGAAAGATCTATATGAACTGATGTAAAGTGAAGTAAGCAGAGTAGAAAAAGCAATATGTACACTAACTACAACAATTTAAATGGAAATAACATTGATACACCAAGAACTCAAAAGTCAATGTAACAAAATTATGAAGATCAAACAGGACTCAATTGAAGAGATATGAGAATTCACCCCCAACCTGCCCCTTGTGGAGTGTGAGGTCCATGGTTGTTACTCATTGCACATGTTTTGGGACCTCCAATGTATTAATCAGTGGTACTGATTTTTTTCCTCTCTAAAAATACTATTTGTCATGTGGGATAACTCTCTGGGAGGAGAAGAGGAAGGGATACTTGGGATAAACCTATGGAGATGTACGAAACAGAAAATATCAATAAAAACTTACTTTAAAAAAAGTTGTTTCTATCAACAAGACAGTGAATGCTAGATTCAGCAGCTTTCACTGGAATGTTAACAGTGATTAGAACCAATTCCAATCTGTTAGAGATATTGGAAAGATCCAACAAACCATCTGGGGCATATGCATATTTTAACCATCTGTACCGTCTGTGCTAAGGTATAAAGAAGGATAGAAACAAATATTGTTAATGAATTTTGTGAAAGCACAGGTTTTCCAAACTCAGAAGGTCCTGAAAAATTTGACTTTGCTGACTTCCCCGTACTGGAAGAATGGAAATAGTTGTTGAGACAGAAGCTCATAAAAAAGCTCATTAAAAAGTTCATAAAACTCATAAAGCAGACATAGATTCTCCCTTCATGAATTGTACTGAGGCACTTGGGGGTCCTGGAATTGGTGTTTGCCTGCTCCACCACCTGGTGTTCAGGATCTTCCCCTTATATACTGAGTGGAGCTTTCCACTAGTTTGCTGGGATTCCTCCCGTGCTGTGCTGCCCCCCCTCCCCCAGGGCAAGAGGGACCTTTCCTGTTAATCCTTCAAGCTACCTGGGCTACCGGACTGCTGCACCCTGTCTTTCTTCTGGTTCACTGTTCTACAGTTTTTCCTTTCTGGGCTTTCAGAGTTTGATAAGGGACAGTAAGAGCGACTTACTTCTTACTCTGCCATCTTGGCTCCCGTAAGCTAAACCTCCAAGAAATTGTTAAAGATCTATCAGCTATTATTACAAATTTGTTAAGAAGTCTGTTTTTTGTTAGATTTTTTTTTTTGCCAAACTGCTAAATTACCTTCTACACATATAGAGACTCAGAAACAGAATAGTTGGTATATGTCAAATTGCTTCAAAACCTACAAAACCATTTGAAGACTTTTGAAAGTTATGTCAACTCAGTGACCCATTGTTCACAGCCCTGCCTGTCAGTCAGTATTGGCAGAGGCATCTCCCAGTCCCCTGATATTTGTTACATAGTCAAGTCTTCCCTTACTTATGACATTTGTACCTGTTAAAATAAAAACCCCTGTGAACTGCTGTGTTGGAAGAAGCCCCAGGTCCAAAAGGGGGACCTGGAATAAGCCAGAGTCTGATCACAGGTTACAAAGATTATAACTGCATTTATTGCCTGAGAAGAAAAGCTTGCAAGCTGGAGCAGTGAGACAGTGTTTTCAGTTGCTCAAAGGGGAGTGGGAAAAGGGTGAGGAATTTGTATATATATATATATATATATATATGTATGTATTTGAGGTATTTAAGACTTTTTGAGGTACCTATGACTAAGTGGGGGTTAAGGAAGAAACAATAAATTGGGAAGTCAGGAGGAAAGTGGGGGTTTAGGGAGAAGATATCTATAAACACAATAAATTAGAGAGCAGGAGGACTGTTGCCCTTTAGATAAGTCAGAAAGCAAGATGTTTGCTTTTCTCTCTCTGCTGGTCAAGATCAAGATACAAGGGTTCAACCACTTTTGTAGATGTTGATCTATAGAAATTGTGTTAAAGTTACCTATAAAAGCTGACCCCATCTTGAAACCATTACTAATCTTCAATGATCAGCTCGTCAATGTGTTTCTACCATGATATACTTATAATAAACTCCTTTTAATTCTGTCCCAAGTTTTCCCTCATTAATCAGGATGAAAGCCCAAGTGAATTGTATTAAACATTTAAAGAACAATTAATTCTAATACTATATAAACCATTTGGAAAAATAGGTGAAGGAGTCCTACAAAATTCCTTTTATGACATGAACATGGTGCTGATACCTAAACCAGGAAGAGCCAAAACAAAGAAAGAAAATTATAAACCAATTTCCCAAATGAATATTGATGAAAAATTTTTGAATAAAATGTTAGCAAAGAGATTATAGCAATTTATCACAAGGATAACACACTATGATCAGGTAGGACTTATATCAGGAAAGGAATTTTGGTTCAATATTATGAAAATTATCAGCATAGTTGACCATATCAATAACAAAATTAACAGAAATCATATGATAATCTCAAGTGCAGAAAAAACTTTTGATAAAATACAGCACCCATTCCTATTAAAAACACTGTAGAGCATAGTAATAAATGGAGTCTTCCTTAAAATGATAAGCAGTAACTATCTAAAACCATCAGCAACATTACATGTAATGGAGATAAGCTAGAAGCATTCCCAATAAGGTCAGGGGTGAAACAAGAATGTCCATTATCACCACTATTATTCAATATTGTACTAGAAATGTTAGCTTTAGCAATAAGAGAAGAAAAAGAAATTGAAGGAATTGCAATACTCAAAGAAGAAACAAAACTGTAACTCTTTGCAGATGATATGATAGTATACTTAGAGAATCCTAGAGAATCAACCAAAAATTACTTGAAACAATTAAAAATTTTACCAAAGTTGCAGGATATAAAATAAACCCACATAAATCATCAGAATTTCTATATACTACTAACAAAGTCTAGCAGCAAGAGATAGAAAGAGAAATTCCATTTAAAATAACTGTAGACAACATAAAATAATTGAGAATCTATCTGCCAAGACAAACCCAGGAACTATATGAACACGACTCCAAAACACTTTTCACACAAATAAAGTCAGATCTAAACAATTGGAAAAATATCAATTGTTCATGGGTAGGCCAAGCTAATATAACAAAAAAATGACAGCTCTACAAAAATTAATTTACTTATTCAGTGCCATACCAATTGAACTACCAAAATTATTTTATAGGGCTAGAAAAAAATAATAACAAAATTCATCTGGAAGAACCAGAATAAAAGAGTCTAGAATATCAAGGGAATTAATGGGGAAAAAAGCAAAGGAAGGTGGCCTTCCTGTACCAGAGTTAAAACTATATTATAAAGTGATAATATCAAGGGAATTAATGGGGAAAAAAGCAAAGGAAGGTGGCCTTCCTGTACCAGAGTTAAAACTATATTATAAAGTGACAATTGTCAAAACTATTTGGTACTGGCTAAGAAATAGAGTGGTAGATCAGTGGAATAGGTTAGGTACATATAGGTTAGGTACATAAGACATAGTAGTCAGTGACTATAGTAATCTATTATTTTATAAACCCAAAGACTCCAGCTTCTGGGATAAAAACTAACTATTTGACAAAAACTGCTGGGAAAACTGAAAGATAGTATGGCAGAAACTAGGCATAGACCAACATCTCACACACCATACCAAGATAAAGTCAAAAAGGTACATGATTTAGACATAAGGGATGATATCATAAACAAATTGGGAGAGCAAAGAATAGTTTACCTGTTAGATTTATGGAGAAGGGAAACATTTATGATCAAACAAGAGATAGAGAAGATTATAAATGCAAAATGGATAATTTTGATTACATTAAATTGAAAAGTTTTTGCACAAAGCCAGTACAACCAAGATTAGAAGGAAAGCAGAAAGATGGGAAAAAAATTTTATAGCCAGTATTTCTGATGAAGACCTTATTTTCAAATATATAGAGAACTGAGTCAAATTTATAAGAATGTAAGTCATTCCCCAATTGATAAATGGTCAAAAAATATGAACAGGCAGCTTTTTGATGGAAAAATTAAAGCTATCTATAATCACATAAAAAAATGCTCTACATCACTATTGATTAGAGAAATGCAAATTAAAACAACTCTGAGGTACCACATCACACCCATCAGATTGGCTAACATGACAAAGCAGGAAAATGATAAATGGAGAAAATGTGGGAAAATTGGAACATTAATGCATTGTTGGTGGAGTTATGAACTGATTCAACCATTTTGGAGAGCAATTTGGAGCTATGCCCAAAGGGCTATCAAAATGTGCATACCCTTTGATCCAGCAATACCACTACTAGATCTATATCCCAAAAAAATCATTAAAAATGGAAAAATACCTACATGTTGAAAAATATTTATAGCGACTCTTTTTGTGGTGGCCATGAATTGTAAATTGAGGGAATGCCCATCAATTGGTGAATGGCTGAATCAATTGTGGTATAAGAAATGATGAGTAGGCAGATTTCAGAAATACCTGGAAAGACTTACATGAACTGATGCTGAGTAAAGTGAACAGAACTAGGAAAACAAAGTACACAGTAACAGCAACATTATGTGATAATCAACTATGATAGACTTAGTTCTTCTCAGCAATACTATGATCTAAGACAATTCTGAAAGACTTGTGACAGAAAATGCTAACTACATCCAGAGAAAGAACTATGGAGTCTGAATGCAGATCAAAACATTATTTTTACCTTTTTTGTTTGTTTGTTTTTGTTTTTTTTTCTTTCTCATAATTTTCCTCTTTTGTTCTGATTCTTCTTTCAAAACATGATTAATGTGGAAATATTTTTCACATGATTGTACATGTATAACCTATATCAGTTTGTTTGCTGTCTTGGGGAGGGAGGAGTGAGGGGAGGGAGGGAGAAAATTTGGAACTCAAAATTTTACAAAAAAAGGATGTTAAAAACTATCTTTACATGTAAGTGGAAAAATACTATTAAGAAAATAATTAAAAATTAAAAATTAAAAAAAAAAATCCACATGGGTCTCTGATCTGGTCCAAAGAAGTGACTTTCACTTGTTAAGAATTTTGAGATTACAGTCAGTAAAATAGTACACACTGACTTTTTATAAATTAAAGGAAGGAAAAACATTTCCAGCAAATACATCTGTGTTTTTTCTTATCCCATTATCTGTATTTTGTGACAAATGCTGCTAATTTGTTCCTGTGTTCTAATTAGCCCAAGGAAAAGGAATGTGTTTTCTGAGGAGCTTTAAAAACCTTCAGAAGAAAAGTCTTTCTCTGCCTTTCTAACTCTGGTCAAGCTGGAAAGGCAGATGGGAGACTCAGATGAGATGGAAAGGAATCTTTGTACCTGATCTGTAGGAAATTATGGCATTGTAAACTAATTAGAGACTGAAAATTTTGACTAAAATGTAAATTCACTACTGTAAATTTCCAAATTGTGATTTGAATGTTTTTAAGAAAAGGTGAATTGCCTTTAGTATTAAAAGTAGTATCAGTGAGCTAGTTTAAATGCTGACATTGGAAAGAGCACTTAGACCTTTATTGCATTAATGCAAGGAAGGGGTCTAATAGATTTAAACTAAAAACTTTAATGCTGTTTATTAACTCTTTCTTGACCAAAAACACAGAGAAAAGCCTGTTTAAATCAGGGATCAATCTAAATAAGTAAACTTTAATTTGAAATAACATTTGTTTTATTACTGTATTTACTTTGGTCAACCTAAGCAATTAAGTACTTTGAATGATATGATTGTATTGGTAAACTAGTAACAAAGTCACCTAAAGAAATTGGAATGAACTATGCATTTGGAAGTCTTTAAGAACTCCAAAATGTGACAGTATTGCAATTAATTGATTTTGAGTGATAAATACTTATACTTCATTATAAACAAAAATTCAGCAGAATAAAAATTAAGTCTGTAGGCAGTCTGAGATATGATTAGGTAATAAATGCTAGAGGAATTAAGGAAGTAGAAGAAAGTAAGAGAAGTGTTGGATCAAAATATGGGGGGAAAAAAAGAAGGAAAAGGGCAATTTTGAAGAATTTTAATCAAAGTCCACAAGAGGGATTTAGAAGGAAGGGAAGAAAGAAAGCTTAAGCAAGTAGGAATGAGAGACACATAGGTAGAGAGTTAAAAGAAAGTTGGAGTCTGCATAGACGCAGTACTAGTAGAAGGTTTGAATGTAAAGTGTTTTAGAGTTGTGAAAAGGGAGATTTGAGGAAAAGTTTTAATGCCACTGAAATAAAAAATTTGAGGAATTTTTAGAGAAAGGCCTCTTTGACAAGTACTGAATGTTTCCCTTCCCAAATTAATATAAGGTTACAAAGGAAAACTCACAAGACTTAGAAAGATTTAGTGGAAGTGTAACAGATACAAATTAACTGGTTGATAAAATATTGTTTTCTTTTTTGTTGTTGTTGAGTCGTTTTCAGTCATGTCTGACTCTTTTTGACCCCTTTTGGAGTTTTCTTGACAAGGATACTGGAGTGGTTTGCCATTTCCTTCTCCAGCTCATTTTACGGATGATGAAACTGTGTCAAAAAGGGATAAGTGACTTGCCCAAGGTCACAAAACTATTTGCATATCTGAGGTCAGATTTGAACTCAGGTCTTCCTGACTACAAGCCCTGCCCTCTGTCTACTATGCCATTTGCTTGTTTTCTTTAGTCTAGTGTAAATAATTATGCTGAAGGCCTTTGGAAAAATTTAGTAGGTAGCTTTTACTACTAAAGTTACAACTGAAAACCTCAGGGTAATGAGAGACTTGCCCTTTTATCTACCCTCTTAAGGTATCCTCAGGGGGTTAGGTTAGAAAAAGATAAGGAATTAATTTGGCTCTTTGGATGATTTAAAAGGAATAAAGAAACCATTATGGGGAACTGGGAATGCCACCATAAATTTTTTGAACATAAGCTAACCAAAACCAGTGAACTCTTGGGAAAAATGAGATTTAAATAAATCCAGAATTGATTTGGTTGAATCATATTATTATTATTATCTAATTTAAAACAAAATATACTCCATTAAATATTTAACCATTTTAAATGTTTTCACCATATTCATTTACAGTGGTAAAGTATAATGTGGCTTCATTTACAGTGAAATAACATCCACCTCCCAGGGTTGTTGGGAGAAACACCTAATGGTTAGGTGCATGATTGTGAAGTGCTGTACCTTGCTTGGACAGAGGATGAACAATGTGATATTTAGACCTTATAAGAATTCAATTGGACAAAATATTTCTTTGATAATCTCCTACTTAAAAAGTGCTTTTCTAAATTGGCATTGACTTCATTATCATTTAACTTTTTAAAACTAGTGTTCATTTATTTCATTTTTTTTTCTTTATAAACTTAAGTCTTATTACTTATAACTGCCCTGAGATGTAAGTTAGCGAATAGTTATGCTGAGGCACTTAAGACATTTATTATCAGGAAATAAATTAACTAAACATTTTGAAGTACTACAGAATTCAGGGGTCTGAAACTCTAAATTAAACTTTAAAAGCTGAAAAAAGCCTCAGAAACAGCATGGCATGTGGTAAGCACTGTATAGAAATGTTAAGAAATTAAAAGTTCTCTATATTGTACTTCAATGCAATCAATAGAGAATGCCAAAAGTGATTTTCTATAATTTAGAAATACATTCCATTGAATTGTCACCTAATTCATAATAAATTTTCATATTTTAGATGCATGATACCATATATGTGAAATATTTCTTCTATCATGAAACACGCTGTTAGAAGAATAACTTCCTTTTTAATTCACATGCTGTTAGATTATAAACTTGACTATTAAATGAATATGGTGAAAACATTTAAAATGGTTAAATATTTAATGGAGTATATTTTGTTTTAAATTAGATAATAATAATAATGATGACACACTGTTGGAAGAAAAGAGTAGCAAAATCCTCTTAAAAGATCTTTGTCTGTAAGGTTACTTTGGGCTTCCTACTTGGGGTGGGTCTTAAAACCTGATTTGCCTTGCTGACAGCATGCTGTAAGACTCCAAAGTGCCATGCTTTGAGGAACTAGGACCTCTAGGAGTCAAAGAAGAAAATTTACAAGTTAGTTTTGAATAAAGAGTGAGTTGCACCTAAGATAATTTGGAAAGTCATGAAATTCTATCTGTTAATAATTTATTGTTGTTTGTCCTTCATTCTTGTAAGAGGACCAATGACATCAGGGAGGTGATGCCATGACATAAAAGTGAATTGGATTTAAGTGAGGGAGGACTGTGTAAAGTCACCAGACTCACTTTCTCCTCAGAGCCATCTGGGTCCAATGACCAGATAGATCAGGAGGGCTGGAGATAGCCCTGGATGCATTTGGAGACCTTGGCCTTTTTAATCTAAGGTCTTTAACAGGTCTCATTTGATTGAGTCAGCACTCATTCAGTGATTAAGACTAGGTAAGAAATAAGAGAGAGAATGACCTCTTTACTTAATTAAAAAAAAATCAATCTACGAGGGGAAGACCCTCAGGGTTTCTGGCCAAAACAGAAACAATTGCTATTTACATTCATTTTGAGCCAATCAAGGCCCAAACAATGACCAACTGGGGCTTGAGAGCCAGAGTGATTTGAGGGGAAAAAAGAGGAAAGGAGAGGAGTAGAGAAGAAAGGAAAGGAAAGGAGGGGAGGGGAGGGGAGGGGAGGGGAGGAGAATGGAGGGCAGAGGAGAGTTGTGTTGTCCAACTGGCCATGACATGCAAGTAAATTGGATTTCAGTGAGGGAGGGTTGTGCAAAGTCACTAACCTCACTTTCTCCTCTAGAACCATCTGGGTCGAGTGGGGAGATATAGATCAGAATGACTGGAAATGGCCCTCTGTTAATATTTGGTACGTACTTAAGTTACATTTTAGAACTGACTATTCACTGTATGTGTGAACTAATGTTCACTATATGTATAAAACTCCAGATGGTGATTATTCTTAATTTATAAATGAAGTGTCCTTATTTGTGCAACAGGAGAAGCCGAATAATAACCTACCCCTAAACTGTGATTAGTAAAATTTTGCTATTTGAGGTAAAATCTCATGGGACTTCAATTTGATATTGTTCTGAGTTCTGATTTTGGGTATGGTTGTCTGAATTGTCATAAAGTCAATAGCCCGACATTCAAGGTGAATGCCACATGCTGCCCAAAACGAGTACAGGCAGAGAACTGTAATGTCTAGCATCAGGGAAAAGTTGAGGGGCAACCTTGCATAGGCAAAGGAAATATCCTCTTGACTCATTTTCCTGATTGTGCTATTTCCCACCTGGTTAATTATAGGTCTAGCTTACACCCTATGAATATTATGGAACATTCTATCTGATTAAATACTATCTGATTGACTGTCAGACATGACTTGTGCCTGAAATCAAACAGAGTTGAAGGAGTTTTTTTCCTCCTTGCTATGGCTTGTGTCAGGTCAGTCTATGGTTTTGAGGGGACAATCTTGAAATTGTCAAACTGTGTCCCTCTTTTTTCTTTTCATATCAAATTTCTTTTAGAGCAGGTAAAACTTTTTGTAATACTGTATCTGTTAATTAATAGATTACTACTAAAACATTTGAGTTACTACAATAGTATGCAAGTATGAAAGGTCTGTTTTCTATCTGAATTTGATGAGTTCCTAGTTTTGCCACCTCTTTACTAATGGTTATAAATTTATGTTTCTAAGATTAAATTTTTTTTTTCTTGCTTATTTTGGTGACTTGCCCAGTTAAGTAAGTGTCCAGTGTTGGAGGCCAGATTTGAACTCAGATACTCCTGACTCCAAGGCCAGAGCTGTATCCACTGTGCCACCTAGCTGCCCCTAAGATTAAATTCTTGAAGTGTCTTCTTGTTTCAGAATGAGATAAGGATAATATACTCCTAAGAGGGAAATTAGACAAAGAATATCAGAAAAGTTTGCAAAGATCAGAAAACTGTCCTAAGAGGTTTTCAGGTTTTCCAAGAAAGTTTTCTAATTAAATGGAGCAGTAAATTTTGAGAAAGTAAAAGAATCTGACTGTTTTCTCTAAAAATGATGTACATATGTGCGCGCGCGTGTGTGTGTGTGTGTGTGTGTGTGTGATTGGCTTATAAGATTTACAGGCTAGTAATTTATTTAAAATTTTTGCATTAATATGCATTAGGGAAATAGGTTTATGTTTTTTTCCCTCTGGTTTTTCTCTGTCTCTACCTGTTTTAGTCATTAGCATCATATTTGTGTCATAAAAGGAATTTGGTAGGATTCCTTCTTTGCTTATTTTTCTAAATAGTTTATATAATATTGTAATAAATTATTCTTTAAGTATTGATACAATTCACTTGTGAATCCATCTAGTCCTGGTAATTTTTTTCTTAGGTAGCTCATTGATGACATGTTCAATTTCTTTTTGTAAGATAGGGTTATTTAAGTATTCTATTTCCTCCTCTGTTAATCTGGGCAATTTATATATTTTTTGTAAATATTCATCCTTGTCATTTAAATTGTTAGATTTGTTGGCTCATAATTGGGCAAAAATTCCTAATAATTGCTTTAATTTCATCTTCATTGGTGTTGAATTCACCTTTTTCATTTTTAATGCTGGTAATTTGGTTTTCTTTATTTTTTAAAATCAAATTAATAAGTGGTCAATTTTATTGTTTTTTTAACAGCTTCTAGTTTTATTTATTTGTTCAACAGTTTTCTACTTTTAATTTTGTTAATCACTTCTTTGATTTTCAGGATTTCTAATTTGGTGTTTAATTGGGGATTTTTAATTTGTTCTTTTTCTAGGATTTTTTTTGTTACATGCCCAATTTATTGATTTGCTCTTTTCTATTTTATTGATGTAAGCATTTGGAGATATGCATTTTCCCTTAAGTACTCTTTTGACTGAATCCCATAAATTTTGGTATATTGTCTCATTATTGTCATTCTCTTTAAAGAAATTATTGTTTCTGTGATTTGTTCTTTGACTCATTCTTTAGGATTACGTTATTTAGTTTCCAATTAACTTTTAACCTATGCTTCCACAGCCCTTTATGAAATGCAATTTTATTACATTATGGTCTGAGAAGGGTGCATTTAATATTTTTGCTGTTCTGCATTTGATTGTGAGGTTTTTATGTCCTAATACATGGTTGACTTTTGTGAAGATGTCATGTACAGCTGAGAAAAAGGTATGTTCCTTTCTATTCCCATTCAGTTTTCTCCACATGTCTATCATATCTAACTTTTCTAAAATTCTATTCATCTCCTTGACTTCCTATTTATTTTATGATTAGATTTACCTAGCTTTGAGAGGGGAAAGTTGAGGGCCCCCACTAGTATAGTACTGTCTATTTCTTTCTGAAATTCATTTAACTTCTCCTGTGAGAATTTGGGTTCTGTGCCATTTGGTGCATATATGTTTAATACTGATATTACTTCATTTATTACTTCATTCATTACTTCATCATTCAAAGGAACTATGGTTCTTTGTGTAGTTTTCCTACTTGTCCCTTTTTTCATTTTTTATTAATTTATTTTGATTTATCAATAACCACTTCCATATGCTTTTGAGTTTAAAATTTTTCTCCCCCTTCCTCCCCACCAGCCTCCCCAAGACAGCGCACAATCTGATATAGGCTATACATTTACATTCATATTAAACATATTTTCACATTAGTGATGTAAGTAAAAATTAAAACCAATAGGAGGAACCATCAGAAAGAGGAAACAAACTCAACAGAAGAGAAAAAAAATAGCAATTCAACTTCCATAGTTCTTTCTTTGGATGTGGATAGCATTTTCCATCACAAGGCCTCTGGAGATGTCTTAGATCCTTGTATTGCCGGGAAGAGGTAAGTTTATCAATATTAGTCATCACACAACATGGCTGTTATTGTGTACAATGTTCTCTTGGTTCTGCTCACTTCACTTAGCATCAGACCATAAAAGTTTTTCCAGGTTTTTCTGAAGTCAACCTGTTCATCATTTCTTATAGCACAATAGTATTCCATCACATTCATATACCACAACTTGCTCAACCATTCCCCAATTGATGGGCATCATCTCAATTTCCAATTCTTTGCCACCACAAAAAGAGCTGCTATGAATATTTTTGTACATGTAGGTCCTTTTCCCATTTGTGTGATCTCTTTGGAATATAGCCCTAGAAGTGCTATTGCTGGGTCAAAGGGTATGAACATTTTTATAGCCCTTTGGGCATAGTTCCAAATTGCTCTACAAAATGGTTGTATCATTTCACAACTCCACCAACAATGCATTAGTGTTCCAATTTTCCCACATCTTCTCCAACATTTATCATTTTCCTGTTTTGTCATGTTGGCCATTCTGATAGGTGTGATGTGGTACCTCAGAGTTCTTTTGATTTGCATTTCTCTAATCAATAGTGATTTAGAGCATTTTTTCGTATGACTATAGATGGCTTTGGTTTCTTCATCTGAGAACTGTCTGTTCATATCCTTTGACCATTTATCAATTGGGGAATGGCTTGTATTCTTATAAACTTGACTTAATTCTCTATATATTTTAGAAATGAGACTCTTATCAGAGAGAATGGTTGTAAAAATTGTTTCTCAATTTTCTACCTTCCTTCTAATCTTAGTTGCATTGGCTTTGTTTGTATAAAAACTTTTCAATTTAATGTAATCAAAATTATCTATTTTGCTTTTCATAATGCTCTCTATCTCCTGTTTGGTCATGAATTCTTCTGTTCTCCATAGATTTGACAGGTAAATTATTCCTTGCTCTCCCAGTTTGCTTATAGTATCGGCCTTTATATCTAAATCATGAATCCATTTTGTCTTTATTTTGGTATATGGTGTAAGATTTTGGTCTATGCCTAGTTTCTGCCATACTCTTTTCCAGTTTTCCCAGCAGTTTTTTTCAAAGAGTGGGTTCTTATCCCAGAACCTGGGGTCTTTGGGTTTATCAAATAATAGATTACTATAGTCATTGACTACTGTGTCTTGCATATTTAACCTATTCCACTGATCCACCACTCTATTTCTTAGCCAGTACCAAGCATTTTTGATGATTACTGCTTTATAATACAATTTAAGATCTGGAATGCCTAGGCCACCTTCCCCTGCATTTCATTTCATTAGTTCTCTTGATATTCTGGACATTTTGTTCTTCCAAATGAATCTTGTTATTATTTTTTCTAACTCTGTAAAATAATTTTTTGGTAGTTTGATTGGTATGGCACTGAATAAGTAAATTAGCTTAGGTAGAATTGTCATTTTAATTATATTAGCTCGGCCTACCCATGAGCAACTGATGTTTTTCCAATTATTTAGATCTGACTTTATTTGCGTGAAAAGTGTTTTGTAATTGTGTTCATATGGTTCCTGGGTTTGTTTCAGGAGGTAGACTCCTAAATATTTTATAATGTCTATAGTAAGTTTAAATGGAATTTCTCTTTCTATCTCTTGCTATTGGGCTTTGTTGGTAATATATAGAAATGCCGATGATTTATGTGGGTTTGTTTTATAGCCTGCAACTTTGCTAAAGTTGTTTATTATTTCAAGTAGTTTTTTGCTTGATTCTCTGGGATTCTCTACCACTTGTCCCTTTTAATGAGGTCTATTTTTGCTTTTGCTTTGTCTGAAATCATGATTGCTACCTCTATTTGTTTTTTACTTCAGCTGAAGCATAATAGATTCTGCTCTACCTCCGTATTTTAACTCTCTGTGTGTCTCTCTGTTTCAAGTGTGTTTCTTATAAACAACACATTGTTGGCTTCTGGTTTTTAATCCATTCTGTTCTCTGCTTTCATTTGTGAGTTCATCCCATTCCCATTCATAGCTAAGATTCCTATGTATTTCCCTCCATCCTATATTCTTCTATTTATCTCCTTTCACTTTTTATCCTGTCCCTCCTCTAAAGTCTGTTTTGCTTCTGACCACTGCATTCTTTTCTCCACCCTCCGTTTTATCACCCCCTCCATTCCCTTCCTGTCCTACTTCCCTTTGGGTAAGATAGATTTCCATTACTAATTCAGTATGTGTATGTCTGTGTATGTGTGTGTTTGTGTGTGTGTGTGTGTGTGTGTGTATATTACATTACATTATATTATATTATATATGTATGTTTGTAGTTTTTCCCTTTTTGAACCAGTTTAAATGTGAATGAGGTTCAAGCATTACTTGCCCCCCACCACTATTTTCTGTCCACTGCAAAAGCTCTTCATTGCATACCTCTTTTATTTGAATTAATTTTCCCCATTCTTCCTCTCCCTTCTCCTTTCTCTCAGGGAATCCCTCTTTCTTTAGTATTTTTCATGCCTCTTTTCCCAGGGTGTTAATTATCTTCTCATATCTTTTTTCCTTTGCTTTCATTTCTTGCCTGTTTTCCCTCTACCACTCTTATTTGATTTTGAAACACTTATTTAAGCTCTTCCAGGAATTCTTGTTGAGTTTATGTCCCATTCATTTTTTTCTTCCTTTGAGGCTTTACCTGTAGCTGTTTGACTTCATTGTCTTCTTCTGATTTTATGTCTTGATCTTCCCTATACCATAGTAGCTTTTTATAAAAAACTACCATGGTAGCTTTTTACAGTTAGATTCTTTTGTTGTTGTTGATGATGATGATGATGATGATGGCTCATTTTCCCATCCTATATCTTGATTTGGAACATTATGTTAATGTTGGGCTGTATTCCTCGTGTGTTTATGGGGTGGGGGGAAGGAGAGTTGAAGTGTTCACCATCTTGGCTCCCTATATATTTTAAAAGAAAATAAATTTATGTATAATAAATTTGCAGTTTCATGCATAATCTTTTTTTCTGTTCTATTTTGCACATGCAATCTCTCATTTTACTTGATTTTTGTTAAATTCATTATAAAAATTAAAAATATAATCTCTTCCAGGGCCAGAATTAGTTTATTTTTTGTTTTCTATGCCAGTACTTTGCATACAGTAGGCATATAATAAATGTTTGTTGAATTTAATCCTGATTGTCTGATTGATACTGTGGTGGAATAAAAGTAGAAGCAACAGGGGCAGCTAGGTGGCACAGTGGATAGAGCACCAGCCCTGAAGTCAGGAGGACCTGAGTTCAAATCCGACCTCAGACCAAACACTTGACACTTAATAGCTGTGTGACCCTGGGCAAGTCACTTAACCCCAATTGCAACAGGAAGAGTAGCAGAGGTAGAGAAAAATACAGCAGTGAGTGTAGCTATTCCCTCCCCCCGCTTTGGTACATTATTGATGGCCAGATGAGTTTCTGTTTGAGAAGGGTATGGGGAAAAAAGATGTTGTATGTCCCATATACACCTCCCCACAAAGATCTTCATGATATTGAACAGGTTACCAATGAGTACTCATGAAGCATTTTCCAGAATCTCCAAGGACTTGTTTTATCTCCTTCACTGTAACATAGATGCAGTATATGGACCTTTTTAAAGGTCTTACTTGTTTCTATTTACATTTACTTTCTACTAAATGTTGTAGGCAGTCTTGTGGAATCTTCTTGAAAGGATAAACACAGTGGCTTAAATATAAGAGTAGAAACTAAGATGCATGATATAAAAATCAGTAAACTGATTTCATATCCATACTGCTATAAAATCCCTCTGCATGTCTCAAATTATACAGCCTTTGATAAAGGACACAGCCTAGAAAGTATAATCACCACATAGTTCTATTTATTATCAACATTATGACAATTTTGAAACAAAAGGTACACAATGTAAATATTTTAGGACAAAATCAATGGTATTTACATTATAAGTAATTTTATTAAAGGTTATGCTTGTTAAACCTCTTTTAGCTCTTTTTAAAAACATTGGTAAATATTTAACCATGAAAAAAGTCTTTGAAAATAATTTTTAAAATATAAACCATGCCTGGTAAAATTCTTTAACAATTTGCTTGAGATAGAGGTAGGGAAAGGAGGGATATTGACAAGAGATTTATAGTTAAGTTTATAGGCAGTTGTCTGTGGCAGAGCTATTTATCACTATAATTGCACACACAAATTTGTAACTGGTAGGCATGGAGGTTGTACTGCTTTTTCTTAAGGGTCAAATATTAAGATGATGAACTTGTAAAATGCTTTTAAAGATAAGTTTCATGTAAAAAAAGGTGACATGAAGAGAAAGAAATGATGAACTATTAACATGTAGCATTTAAAATAATAAATACATACACTATTTACAACAATTGGGAATGCATGAAGGACAATAACTTTTTTGATTTAGAAAGTATTTTTTTACAAACACTTATTTTTCTCTTATTTGTTCTTCCAACTATAATCTACAAATCATTTAACAATGAAGGTTTTTTAATCAGAATTTTGAAACATCAAGATAATCAAATCTGTGTGCCATCAAGAATTTTTAAATATAAAAAAGTTATAATTCACTACTGCATTTATATCTTAACTAATTGACTATTAGTCTCATCTTCGGATCTGCTTATAATGTTGAAAAACATAGGCTCAATCATTTGACTCTGTGATAGTAATTTTCTCTACCATAGTAGACAGATTTTCAGACTCTAGATCGTCTTTGCTGTTATCTGAACTTTCTGATGAGATATAGCAACCAGAATCTCTTGGACAGTCATTGAGCTGTGACTTGTTAAAAGTGATGTCTGGCTTTAAAGATAGAGATGCAGGTTCACTTTCTTCCTCTAAAGCTGTAAATAGAGGAAAAGACAAGAATTAGACAAAGTTGAGCCTTTGGTGGGACTCAGGGTTGGGCTGATCATTATTTTGAGTTATTCTTACTTAATCTCTATTAAAAAGGGAGATTGCAGGAAGCAAACAATGCATTTAATTAACACAAAAGGTTCTTTTACAGAAAGTGCAGATTTTTGTCCTGATTCACACATTTACAATCCTGAATATAGTACAAACTATGTGAGGGTGATTTTGGCTTATGCTTTTCATTATTGCAAAACGTTACAAAACTATGTAAATAAATGTCGTCAAAAAGCTTTAGATGTGTTATCTCCTTGAGTTTATCAACCTTGTAAAACAGTTACTACAAATATTATTATTGTTTTTATTTTACACATGAGGAAATTGAGATGCAGAAAGATTAAATGAAGTGACCACAGTCATATAGATAGTACTGGAGGCCAAATTAGAAACCAGATCTTCTTGACTCCAAATCCAGCTCCGTAGCTCCTAAGCCAAAGAAGGCAGGTTATACACTGTGCCTGATTGCTTATCCAGATGCCTCAGCCTATCACCAGAGAAAGGCATTTGTAGTTTGAAATGTATAACCCAGATCAATAGTGAGCTTTGAGAATAAGTCCATTGTTAATTTTGCAGCTCTAAAGCGCGCACACACACACACACACACACACACACATATACACAAAAGCATATATATATATATATGTATTACAATAACTTGTAGAACAGCAGGAATTTATTAAATAATATAGAATTTTAAAACTTAATATGCTTCTGTCAGTTACCACTCAGAACTGAATAATCCTAGGAAAGTTTGTTTCCTTTGCCTTTATACTGCAGTGGAGAGAATCAAAAGAAGTTAAAGAGCAAATTGAATGTGGCATTATTATGTCATATTTTACAGGGCAAATTTTGATTTTCCTTTTCCAAAGTCTTTCCATCACAGCAGTGTCCTGTACTTGATTGATATGCATGTCACCATCAATTTTAGGACATGTGCTTTGGGAGATTTTTTTCAGGGAAAGTGATGGCTTCACATTACTCTATTGAAAGTTTTCTCTATCTGTTTTTCATTCTGGCTACCTGTGCTAAACACCATTCTTTACTAACAATAAGAACTAACAATAAGAACAATAATTTATATAGCAAGATCATATATGTGCTTAATATAATCAAATTTAACCAATTTAATTCAAAGACCCCTAGTTATATATGTGTATTTTAAAATTTTCTTTTTAATAATGTATTTAACAAACAGCTGCATTTTTTAAAAGATCTACTAAGATTTTAAAAATCTGCTAATGTTTTTTCTAATGTTTTCTAAAGCTCTGAAAT
The DNA here is from genome assembly GCF_900497805.2 of Vombatus ursinus. Lineage (NCBI taxonomy): Eukaryota > Metazoa > Chordata > Mammalia > Diprotodontia > Vombatidae > Vombatus > Vombatus ursinus. The sequence goes on from NW_020954702.1 coordinate 380,934, forward strand.
TAATTAATTAGGAAAACATTTATTGAATACTTGTTTTACATAAAACATTATGCTAAGCACTCAAAACCAAACATTTAGAAGATTTTTATTCTTGTCAAGGAAATGGTTTCCAAATGGAAACAATTTGAGTATAATTACAATGCAGTGTATGAAAAAATGTAACTATACCATAAAAATTCAGGCATTTTTGTTGCTCTGACAATGCATGGGATTCAAATCTATTAGGCCTGGTCCCTTAGTCTCTGAAGTGTTAACTAAGATTATCAACCTGCATTCTTTAAGATTTAAAGTTAGATTTTTAAATTGTATAGCCTTTAAAAAAGGATAGGCTCAAGGTTATAAGCTATATTTATATGTGTGTGAATATATACACACATACATATATGTAAAATATATATATAAACATACACACATATACTCAGAATTATATATATGCACACATACATATACACATACATATATTTGAAGGAAGCAGGCCGGGTGGAGACTATAGTGAAAGAATCCTCACCCTTTCCAAGCCTTCAGAGTTCGCATAGAATCCTGAATGGGAAATCATAGGTGCCCTCTGGTTTCCGAGTCTACCACTGTTACTAGGGTTTGGGGGGGTGTGCATATACTTTCACATGTAACTGTATGTGTATATTTGTACCTGCATGTATAGGTGTATAGATGCATGTCTACCTACTTACGCATACATGCTACGTGCATGCATGCATGCATACACACACACTTCTTCAAACCCTAGTAACAGTGGCAGACTGGGTCACCAGAGGGCACAGTCAGAGAGGCAAAGTTGATATGTCTCAAGTCCCTCCTTTGTCTTATTCATCCTCCTGAGTTTGCCAACGTGATTTTTTCTACAACATAGGTCTAACCATGTCATACCCTTACTCCAGGGTTCTTTCATCTCTGGGATCAAATATAAACTTTTTTTTTAAAGATCTTCACAATCTTTCCAGTCTTCTTTCATATTACTCTGCTCCCCCCATTCTATAGGCTTTTCCTCACATTGCATCTTTGGTCTTTGTGACTTTGTATTAGCTGTCTCCCATTCCTAGAATGCACTCCTCACCCACCCCGGCCCTTATATTTCTCTCCCTCTTAGAATTTCTGGTTTAGGGTCTTGACTCAACTCAAATACCCCCTTGATAGGGAGGCCCTTCTTGGTCTACCAGAAGCTGGCACCTTCCGTGCTAAGGTTCCTTTGATTCTTGTGTAACGTGGGCTTCTCTGGGAATGCCCAGTTCTCCTAACACAGACGCACCATTGAGGGACGTTTTGATCATATCCAGTCTGTCTGATGTAGCAGCGCCTGCCACATTGAGGGGTGGGGGTTGGGGGAGAGGTAGCCTCTTTGATTGGCTGCCTGTATAGCTAAGATTAGAGGCTGAGCCATTCCCTCTCCACTAGGATCAGTCACTCTTATTGGCTGTTTGCAAATGGCAGTGATCCCAGATCCCAAAGATTGAAACATGAACTGCCAGTCAAAGAAGGCTACTCCATCCATGGGGTAGAGGACACAATGGGCTCTATGTGAGAACTGGGCATTCCCAGAGAAGTCTGGGTTACACAACTTGGTATTTATCTTGCATATGTTTATTTATGCACATGTTGCCTCCCCCATTAGAATGTAAGCTCCTTAAAGTCTAGGTCTATTTTTGCATTTTCTTTGTATCTCTAATGCTCAGCATAATGCCTGGCAAGTGTTGTTATTCAGCCATAAAGGACTTTTCGTGATCCCATCTGGAGTTTTCTTGGCAAAGATACTGGAGTGGTTTGCCATTTCCTTCTCCAGCTCATTTTACAGATGAGGAACTAATGCAAACAGGGTTAAGTGACTTGCCCAGGGTCAAACAGCTAGCAAGTGCCTGAGACAGGATTTGAACTTAGGAAGATGAGTCTTCTTGACTCCGAGCATTTATCCACTGAGCCTCCCAATGTTAAATAAATGCTGACTGAGTGATTTACTTATCGGTTGTCAGCTAGGACTTAAACCTAAGTCTCCTGACTCCAGGTGCAGCTCTTTTTCCACTACACTACACTACCTGAATATAGCCCTAATTGTAACATAACAAGAATTTTTATGAGATGATTTTAGTGATACTAAAGCAAGTAAGTTATTCGCCAGTTTAGATGAAAAACTGCTATTAATGAGCAGTATAAAATAAACCACACACTGTCTATTCTACAATCAACTTTGAGTATCATTGGATACCCAAATACTCTCTCTCTTTTTTTTCCCCCTTTTCATGAGGCAATCGGGAATAAGTGATTTGCCCAGGGTCACAAAGCTAGTGAGTATCATGTGCCTGAGGCTGCATTTGAACTCAGATCCTCCCGACTCCAGGGCCAGTGCTCTATCCACTGGACCACCTAGCTGCCCCTCCCAAATTCTCTATTAACCTTGCCTAGCCACCTTGATGAGATGTGAGATAGCCAATGAATAAAGTTTGTTAATATCCATTCTATACAAATGCAAAATTCAGAATTTCACACTTCATATTGGCTGTGGGGGTTTGTTGACAGATGTCTTCCTCTCTTCCAGCTAAATCCTTGCTAGTCATCCTAATGAAATATTTTTCTGCCATTTCCTAAAACTTCAGTTATCATCAAGGCCAAAAACGTCTGTTCAACTCTGTTTTGAATGAACCAAAGATGTTCTTATAACCAACCAACAGTAAAAGAAGAATGTCCACTGAACTATTCAACTGTCAGATAAAATAGATGAACGAAATCTTGAGCCATATTTCCCCTAATTCTTTATTTTTAACTTTTGACTTTAGCTTTAAAAATAGCTTCTCAGTTTTATGCAGCCATGTATTCAAGGCCCTTATCACTAAAGTCACACTGAAGGCGTATATTTAATCTTTAGCATAGTAGTAGAAGATATACATAGAGCAAAGTAATAGATAAAAATAAGCCACTGTTGCACAGAGCAGAATCATCAGAACTCATCTTATCAGCAAATGAAAGCCATTCTTTATTTCTTAAACAAAGTGCAATTTTATATAAGACAAATGGTATTTAGTAAGAATGGTCTAATATATAACATACATCTTTTTGACATGTATGTTCCAACAACTTCATATTATGGTTAGACTAAGTATCAAAGAAATGTCAGTTCTTTGGCTTATGTTTCGACCACAAACAGTAGTTAACATTTAATTTTTTTTTGAATTTTTTTTTCTCTTCAACCTTGACTGCATGTGTATTTGTATATTCATGTTAAGATTCATGTATATGGTTTGTGTTTAATAATAAGTTTAGACTTCTCTTTACTGACTTTTTAGAGCAATTATTTAGGGCTTTATGAAATCAACTAAGTTAAGAGTTTCTTATTTTCAAACATAAAAAGCCACTATATTTTGGAAGGAGATCTATTGTTGTTGTTTATAAGAAACAGAATCCTTGTTCAGAAGTCAAAATAGAAAACTAGGTGTGAAATGAAGGTAGTAGTGAAAAGAAAAATGGTCACATAGAATCTATTGCTTTGCACAGGGGAGCTATCATTATAGAGCTTCAAGAGGTCTATGCTATAGGTCCAGGTGCATTTGAGTGAAAACTAATATAGAGATGAATTCGATTTAACAGGGATTTATCAAGTTCCTACTGTGTGCAAAACGCTCTGTTAGATGTTGAGGGAGATGCAAAAGTTTAGATAATAGCCCCTGCCATTGAAGAATTTTAGGATTAAGATACCCACATAGAAAGCTATAAAACACATTATTACCTGAGCTGTGTGTTACAGAAATTCAACATAAAGCATTATGTAAGGTTTAAGGTAGAAGTTCATTACCAACTAAGAGGATTTTAAGAGAGAGTTTTGTGGAGAAGATGGCTTATGAGTTGGACTTTAAAGGATGGATAGAAATTTAGCAGGTTAAGAAAGAAAGGAAAAAAGTCCAGGGGAAAATGAACAAAAGCGTGAAGGTAATATAAGCACAGGATATGTTTGTGAGGCAACTTTGGACAAGTTAAAAATGAAGATTCCTCATATGTACTCATTTCTACACCACTATGAATCAAGTTATAGCAAAATTTCATTTCTGATGTGTATATTATCTAGATGTGAGATGATAGAACAATATTCAAAAAATTTCCCAAAGTAGAAGGAAACTGTTTTCTTTTTTTCTCTCAAACTCTATTACTTTATTTTATTTTTAATTCATGAAACAAAACAAGCATTTCTATAACATTGTATAATAAAAAAGATATTTGCACATGAAACTGCAAATCTATTACGAACAACTTGCAATTCCTTTTAAATACATAATAAAGTTATCAGGTAAATTTATATTTTTCTTCCTTCTTCCCCCACCCTGCCCTAATAGCTATCATTAGACACAAATAGGTATTTTATATGTGTATGTATAAAATTATTTTATCCATGCTTCTATTTATCAGTTTTTTTCTCTGACTGTACATAGCTTCTTTCTTCATGTGACCTTTATTTTTAATTTGTGTATTTACAATAGTCAAAATGACTTAGTCACTCAAAGTCATTCTTAAAACAATAGTGCTGTTACTGAATACAGTGTTCTCTTGCATCTGTTCACTTCACTCTTCATTATTCTGTGCAAGTCTTTCCGTGCCTTTCTAAGATCATTGAGCTCATCATTTCTTATGGCACAGTAGTATTCCATCACAACCATACATCTCAACTTCTACATCAATTCTCCAATTGATGAGGGACCCTGCAATTTCCAATTCTTTGCCACCACAAAGAGAGCTGCTATAAACATCCCATTCACATTCAAACTTATAATTACTTTTTGTGAATTTCCCTCCATCTTATTTTTACTCATTATTTTCTTTCTCAGGCTCTCTTTTTACCCTATGCTTGTTACCTTATCTTTTCCCCCATCACCCATTCCCTATCTCACCCACCCTTTTCCCCCACCCTCCCAAACCCCAATCCACACACCGTTCCAAAAGTCTCTTCCCCACCCTCTCTCCCCACTCTCCCAAATCCCAATCTACAAACCCCTCTAAAAGTCTCTCTCCCACCTTGTCCCCCAGTTTTCTCACCTCTACATGTTCAGAAAGCTTCTATACCCTTCCAGATGTACACCTTGTTCCCTCTTCAACCAAGATGAGAGTAAGGTTCTAACATGACCAGCCCTCCACCCTCACCTGCTTTCTCTGTTAGTTCTTCCTTTCATGCCCCATTTTAATAATATAATTACTCCCTTTTACCTTTTTCTACTCAATTTTGTTTTTTAGAATCACTGCATCATACACAACTCAGTCCCAACCTTTCAAATTACCTTAGTAATGATGATAATATTAAGAATACTGATAACATTTTCATATATAATAATTAAACAGTTCAACCTTAATGAGTACCTTATAATTAGTCTTTAATATTCCTTATTTTTATATTGAATTTGCCATTGAATTTTGGTCTTTTTGTTACAAATACACGAAAATCTTTCAGTTCATCAAATGTCCACTTTTTTCCCCCATTCAGGATTATACTCAAGTTTACTGGGTAAGTTATTTTTGGATGCAACCCAAACTCTTTTGTTCAGGAAACTATATTTTCAAAATTTCCTTTCATTCTTTTAATGTTTTCTGTGTTAGATAACAAGAGCACTTGGAAACAGTATGTAACTATATTCGTAAACCCCCACAGCCAATATGAAGAATGAATTCTGAGGCCTAATTGAATACAATTATTCATTGTTTTCCATTGCATTTTATTATTTATATAATCCAAATCTCTCTACATAAGGAAACTGTGACCTAGAAAATTGAAATGATTCACACAGGGAGTAAACTGCAAAGGCAGGGTGAAAAGGAAAGAAAAGAAATGTATAATGACTTTCTGTAGTGCCATTGAAATACTGAACCATGAAAAAATAGCGACTTAATATTTTTTGGGCAGATGGAAGGACAATGGTCATCGATAAGTTTTAGAGTATAATGAATTAGTGATATGTAAACACAATCAGCAAAAAATATAGTTGCATATTTTTGCTATGGCATGTCTTTGTATGTTTGGATTTTAGGGGAAAGATTAATGGGTACGATTCTTGTGAAGACAGTTCTGACTTTATGTGTAATGATTTCCCCTTTACCTTGAGATGGTTATCTTTTTCAGCTAAATAAAACTATGGTAACTTACTTTCGTCATCAAATAGATTTTCAGTTGCTGATAGCAACCTCATCCTGTCTTCTGGGTTTTCAATGTTCAGTTCAATCAAATGACTTTCCTTTAGATCTTTTAAATCTTCCAGGGTTTCATAACCATTTAGCAAAAGTGTTGAAGTATATTCCTAGACAAAAAAAATAATAATTTAACTATATATGCTTTTGTATGTGTATGTACACACCTCAGTTATAAAGTGTCACACCTCTTATCCATAGAACATGCAGAATCTGATTATAGACTGTATAAAAATGATTTCTTGGGCTTTGGTAAGAGCCATAAAGCTCATACCCAAAGGAGTGTTTTTCCTCCCCAACTCATCCCAGAGTGTTTTGCCAGTCACTACCCCTAGAAGAGTAATGGAAGAAAGTCAACTCTAGGAGAGGGTGAGTAAGCAGAATAGTGGTCCACTGGAAGTTAGAGGAAGAAGAGGGAATGAGCTATATGATTGCTTCTGAAGTGAATTGCTTCCTAGGGGCCTATATTACTGTTTCTTCACCAGGCTTTCCATGAAATTAAATTTTCAGGTCAATTCAGTGAACATTTATTAAGCACCCACTATGTGCCAGGACTGTACTAAATCCTGGGATTTCTGATTATAGCTCTGCCTTGTAGTCTCATGTAGCTTCATTTTCCAAAGCCAGATCAAGACCCAAAGGTGTCAGTAAGGGTGAAGTCCATTTTCCTTTCATCCTTTTTATGTGAACATTCAATTTGTAGATCGTAATTCATAGGAGATCTGAGGTGAATACAACACATTTTATGATGTGTATAGGATCCTAAGGGATAAATTCAATTACTTCATTTTGGATGTTGTTCTTTTGGGGCAACAATTGTATAAAGTCAATAATATGACTCAGGTTGAAGAACTCAGATCTATTATTTCTTGTACCAAATGAGATTTTATAACTGTCCCCTGCACTTCTATGACACAGGGAGTGTTTTTTGGTCAAAAGGGAAGTGGTAGAGATGATAGATACCAAGTAGACTTATCAGAAACAATTGTATATTGCAAAAATATAGAAAATATATGAATATAAAAATCCTATAAATGTGTAGCAAATATCATAGAGATTTGGAGTGAGGTTAGCTGTTTTTAATAATGACTAGTAAACTCTCAACTTGGATTTTAATAGGATTAGAGAATTTAAGAGTTCTCTGTCAGATTAACAGAACTTTATTTTAAGAGACATTAATGGCATCTGAAAATCTAGAAGTGAGAATGATGAGTGCAAGCTCTAATACACAGACTTGTTTATCTAAAAATTCAAAAGATTAGAAAAAGTGAAAAGATGATATGTAAAATAAATATTTTAAAGTTTTTATGCTTCATTGTTAAACCTATTTGTAACTTTATATCGGCTATTTTAATTCAAACAGTAAACACTTATAAAATCTAATATTAGAAAGTTTCATTTAATTTATCACTCTATGCTTGATCAGCATGGAGGGATAATTCCATTATAAGTTTAATCATGGAAGATTTTTACATCTGTGCATCAATTTGAGTATCTATTTGAAGAATTTTTCTTGGTTTGGGGAACTAAGTCTGAAATTTACTCTCCCTTTCCAATTCATTTCTGTTCAAATTTTAATAGGCAAGAAATTTTATTCAATTTGGATTTGGTGAATTATAAATAGCACAGTGCCTGACACATGATAGGCACTTAATAAATGCTTGTTGGCTGACTGGCTTATTGACTAATTAGATGAAAACTGGGCTTTGATACATTTTTTATTATGAACTATTTTATGATTAGAATGAGCCTGTGTCCTTCCCTTCTAGGCAAGAAATGAATAACAGCAGTAAAGGAGCTAAGTTTCAATCTAATAAATATGCCTTGTTTAGATAGGAATATAGCTCTGTTTCCATGTAGCAGAACATTAGATTGTGGGTGTGGCAATTGTAAAGGTTCAAGAGACATAGTTTCTGGATAATTTAATCATTTTATTACTAAAGCCAGCACATTATTAATAAAAGGATGGTCATCTGGCTGTCTCTTTTAGACCAAACGCTGCCCTAATGGCAGTGAGCTCACAGTTTATATGCCCTTCAAAGAGTAGTTGTGCCTGGGGGTGCCAATCAACTCTGATTGATTGGTGGGCTATATTAAAATGAGAGTATTGGGTTACTTGATTTAGGTCACCCAAATCTTGGTCAAAGAGACATCAATTTCCATATTACATTTCTTGACAATAGGGAGAACCAGCATTTTTCCCAGAACTTTCTGAGCAAACACAATGACCAGGAATATACTCCTTAGCCCAAACTTAGAATTTCTTTTACTGTCTGATTAGATCTTGGCCTAGGTAAGCTTTTAAGATAAATTTCCCACACTTCTGGTTGAGGAAGTAGAAAAGGGGAAAAATTTTGGTCCTAATACAATAATTAGTTATTAAATACAAGAGAAAAATATTTATTTCTCACATGGAAAATTAACTAAAATAGTGAACCTCATCAGATTTATGCTTCCTTACACCAGGATGATTTTTCTAGTAGTTTATCCAATAATAACTTTCATTGTTAAAAAGGCCTCAGCCAGGGTCATTTTATTTAAAAGCCCTTTTAACATGGCAATTTCCTGAATAGTAACACATATAGATTAAGAATGTAACTGTAGCAATTATTATATTTCCTTAAAAATAATGGAAGCCTAAATACATATGTAAGTAATGGAGGAATAACCAATAAAGAAGGATAGGTGAGAGAGAGAGGAGGAATAATGGAATTACAAGCATCAGTTTTGGCATGGAATAAGATGGAGTTTTTGATGAGAAAACCAAGTATATGTGATTCAACCATCACGTACTCTAATGACGTTCTCTCTCTCTCTCTCTCTCTCTCTCCTCTTCCTTCCTCTCTCCCTCCCTTCCTCTCTCCATTCAAATTTTTGAACTCTGCCTTCTGGTAGAACTATCCTCATTGGTGGGTTAGTGAATAAAATTTCACCTAACCCATTGTGCTTAGTTGGTCTCACATCTCAGGCTATACTTCCAACCATCTACCATTCACCAAGAAATCATGGTTTATGGGGGCATTTTGCCATTTGCTTTCATTTATCCTCCTTCCCCTTCTCACTCCTGCTTTCCACCTATTATTCTTGGTCTGTTAACAGTAATCAAATCAATACTATCATTGATACTAGAGAGGGCATGAGTTTAATCCCTTATTAGAATATGAATTCGTTGAGGTCAGTGCCTGTTTCACTTTTGAATTTGTGTTGTCAGTACCTAGCACAACATGAGTACATAGTAGGTGCTTCGAAAATTCTCTTCACAGAAACGCTTAAGATAAAGGCCATAAAGTTAGCTTTCCTAGACATCACTAAGTGGTGATGTAATTACGTGTATTTCACTCAACCTCTTTGAACTGAGTCAGTTTTTACCATTTGTAAAATTACTTGTACTACTTTCCTTCCAGGATTGTTATGAAGCAAGACCTTTGTAAAAACACAGTGTATTATATACATGTAAGCAATGATTATTATTATATTGAATTATATATGCATATTATATTGAATTATACTTTATTTAATTCAGCATTTATTAAGCACCAAATATTTGTCAGCTATTATGTTAGTGGCTGGGGATATTATGATAATATGAATTACTGTACATTAACTTCCTACTTTTATTTGCTTATAATTTCATAATAAGTAAAAGGAAGTAAGAGGAGTAAACTTGCTAAAATCAGAAAAATCTCATGTGGGAAAATGTAAAAATAAGCAGTACTTCATAGTTTCAAAAAGAAAAAACGAGAAGTAGTTGAATCAAATTTAGAAAAGTAGTAGAATTAAGATAGTAGAATAAAAATTTAGTTTTCAAGAGAAAACTTTATTACCAGAACCTGAAAGGTCAATAAAGGCCATTTCAGGCAGTTTATTGTAACAGAAAGAATACTGAAAGAGGGCGAAGAGATAAACCTGAGTCAGAATCTAAGGAGTATTAAGGCTGTCTGGTCTAAAGCAAATCACTTCCTCAGCGAGTTTTCATTTGGAAGATGAAGTGATTAGACGAGATGACTTTTAAGGTCTCAGCCAGCTTTAACGTACTAAGAGCTGCATTTTTTCATTTACCTACACTAATTCTAATAACTTTTCTATTTAATAGATAACAAAATAGCAAAGGCTACTCAATTCAGTGCTAGTTGCCCTCTTTTTAGGGGATAAATTGTATAAATTCAGTAGACATGACAAGTTGAAGACTGAAGACAAGAGGTGAATACACAAGAAAGAAACAAGAAAATTTACTAATTTCTGGGGTAAAATAATTGCAAAGGCATATCCCAAGTTGTGACTGCTGTTATTGAATATTAAGCATATCTGAGAGTTGTAAGTTTACATATATCTAAGATACAGAAGACACAAATATGACTATTTAGTATAAAATATAGTTAAAAGGAAGTAGCAGGAAGCAAGAATTCTGAAAATAACAAGGTAGTTTAGAGAAAGCAATGGATAACAAATGGATAACAATTGTTTCCATATAATGTTAAGAGACCTAGGGAAGGTACCCTGCATGTTGAGTGGACCCTTTGTGGAGAATTTAGAGGGAGAGATAGAGAAGAATTACCAAGGATGAAAAGTGGATGGATTGAGACCTACAAAATTGGAAAAAATACCCATATTGTTGGGATCATAGATCCATCAAAGAAATATCTACCTCATAATGTATACAAATTGAAATAAAATATAAATATTTGTATATATATAGTGATTTGTAAATCTTATCCTCATCAAGAAATGTCAGTTATTCTTAATAACATTTGCCTTTATATACTCTCTCAGCCTTTTATCCTAAGTATTTGTGATGTTCAGCAGTTCCTCTGGAGTCACTCTATCTTCTATCAGTATTTATCCCAGAAATATCACAGTAAGTGCCACTTATGGAAAACAAATACTTACTTTGCATTTGATGTATTTCTTAAGATACACACACACATATGTATCTGCCAAATTGAATCAGTATTTAGAGTTTGACTTCATAATGCTTAAACAAGTAAGGATCTGAATTGGCATGAATAGACTTTTCATGGCAATGTACTCACTAGGAAACCAAAAATGAATATGGTGTTTTTTGCTGATTATAGACAGTACAGATTGACAGTAACTAATTGTGATCTGAATCACCTGATTTAGGTTAAATTCAGCAGTTGCTCATAGAGATGAAACCTCCATGTTATCCATACACAAAGAAAACCAAATGAAAATGTATTTACTGACCTGAAGAAGAATCCTCTCTAGGAATTCCTGCACAGTTTGCGGTTTGGCCCTCTTACTCTTTTGGTGTGCTTTTATCTTCTTTGGCGTGGCTTCCTCTTCCAAGATTATGTCCACGTAAATGAATTTGAAATTGCCCACTTTTTTATTTAGCATTCCTGTCCACATACCCATTGGGGTTTTGCAGATAATGTCTATGATGTCTCCTTTCTAGAAGTAAAGAAAATCTTTAAATCAGTTTAAACAACTCTGATGCTGTGAGTTATCATTTATTTCATTATAGAGTAGAAGCTGAGGCAGTAACAATGAAATCTGAAGGGAACCAAGAGTGACAGAAGAGAGCCTAAGGGGAAATTTTGGGGAGGTGATGGTAGGGTGGTATCATCCAATAAACATAGTTGTTTCTTTTGTTCCCACAAGACCTATGGAAAAAGTTTTACTATAAGAATGTTTATGATAACAGCCAACAAAGATCTGTCTTGAATGTGTGTATGTATGTAGGGGTGTGTGTGTGTGTGTGTGTGTGTGTGTGTGTGTGCGTGTGTGTGTGGCAAATACAGGCACAGTGCATATAGTAAGAGGTAGAGTAATATCAATAGCTTTTTCTTTCATAAAGTAAAACACTGGAAATAAATTTCTTGAATTTTTTTCATTTCAAAATCAGATATCTATAAAAAAAACATGTCCTATGATGCAGAAGGGCTTAGGGCTCATTGATAACCTATAATATGTGTCAGTAGCAGCAGTGAGGAAAATTAAAATGGTTTCAGCACATCTTCCTGTGATCTTAGACTAGTCACTGAATTTCTGATCCTCAGTTTTCTCATCTGTAAAATAAGAATAATATCTCTAGTAACTATCTCACAGTGCTATTATGAAGTTCAAATGAGATAGTCTATGGAAGTGCTTTGAAAGCCTTAAAGGCATTATATATGTTAGTTATTATTATTACTGATAACTTTCTGATGTCTGATGTTTATCTCCTTGCATATGTAGCAGCTCACCCAATGTTTTATATGAAGTTCCTCACACTGTAGTACTGGGTTTCCCCTCAGAGGAAAATTTCACCTTCTTCTCTCCAAGTTGCTCCTGATCATATGTGTTTTTGGTGGTGAGAGGGGCATATGTTGTTATGCCAGTGTTTCGAGTTCACCTAGTTCAATCTTTCCCAACTGGAAAAGAAAAATTCAGACCATCTAAACACTTTCAATTCATCATATGCAAATAGAATGGTTGCATGGAATGAATAAAATATATAAATAATATGATGAATATTAAGTATCAGCCATATTACTCAATGCTTAACTTAGTGCATATGGCATTAGAAGCATTTCAGTGAAGATCAAGTTGAAGTGATAAATGTTAAATGATGAAATTTATCCAACTGTCCCAATCTGAATATGAGAGGGAAAAAACTTGTAAAACTCTCATCTAGGAATCTGATTGACTCATAGTTAAAACTGTTTAATAGGCATGGCATACTCCACTGAAATAGATTTTTAAAAATGATAAAGGGAATAGGTTACTACATAAATATAGAGACAAATTTAACTTAGACTGCCCTCCTATAGAATTTACTAAGTTCCCTACCTGAGACGTTTTTAATTAGAGGAGTAGGGGTCAGACTTATAATTTCATTGCTATGTGAAAGTCCTGGGTAAAGAAACTCTCTTTACCAATGTAAGTCAGTGATTCTCCTGCAACTTAGTCTTAGATAGTTGCCTAGAGCACTGAGAGGTTAAAAAATTTAATGTAGTCTGTATGTGGCAGAGGTGGCCCTTGAATCCAGATCTTTCTGGCTTTGAGGGAGGTGTACTTTATATATAGTGAGTTCTGCTAAAACATTTGTTTTGAAAACAGGAAATTGTTCCAGTGTGATTGATGTATTAAGGAACCATTTGAGTATAAGTAGAATTTTACATTTGCTTATGCATGGTTTCATCTGTGGGAAACAATAAGAGTGTAAAAAAACTGCACCTCAGTAAATTGATCTGAGGAGGAATACACAAGATGCACGCACATGCAATTCAAACTTCTACCAGACGACTCAATTCACTAAATGTGTTGTCTCACAAGGTTGTGTTTTGCTATTCTTTAACATTTGTGAAATTTTCTGTATTAAAAAAACCCAATCATGCAGCATCCTAACATGTCTAAACATCCTGGTTCAAAAATATCAAGTAGTGCATGCAAAAGGAAAGCTTTAAGTATTGAGAAGAACCTGCATCCTTTCTGATGCCTTCTTTCATAAGCAAACTTCAGAAGTTTTTCAGGGTAAAGTGCCATATTTATTGGCTATCTTCAGGTGCAGTAGGAGCTGTGGGTAGAGAAGAGTTCATCTACATCCATGCACTCCACCCCTCTACCTTCTACTTCCTAACTTTCTACCATTGCCTCTTCTGTGTCCCAATTGTGGCCCACTGAGGCTGTCCTTTCGCCTGTGACCTCCAACTTTGCCAGCCCCAGTCATGAGAATGGGGGTGCAGCCAAACAGGAGTTCAAGGTTGTGGATGCCACCATTACTTATTGTAGTATTTATATATTTCTTAACCATTTAACATGTGTAAAACTATGCTACCATTTTTATTATGTTTCTATCTTTTTTTATGTTTCACTGATGAAAAGTTTGAGTGTTGTGCCCCTAGCTCCATTTTTCTCTTAAGCCCTGTAGTTTTTATTGTGTGATTTAGCATAGCATGGTGATTTTTAGGAGCACATATGTCTTGTTATGGCAGAACTGACTGTATGCATTGCTGCCTCCCACTTGAGATCAGTGGCAGTGTGACTGGTCTCAGGGTGTCTAGTGTCTCTACTCAACTCACCTCCCTCTCCCCACACCCTACTTCACCCAACACACCCCAGGTGACTAGAATGATCTGTCTCTGTGTTATTGAGGGCTGTACTGTTGGGTGGGGAGGATCATCTCTTTTAGAATCCATAAGAATTCTTTAACAATTTGTTCTGTTACCGGCTTATACTTAAATAGAATGAGGCAAAATTAAATGAGGAAGTACACAAGGGCATGAAACGGAAGTGTGCACATCTAACCCAGTGATAAACATTTAGTCTAAAACCATCAGAAGGAACATTTCAGCATAATTAATGGAAAACAAAAGGTATTTCTTAGGTGGGATGTCTGTCTGCCTAATAGCAATCAACTTAAAACAAGCAGAAGGAGCTAAGACAAGTCTAGTTTTGCTTGGTGACCTTTTCCTCAGTTTTTCTGGTATTCTTTCTTGCTCCTTGTTCTTCCAGAGCTGTTTTGAATTTCAATTTCTGTTTGAAATCTTTGTTTTCATTCATTCATTCACTCATCAAATATTGCAGCTATCATGTACAAGGTACGATGCTAAGTATTTCCTTCCTTACTACTTTTTTTTTCTTAACCTCTTTCAAAGTTTAGAATTAGCAGTAGGAACTGGATATTCCCAAGCAGTTAGAGGGGCCTTCAATGTCCAGAGAGTAATTCCCCTCTTCCTCAAGACCCCTTACATCCTTATATTACTGACAAAAGTTATCAATAAATAATACTTAAGACTTTTTAATAATAAGACATCCGAGAAAGTATCATCTGGAAAACCCATTCCTGAGCTTGGATAGACTGCTCCCCACAACACATTTTGTTCAATGTTTTCTGTCCAGCCAGTTCTGCTACATCCAAAGAAACTGGCATTACTATGCCAAACCAGAGTGTGCAGATATAAGCATTATTATAACATTCACAAGAAGAAGATTTTAACATTTCAATTACCTTAATTTTGAGTGAGTCAGTGTCATAGGGACTTGGTGTGAAATCTGTATGTACTCTGGCTCGGCCACAGAACGGTCCTGTGTATGGGACTTCATCATCCAATCTAAAGCTGTCTCTGTTACTTGTGCCATCTGAACAACTTGTGATTCCACCTGATAAAATCAGAGATAATATTTCATATGTAATGCTATAAATATTCTTAACCATCATCTGGGGACAAATTAAAAAGGATCATACTAAGAAATCACCCATAAACTTCTTGTGGCAGTTTTCCCTGACCTATCAACATATCTGCTAACTACAAATTAGCAAATCAACTGTTAACAATTTATATTTCTTCCACTCATCCCTTACCTTTTCTTTTTTCTTGCAACAACCAATCCAAAAGTTTATTCACTTATGTGTGAAGGATTATCGTTCAGAGATTTCCTTGATTAGTTTGATGAGTTTACATGGTGGTCAGCTTTTATTTGGGACTTTTATTCCATTTCATCTAATGGGGATAAAATATAATTGGTTTGGGCCACCATGAATCAACTGTGGATGGACTGGTTGTTGTCTCTGTATTGACATAGTCGTATAGGGACAAAAATTAACTCTCTAGTCTTTGACCTGTGCTCATTTTTTTCTTCCAAGGAAGAGCAAGACTGAAATCAAGAGTTTCTTTTACAGGCTCAACACAAAAGGGTGTTTTTGACTTACAACAGTACATCCGTTCATCTCCAACTAACCTTCAACAGCCCAAGGCAATCACTTCAAAATTCCATGCAAAGACTTATTACCCTTTAAGTACATAAATTATGTCTACCGATCACAAGCTCCTACATTTTTGTCCATGTTCATATATTAGTATATACCAAATAAAAATAAAGGGAATAAATACAAAGTAATTAAGTACAAGGCAGTTAGGGATGAAAGTCAGTAGAAGTTGGAGGGTGGGGATGGGATCTAGAAAAGCTTTGTGTATAAAGTTAGTCAACAAACATTTGTTAAGCACTTTCTATGTACCTGGCGCGATGCTAAGCACCTAGGATACAAAGAAAGGCAAACACATTGTCCAGGTCTGAAAACACACACACACACACACACACACACACACACACACACACACAAAAACCTGACAGTATTAATGAATGAAACAATATGTTAACAACTGGGAGGTGAGGAAGAAGAATAACCTCTTCCAGAAGATGGGATTTAAGCTGAGTCTTAATAAAACCAGGGAAGCTAGGATGCTGATATGAGGAGAGCATGCATTCTGGGCAAAGGGACAACCAATGAAAAGGCAAGGCATCTATAGATGGAGGATCCTGTTCAAGGAATAGCAAGGTCAATATTGCTGTATCTTAGAGAGGAACAAAGTACATCAAAACTGGAAAGGTAAGAGGTCCAGGTTGTGAAGGACTTTTAAAAGCCACAGTGAGGGTTTTATATTTGATTCTGAAGTTTATTGAGTATTTGGGTAACATAGTCAAACCAAACCTATATTTTAGTAAAAATCACTTTGACAGTTAAGTGCATAATAGCCTGGAGTGGACAGAGTCTTGAGGAAGGGAGGCCAACCAGAAGGCAATAGTCCAGATGTGAGGTGATGAAGGTCTGTCCTAGGGTAACAACTGTGTAAGTGGAAAGACAGAGACATATAGGAGAGATATTGTGAAAGTAGAAATGACGGAACATGGTAATAGACTGGCTATGCTTGAGCTGAATCTTTAAAAGAAGAGAGGGATAGTATGAGAAAGAGGTGAGGAGGGAGGACATTTGAGGCAGGGGAACAACCAGTTAAAAGGTGTAGAATTGGAGTGGTATGGGTTATTTTGTATGTTACTTATGCAACAAAACTTTTTGGAGTACTAATTTTCTTTTCTTTTCTTTTTTTTTTTTAGGCAATTGGGGTTAAGTGACTTGCCCAAGGTCATACAGCTAGTAAGTGTCAAGTGTTTTGAACTCAGGTCCTCCTGACTAAAGGGCCAGTGCTCTATCCATTGCACCACCTAGCTGTCCCTGAATATTAATTTTCAAGACAAAATGGTTAAACTTTTGAAACAACACATATGGTCCTTAATCTATCAGGTGTAATTTTTAACAGTATAGACTTGATGTAGAATCAACACATTTTAATTTTTTGTTATTTGTATTACCAAATATGCTAATTAGATAAATAAAATTACCTCTAAATAAAGCCATTAAAAAAATGAACCTCTCAAGATTATCACGTTCAGTACTTCTTACGTGTTCCTTTGAACTTACTGGATGTACTTTGACCACTGTAGATACTGTCCATGGAGTCACTGCCTTTGAGAGGAAATTTCTCAGTGTAGGCTGCAACTCCTGGGTCACTGTTTCTATATGAGTAAGCATCTTCTTCATCTTCTTCATCCTTTGTTTTCAAATATCACAGTGTAAGTACAAAAGAAAGTATTTCTATTGAATATTCTCTCTCTCACACACACACAGCCTATATGCATCAAATAAGTCATATTTTAGCATCAGCATATTTAAGACTATAATAACAGCAGCACAGAACATGACCATCATTAAATACTTAATTAATTTCTGTTCCTAGAAGAAAAATTTAGAGTGCATTTGGGGAAAAAAAACTTTTAGATGGAACCATTGTGAAATTCTACTTAAATCACAATGGTGCACAGTTACAATTTAGCACCAACATATTGTCAAATATATTTTAGAAAGGTAAAATGGATCACAGTCATATCTCTGATGAAACCATATTTGATTGAGCTGCTTCATTTTTGCTATTAATCTGTTTACCAACACAATTTGTCATTTAGGAATTCAAAAAAAGTTTAATCTTTTCCTAATTGTTTCACCTCAGAGTTATTTGCAATTAAGAAACATTGTTTATCTAAGACTCTTTAAAATTTTTATCCATTACTTGCTACTACTCAGAATCTTAGACTTTTTACAGGAAAAATCTAGTGTTGTGTATTTGAAATTGGGAGAGATGAGCTATTTCAAAATATGTTTCCTTTTTCTTGAAATTATCTCAAGTACTTTCCAGGCATATGCAACTTGTATAAAGCACGTTGACTTTGTGATGTCTATCCAGACATAATTTCATCTTATAGAACATACACATACATATTTTATGTAGACCATTTGAATGTATTCTTTGAGCAGTGGCTGGGTGAGGGATGTTCCTTAGTGCTTTCACCCAATTATGCTTTTACATAGATTGATTGTAGCTATACAGTCATCTGAGTGAAAGGCACTATTAAATACCCAGTCAGCAAAATAGCTCCCGACTCTTAATGCGCATAAAAAATTATGCTCGGGGAGCCTGGAAAATGTATCACAGACTGCAGGTGGTCCCAAAAGCCTTGGCACAGTTTTAAACTATTAAAGCTTAAGTGGAACCAAGGCTTTTGGGATATCCTGTAATAATATTAAGAGAATGCTAATTTCTGTATTCCCTCATCCTCTATTTGTAGTTCCACTTGTGTGCTAGGCCCAGAGCTTTTGTGGTATAATGATAGGCAAGGAAGTCTTCCAGCAAAGTGGAAGAACGAAGAGTAAAATCTGAGCACTGGATTTGGAATCCGTCTCTGAAACTTACTAGCAGCATAGCCAAAGGCAAGATATAGCACTTCTCTGAGCCTCAGTTTTAAAAATCTATAAAATGGACTAATTATACACTGCATAGCTATTGTGAGTGAAGTTTTTTGTAAACCTGGGTGCATTATATAATTTTGGGTTATTATTATATTTATAATCTATCTTGAACAGCTTGCTACCTGGGATGAACACTTTCACTAGTAATTGAGAAACACCTGTTTTGCTCTCGCCTTTACTGTGAGATTTTAAGCAAGGCACTTGGCTTTTCTCAGCCTCAATTACCTTGATAAGCATAATAATAGTTCTCCTGTCTCTCTTACTGGAGACTATAATGAGAAAATAGATGTGAAAGTACTTTATAAAACACAAAGTACTGTAGAAAAAATCATCAATAGTCAAACTGTTGTTTTATAGACTATACTTACCTTGTCCTCAGAAAGGGCTTTGATGTACTTCTTACCAATTTTTTTCTTCATAGTCCAGGAAATAGCCCTCATTTTTTTGCCTAGACTTCTGCCATTATTTGTAGTTTTAGTTGGTTCTTGCCCTCTATCTTCATTTATGTCTTCCTCTTCACATTTCTAAATAGAATTATTATTAAATACCATAATTATAAGCAAAGAACCTTAATCTTAAAGTAATACCTAGAAATTTTAGGTTATGTGTATTAATGTGTATATTTTTATGGATAGTCTCCAGAATTTCAAGCAATAGACTTATTTTCCAATCTATATATTTCAAGTGGTCCAACCATAGTTGTCTGTACAAAATCTCAAAAATTAGAGCTTTAAATATTAACTTAATGGCTTGAATATCACTTGAATGACCTTATAGTCAGAGATTGAAGTTAGCTAATTCTTGGACTGGTCATTTCAACATTTTATGTATTTTAGATGGATGAGTTAAATTCTAGGCAGATTACAAGGTAAGCATGTGTATGTATGTAAGAAGTGGGAGATATTTCTGGAATGAAACTGGAACCTGATATTCATTATGAAAAGGTAGTAAAGATATATGGCTCTTTCTTACATAGCTTGAGATAGTTTTGACATTCATTGATTAAAAAGTGAGGTTCAGCTAAAAACCTATCACAAATCATTGCCATTTCCCCATTACACTAACAAAGGGTGACTCAACAAATGTGTAATGGCACATGTGGTTCCATGAAAATGAATCTTAGAGGTGGAAGGGATGTTAGAGATTGGAGTTTATCATCCTTCCTAGTTTAAGAATTAATTCTACCCTGACAGACGGCTGCTTGTCCTTATTTGAATACCACAGTGGCAGGGATCTTCTCTTTAGAGAGACATCTAGAGAATGACAAGAGGAAGTTTCAAAGACATAATTAGTATCATTGAGAGATTAAAGTTTTCCTTGTGATTTACCCTAAACTGACTGTGTTGCATGTTATAGAGGAGTCAGCAAAATCCAACAAAGTAAACTAATATATCTTACTAATTCTTATATTCTTGATTATACTCTGAAGTTATTCTAATGGAAAATATTCATAGACTCTTTCAAAAGTCCTGGATGAATAATAATAGCAGCTAGCATTTATATAGAGCTCTAAGATTTACATAATGTTTTACAAATATTATCTCATTTTAGACTTACAACAACCCTGATGGGTAGGTGTTATTATTATGTCATTTTATAAATCAGGAAACTGAGGCAAAGAATGGTTAAGTGACTTGCCCAGAGTCACAAATCTAGCAAATGTCAGAAGCCAGATTTAAATTCAGGTTGTCCTGGCTCCAGGTTCAACTGTAGCTCTTAGACAATTTCATACTTGAGAATTCAATTTTTTGTTTTTCAATTCTATGTTTTCTCACAAGTAAGTTATTTAACATCCAATAAAAATATCAGAAAGCAGATATATTAAAACACTGAGGTGTTCATAAGCTTAATCTTCAGAGGTATTTTCTGATATGTTATATCAGAAGTCTATATTTTATATAGAATTTTGGACTTCTCAAACTTCAGACCTGCTACACTTTATTTTAGTAGTAGTAAAGCTATTCTTACTCATTAATTATGTTTTTATCAATAGTTCTTCCTCCTCTGAGTCCCTTTATTGTCTGTACCACTTATTTGGAACTTATATACCAATTTGTAAGTTATCTTTTTACATACGTGTTCTATCTCCACAAATGTATGGTGAGTTCCTTTGAGGGCAGGGACTATGTCTTAGAGCTGGAAATAGGATGGAATGATAGGGCTTTGTTTCAGATTGGGAAAGTAAGAGCTATTGGTGCAATTGTATTCCTGTAAGACAAGAAGGCAGTAGCAGAGCCTGATAGCATAGCAGAGCTGTTAAAGGGTTGGAGCTTTGTGTAGGACCTTGAGAATCATCCAGAGAATTGCTAAGAGAGTTGATCAACTGTAGCTGCTTATCCTTTGGGTCAAGATGGGGAGAGAGCAGAGGCCTGGTAGTACTTGAGCTCTAGCATGGTCTAGGGAAGAAGAGAGGTTCCAGTGAGCAGATGGTGTGTGTGGGGGAAAGAGAGTGGATGTATCTACCATCTCCCACACATGTTGCACCCCACCCAAAACTACGCTGGGCACAATCCCCTTCTCCCTGTGGAAAAGTCTGTTGGATTATCTTCCTTGGGAAGGGTGAATTTGGGGTCAGAGTATTCCAGGGACAAAGAGGTCCCTCTTTCTATTCATTCACTTTGCTTGAATTATCATATCATTATTCAGGAGGGTCTTCATTTGGAATCCAAATGAGGCTTGGCCATATCTCAGAAAATCAAATTTCAGACAAATTGACTAAAAGAGCTCCAGACTAAGGATCAGGAGCCTTGGGTTCTAGTGTCTTCTCTAAAAGTAACTCTGGGTCTCTATATAAAATAAGGGACTTGCACAAGGTAGTCTCTAAGGTTGTCTTTAATTTTAAAAGCTTGGATATTCTCTCATGACTTTTTGAGAGTTTTATGAGAGTTTGCTCCAAGCACTCTTTCAGCCCCTTGACCCAAAGGATCTCTCTCTTCACTATAAGGATACCCATCCAAGTGAGAAGAAACAATTGAATTTAATATGCAGTTACCAAGAATGATTATTTGGAATAGGAAGTTAGAAGTCAACACACTTCTTCTCCTGGGTTGGCCTACCAGAGGTGGGGAACTTGTGGGTTCGAGGCCACATGTGGCCCTCTACGTCCTCAAGTACAGCCCTTTGACTGAATGCAAACTTCACAGAATTAATCCCCTTAATAAAAGGATTTGTTCTGTAAAATTTAGACTCAGTCAAAAGGCCACACCCAAGGACCTAGAAGGCCACATGTGGCCTTGAAGCTATAGGTTCCCAACCCCTGCTAGCCAAAAGCATCCTAAGTGGTTCCCATTGGCTTCACCAATGGGAACTAGTGTTTTGGTATCTCTCTCTCTCTCTCATCATGAAGCAGTGCCCATCCCTTGTCTCCCCTGCCCTCCCACTCTTCCATCTGAGTATACTTTTCATGCTGCTTGCTCTGGGTATAATCTGTGTTCTTTGCCCCAGGTCCAAAAATTCCTAGTATTCTTTTGCAGTATTTCTATCCCATCATCTGGCAAAGTGCCTTGCACTATGCATAGATAATCAATACATATTTAGGTAATTTAAATTATTGTATTTTGCAAAAGCTGCCAGGTTATATTTTAGGTTTTTACACTTTTGATATTGTATCTGTATAACAATCACAATAAATTAAAGAAGTTATTTTTTGGCAAGCGTATTCACCATGTAGAAACATGTATGATTGGAAAAGTAAGTAAGCTGTTCATGAACTGAAAAGGAAAGATAGTAACAGCCTAATTGCTGCATTGGTTTCCACAAAATTTTCCTAGCACCAAGGAGTGTTTAGTATGTTCGGTAGATCCTCTGAGGAGGGTTTACAAAATGGCACAAGCAAAACATACATACAATAAGAAAGTGCAAAGGAATTGTAATATGCACTTGTGGTACATATTAATGAGATTGTGGATCAACAGAAATACTGAATTATACTTACTTCATTTGAATCTGCTGGTTTGGATATGGAATTGTTCCGAAAACGGTCAAAATTCCCAAAGCTGCTGCTGCGCTATAAATGAAAAAGGGAAACGGAAATAAACTTATCAGCTGGACATTTCTTAATTTGGAAAATGATGTAAAATGTACATTATAATCAGCAAGTTTGTCTCTCACAAATACTAGGATGCTTTTTTCCCCTCTAATGGATATAATATTTTTGAATTATAAATATTACTACCACTTAATAAATATGATGAGCAAAATTTATTTATGAGTTTAGCGTTAAAACTTTTAGTTATCTTATTAAAAATCAGGTGATTTATTCTAACTGCCCAATAGGTGGAGTCAATTCTTTGTGAGAGAATTAATGGACAAATAAATTCAGTGTGTAAATACCTCAATCGTGCCCCTCTTTCCTCCATAATTTTTTCAGAGCTTAGGGATTCAGATTTCAGTACTAATTTTGTCAATTCTGCCCACATCTATCAGAGAGGATGTTTTTAATGTGAAGACATTTTGGTAACCGAGAACAGATTTTTAAAGATTGCGTAATTCTCCAAGAGTCCATGCCTTATAATTACTCTAATCTCTTATGTAATTTGGAGATTAATGACCAACTCTACTATTACAGGAACCAAAGTATGGTAGCTATCCACATGTGTCCAAGTAATTTGTGAGAATAGCTCAAGACTGCCATTATCTAATACAAACCACAGGGTGAATCAGAGTAAAACGAGGCAGTTGCCTAAAGTCAAAGAATAAACTAACTTTCCTTTAAGATTTCACCCATATGCATTTGTCTCATTCTACATTAAGCATTGTTTTTTGTTTGTAAGTTTGTTTATTTCACTTCCCACCCCAGGGATTATCTGTTTAGATCTTGCTTCCAACTCATCATTATAAGATCCTAGAACTAGGATATAGATTATAGATTTAAATCTGGAAGGAAATGTAGAAACCATCCCTTACATATACATACACACGTACACACACACACACACAAAGATATATGTATATATGTGTGTGTATGTATATTTAGTATATATACTGTATATGTATTACATGTATACATATATGAATAAAATATGTGTATGTGTGTGTATACACTATACATACTATATATGTATATGTGAATAAAGATATGTATATGTGTGTGTTTAGTATATATACTATATATGTATGAATATGTATATATATGAATAAAGATATATGTGTATATATGTATGTAAATATAGCATATATACTATATACATATGCATATGTATATATACAAATAAAGATATATGTGTGTATATGTATGCATAGTATATATGCTATATATATAAAAATGTATTTATATATGAAGAAGAGAAACACAAATAAATACAAAGTAGTAAAATACAAGCTAGAGAATGAAGGAACAGGGGTTGAAGTTAGGAAAGACTTCGTGTATAAGACAGTCGGCGAACTATGTCTTGAAGGAAGAAAGGGATTATTTGAGGTGGATGTGAAGAGAGATGCCATTGCAGGCATAGGTGATGGCCAGTGCAAAGGAACAGAGATGGGAGACGCTGTGCTATTCCTGAGGAATGGAGACCAGTTTGGCTGGATCACAGAGTGTTCTAGGGAGAGTCATATACAACAAGGATGAAAAAATAAGTGAGGATCAAGTAATGAAGGACCTTAAAAACTAAACAGCAGAGATTATGTTTTATTCCAAAGGCAAAAGGTAATGTTGGTGTTTATTAAGTAGTAAGTTTATTAAGATTGTCAGATGTGTGTGCCGGATGATCACTTTGGTAACAGCAGGCAAAATGGACTGAAGTGAGGAGAGACAAGTCAGGATAACCCGTTAGGAAACTGTTGCAATAATGTAGGTGAAGGGTTGATAAGATTCTGAATTCAAGTGGTGACTAGGTGAAAGGATCAGTTGAGAGATTCGATGGCAGTAGAAAAGTCCAGATTTGGCAACAGATCAGATATGTGAAGTGGAAGAGAGTAAAGAATTGGGGATAATGTGAAAATGACAAACTTCAGAGACTTGAAGGATGAAAGTGCCTTTGAGAAAAATAGGAGAGGTGAGTATGTACAGAATGATAATGAGTTCTGTTTGGGGCATGTTGAGTTTGACATATTTTTGGGACATTCAGTTTGAAATGCTCAATAGGCAATTGATAATGGAGAACTAGAACTCAGGGGAGAAATTGGGTCTGTATCTATAGATCTGTGAGTCATTTGTATGGTGAAGATAGTTAAACCTAGAGAAGTTTAGCTATAGCCAGGCACTGGGGACAGGCAGTCCCTACTCTCAAGGAGCTCCCAATCCAAAGGAGACAACATAAAAACAAATATACGCAATCTATTTACACAGGATAAATTGGAAATAATCAACAGAAAGTAGGCACTAACATTGAAGGGTATCAGGAAAATCTTCTTGTGGAAGGTGGGATTTTAGTTGAGAATTGAAGGAAGCTAGGGAATCCAGGAGGTAGAGATGAGGAAGAAGAGAATTTCAGGCATGAAGAAGAGACAGTGAACATGTCTGGAATCTAGAGATGAAGCATCATGTGTGAGGCACAGAAAGGAGGCTGGTGTGACTCAATCACAATGTGCAGGGGGAAAGTAAAGAGTAAGACCACTGAAAAAGGTGGAAGGGTGCCAGGTTATGAAGGAGTTTTAATACTAAACAGGGGCTTTTGTATTTGATTCTGGTGGTGATAAGGAGCCATTGGCATTTATTGAATAAAGGGTTGAACTTTAGAAAAATAACTTTTGCAGCTGATTGAAGGATGCACTGGTATATGGAGAGACTTGAGGCAGGGAGATCAAACAACAGCCTATGACAGTAGTTATAAGCATAAGCATACAATTATAAGTTGTGAGTTATAAACATAAGTTAATAAGGGCTTACATAAGGGGGTAAGAGGAGACAAGGGGGTATCTTTGAGAGATGTTACAAAGGTAAAACTGACCCATATTCGTAAGAGATTAAGTGGTGGTGGTGGTGAGAGAGTTAAGGAGATGAGAATGAAACCTAGGTTTTCAGCCTGGGTTACTGAGAGGATAGTGGTACTCTCAACAGTGATAGGGAAGTTAGGAAGACAGAAAATTTAGCAGGGAAAATATAAAAAGTTCAGTTTTAGATGTGATGGGTTTAAGATGTCTATGGAACCTCTAATTCAAGATATCCAATAAGCAGTTGGAAATGAAAGTTTGGAGGTTAATAGAGAGTTTGGATAAGTAAATCCAGAATCATCAGCATAAAGGTGATAATTCAATGGAATCAGTGGGAGCTGTTGAGATCACCAAGTGAAATAATTTACAAAGAGAAGAAGGCCCAGGACAGAACCCTTGGAGACATTCACTGTTAGTGGGTGTGACCCAGATGAAGATCCATCAAAGGATATTAGGAAGAAGTGGTCAGACAGGTAGAAGGGGGCAACCAGGATAAAGTCAGGAGGGGAAAAGTATGGGCTCTCAGCAAATAGCCTCAATTCTTTCAATGAAACATTAGGCAAGTTTCTCAGCTGAAAGGATGGGGAGGAGATCCATGAGAAGTTTGAGGATGGAAGAAAAGGTTTGGAAAAGGAAATGTGATGAGTGGGATAGTGAGTCAACTAGGAAGGTACAAAATTATGGTTGAGACAGTTAGTGCCGAATTCAGAATGTGTAACCTCCATTTGTAGTAGACCCAGAACCACTCAGCATGGTTTTGTGATTTCCTCCAGCTTTAGTCAGCAGCCCTATGAAAAGGAGTACATAGTGGTAGGGATCTAAATCTGAGGATCAATGATAGTTTAAGGGGGCAAAGGCTCTAGAATAGAAAACAGTGTAGAGTTGAACTGGATCACCAAGATGGTGAAGGGAGAAGAGTGTAGTCAGTGCAGAGGTGACAGCCTACAGAATAACTCAGGGTTAAGGAATTGGAAGTCATTTTAAGAACAGAGAATAGGATTTGTGGTTGCAAGATGGAGATATGAAATGACAACAGATTGTGATGAGATAAGGGAATTTCGGAGTTAACAAGCATGGAAATGGTACATTTGTGGGTGATGATCAATATCAAGGATATCACAAACCAATGTGAAATGAATAAGTTGAAGAACACGGAGATTAGCGTGTTTGAGGAAATAATACTATAACAACATGGGGTTAGGAGGAGAGAAAGATCAGAAGCCAGGCACTGAATTCATGGAGGAAAGAAGAGGAGTGTCCTGTTAACACTAGCTACCAGAATTTTGATTGGATAGTAAATATTTAATGAACCTCAGAGAAAGAGTGGTTACTACCCCTGGTACTAACTGGTAGTATTTACTCCTTCTCTGAGGTTCATTCTATATTTAGTGAGTGAGGGTCATAGAGAAGATTGTAAGTTACCTTGGGTAGCAAGGAGTATTCCAGCTATCCCACTTTGATCATTGAGTTAGAGGAAATGAGTGAAAAGGCAACTAGTAATGGAAAAGGTAGCCAGGGAAGCTGTGTCAGGAAGAAGCTAAGTCTCAGTGAGAGGTAGAATATAGGAAGAGTGAGAAAAGCAAAGATTTAAAATGAAAGCAAGTTTGTTACCTCTGGACTGGTCATTCCAGAGAGCACAATAGAAGGACTGGGGAGCTTTAAGCTTGGACATGAGGGAAAGGGGAGTTACACCAAAGTGGATGTGAGTAAGTGATTAGGAAGCCGGGGTTAGAGAATGGTGACTGAATAATGACGGTCTAAGGTTCAGAATTATTGAGGTGGGGATGGTATAACTGGGTAGGAGTTTGTTAATCATTAATGAATGAGTTCAGATAGGTAATCAATATCCCTATGGGATTTTCCTCAGGTGGGAATCCTCTCAGGGTATTCTGCAGCTCAGGTGAGGGGATCAGAGTGGGGAGCTTATAGGATGACAATTCTCTCCTTTCTCTGCAGGAAAGCCCGTCCAGGTCAGGAGACCAGCAAAAGGGAGCACTATGGAATCATATTTCCCTCCTTTCCAGGCAGGTAGTTAACAGGCCAGGCCAGTAGATAGATGGGGGAGCTGGATGGAATGGTGTTTCTTCCCTATCTTCTAGAGAGGAAGATGCCAGGAAAAGAGGATACCTTTAGAGGATGAAATAGTGTAATTCCCCTTACCTGGTGTTTCTCCCCTTCCCCAGAAGGCAGGAGACTGGTGAGTAGAAGTCACCAATAAAGTATACATAAATAAGAGAAGACAGACTAGAGTTCCAGAGGAATAAGCACAATTAGGAGACATGCTATGTAGGAAGAACCAGCAGAATAGATAAGAATTTAAATAGAGATTAATCTTGCCTTTTAACTGTTCTTGTTTGCCTAAGGCTCCTCTCCCAGGAAAAAAAAGAGAGTATCTAGGAGGTAACTATAGTTAGTAAGGTCAAATGTAACAATTAGGTTGTTAGGTCAAGAAGAGTTAGGACTGAGAAAAGACCATCAGATTTGGCAATTAAGAGAGCAACAGTAACTTTGGAGAAAGGATTTTCATTTGAATGATGAGGTAGAAAGAAACCAGACTACAAAGTTTGGAGGAATGAAAGGCAAAGAAGTTAAGGCAGTGAGTGCAGACAGCTTTTTCTAGGAGGTTGGCTGATAAAGTGAGGAGAAATATGAGAAGATGGAGGAGACTTGGGCATGTTTGAAAGCTGTAGGAGAGAAAATAGTAGATGGAGAACTTGGAGATTCGAGAGAGGAGAAAATGCTTGAGGTTGCAATCTTCTGGAGAAGATCGGGAAAAGGGCCACCTCTTTTTCAGAGATTGTGGAAGGAGGAGAGAATTGAGGAGTGTGTGTCAAAAGGTTTTGAGATGGAGAGAAGGGAAAAAGACAGAGATCACAATGAATGGCCTTACTTTTCTCAGTAAAATAATAGACAAGATACTCAGCTGAAAAAAGGGGGCAGTGTGGAGGCTTGAGGAGAAATGTTCGAATAGCTTCTGGGGGAAATGATACAGACAATAAGTTCATTTTAAGTTGGTCACCATGAATTTGTTGCTGACTCTGTGTCCAGTCAGCATCATTGTATTTTTTATACTCTGTTCAGCAGTACTTGAGAAGTATAATAATCCAGGCCTGAGGTTTGACAAGAAGTGAGTAGGGATAAGACAACTGGGCCCAGGGTTCCAGCAGTAAGTGCAGCATAGTGGGGAATTGGTTTACTAGGGTCGAGATTAGACAGGGAATGAAGTGAAGGCAAGGATAATGTTCTGAGAAAGCACTATGGGTGGAAGAACAGGAGGTCTTCATAAAGGTGCAGAATAAGTTTTGGAGGGGTGAGGCATAGGCAGAGATTGAATTATGGGAGTTTAGGATCAGGTAGAGGAATGTCAGACATTTTGAATAAGGACCTGGAAGACTTGCTGGTAATGTTGAGATAACTGACCTGTGTACCACTGTGCATGTAGCTGAGGAAGAGTGAAGTAGTTCATGGGATTTAAAGAGACTAAAAAAATGGGAGGGTTAAGGGATCATTACTACAGATGTTGGTCACCTAGAATAAGGGCAGGAGTTGCCCTAAAAATTCCTTGTTCTCTTTTCAAATTAATTGAAATTATAAAAAAAAAAAGATCCTGAAAGCCCAATAGACAGAGTGATGAAATATACAGCCCCAAAGATTGTAGTTATTTTAGACAGAATTAACTAGGTGACATAGTAGATAGAGGGCCAGCCCTGGAGTCAGGAGGACCTGAGTTCAAATGCAGCCTCAGACACTTAGTAGCTGTGTGACCTTGGGCAAGTCACTTACCCAATCATGTTTACCTCAGTTTCCTCATCTGCAAAATGAGCTGGAGAAGGAAATAGCAAACTACTCCAGCATCTTTGCCAAGAAAACCCCAAATGAGGTCACAGAGAGTCCAACATGACTGGAATAACTAAACAACAACACCTTTCACTGACAATATCCCTCCTGAATGTCCTTTGACTTGGAGTGAGAGAAAAAGAAAGAGATTAAAATGGGGAAAAACAGTGGAAAATACTAAATATTCTCATGAGGTACTTGTTAACCTAAATATGACAGCCTACAACATTTAATCACTTTAAGCTGACTTGCAAGTTGACTTGAATTTCAAGACTTGCTTTGTACTGTCAACTCTCTGAAAGCATGCTGGGGCAAACCTTGTTTATTGTGTTCACAAACAATGTGAGAGTAAGGAAATCAGTTATTCCTTTTCTGGATACTTGAAAAATCCTTCCATCTGGTTGGATTAGATGCCAAGGGCAATTTTGTAATATACTGCCTCACATCTATTAAATATTAATAGGGGTTACGGGATTTTTTCTACCATCCTACATAATGCACAGGAGAGCACTAAATAGGGCTACTTCAGCATTTCTCATACTAACATCTTCCATTAAATAATCAATAGTTACCACCCTTTAAAATGCATTCAACTACATTATATCTATAAAGAAAAGCAGATTTAGGAGCCATGGGCTATGAAAGAAAAGAACTATTACTTTTGGTTTTGTCAATCATCATATTATAAATTGTTGGATACCTAATTTGCTAATCCAGGGTTATAATATGAAAAACATTTCTAGTTTAAGAAAACCAATTAAAGCAAATCTTAATTGTTGAAAGATATTATATTTATTTTAAAATAATAATTTATAGCCAAAAAGTTCCAATTTATCCACTCCTTTCATAATATAAAGCATTATTTGCATATCTTTTGAATTAATTCTGTGTATGGACTAAGAACAGTGAACACTTTTTTTGCAATTGTGTGCCTGTTGAGCTTCATATTCAAAGTAAATTATAGTTAAGCAAAGTCTATTTCTGGGATTACAGTCCAGAATAAAGGAAATTGTATTTTGACATCACAAATCTTGTATTTCATATATATATTATATATATGTATATATAATATATATATATATTGGATTTAACAAATGAATGATAATAATTCTGCTCAAAACAAAATCTTAAGCAAATGTTTAGCTTTTCTAAAGAAAATTTACCAAAGCAAAATTCATGAATTTGTTAATGGATCTTTCAGTTGGGATATCATAATACATTCAACCTCTAACTGAAATAGTACAAATATATTTAATCCAATTCATCCAAAAATTATTAAATGCCTATTTTGTGTAATATACTATACTAGATTCTGGAGCTAAAGCTGTGAAACAGGAAACAGTACCTGACCTTAAGTAGCCTTACAACATGCTCTAGTCTTAAAACAAAACAAAACAAAACAAAAACTAAAGTTAAAACTAACAAAAAACCTTCAATAGGCCCTACCATCCTCTTCAGTAAATTGTACATGGAGGAAGTAGACTGAGGCTGGAAAGGGAAGGTGGCATCATGTGGAGGGTCTTGAATGTCAAGAAAAAGAAATTAAACTTCACTTGATGGTTGGTAAGGAGTTTTCATATTTAGTGGACTTGACAAGATGGAGAAGCCCTTAATGAACTGGAGAGTGATGTGATCAAACATGTGCTTTTGGAAGATCCCTTTGGAGTGGAGGATGGACTAGAGTGGGGAGATGGTTGTGGCAGAGAGACCAACCAACAGATTATTATAATAGTCTTAGGTGAGAAATGGTGAAGGGCCTGTACAAGGATGGTGTCAGTGTCAGAGGAGAGATGGGAGCACATGTGAGAAATTTTATGAAGGTAAAATCAATCGGTTTTGGCAACAAATTGGATATGGAAGGTGAGAGAGAGTAAGGAGTGAAAGATGACACTGGGGTTGCAAACCTGAAGGACTGAAAGTTAGGACTAGGGGAAGGTTAAGGGGAAGATAATGAGTTCAGTTTCAAACATATTAAGTTTAAAGTGTCTACAGGACATCCATTTCAAAATGTACAAGATATGAGACTGGTGCTTGGGAGAAAAGTTAGAGTTGCATATATAAAATTGATCATATTCTATTTTAATAGCTATTCATCATGTGAACAAACATGAACAAACATTTGTCTGAACTCTTATTTTATTTTCTGTTAGGTAATGTTCTTTGGTTAGTCTACTTTCAACATCTATAAAACCTTTTTAGGTGAAACACAAGCTTTTGAAAAGTAGGGTTTTAGAATGGAAAATCTGATACAATTTTAACTAGGGCAAAGATCATGATTGTGTCAGACTGTTCCACTATCCCCACCATAATAAGGACAGAATCAGGACTTCCTTTAGAGATTTTGATAAGCTTATTCATTCCTTAGCCCAGCATGATTTAAGGGGCCAGGTAATTAATGCATGACTTCTTAGTTGTGGGTTGTATTGTTGCCATGGTAAAAGTTGCTATAGAAAAAAAAAGTTTCACAAACTGTCTTTTCTCCAGAAATAGCCATTCTGCTTACCTTCTTCCATCCATACCACAAAATGGTGTAATCATTTAACACTGAGGCAATCCTAACACATTTTTTAATAGTTTGCTGAATTTGTTCACACTGTTTAAAAGATATCTGTTCTTAAATTAGAAGAATTAGATCCTAGAATATTTTTTGAACAAAGGTTGTCATGCATATTAGGGTTTAAGATTTTAATACTATCCAATGGTGCATGAGTACTATTCTGAAGCTAGTTAACTTAACTTAAAAAGCTTGTGCTAATCAGTATTTTTTGTGTAATGTTTAAAAGGGATGAGAATTTTAGCTTAGTATAGCTAAGACCTTATTTTGTCAGTATATTTCAAAATATTGGAGATGTGTCTGAGTCACCTGTGCAATTATTTTTTTCTTTGAAACAATGCATGGAACTTTCCCACAGACAATCACCCCAATATAGTAATATTGAAGATGGTACTTGGAAGCTAAAAATGATTGTGGTTAGAAAAAGAATGTAAATCAAGATATTAAGTTCTTTTTAGTGAAACCTATGCTATGATTCTGTTTTCTTTTTCTTTTTTCATTTGTTTCTATTTTGAAATCCTTGTCTTTAGTTGTCAGCATTGGTGAAAATACCACTTGTGTTCCTATGGTCTTTAGTTTCTTCAAGATGACGCCAATAGTCTTACTGGCCTCTTCCATTTTTCTCTCTTTTCTAATTCATCTTGTATACTACCTCCAGAAAGCAAATGTTTATATTTTGATTGCATATATATGTGTGTGTGTGTGTGTGTGTATACATATATGTGTATATACTGTATATATAGTATATATGTAAAATATAATATATATTTATATATCAATTTCATCAAGCGACTTTTCTGTTCAAAAATTGTATGCAGAAAGAAGTTTAAATTTCTTAGTTTACCATCCAGAGATTTCTGTGGTATTTTCTGTACCTTTATATATACCATTATATTGATATCTATACCATTATTCTTCATTACATTTCAACATGAACCATTTACTCCAACTAAGACAATATCCTCTTTGTCCCTTAATTAAGTCAACCTTCTTCTTCATTCTAATATGACATTCATACTGTTCTCCCTACCAGGCATGCCCTTTTCCCCTCTCTTGTTCACTTATCTAAATCTTACCCAATCTTCAAGGGTCAGCTCAAGTGCTAACTTTTTTTACAAAGTCATCTTCTCCGTCTCCAAAGTAAACTGCAGAAGTTTCTGACACTTCAGGACTCACCTGATTGTCACCAGCCTCAACCTTCTTGTGCTACATATGGGGGTATTTCACTTAGAAAGCAAAACTGCAAAGATACCCCCAATGCCTTTTCTGAGTGCTGACCTCACACTTCTGCGTATTTTTCTCTCCATCTCAATCTTTTCGTCCTGCTAGTACCTCGAATTGAACATATACTAAAACAGAACTCATGTGTTTCTCAAAAACCTCCCATTCTTCCAGTTTACTAGTTTCTGTTGTGTGTATACCCTTTCTCCAGTTTATAATTGATGTCTCCACAAGTAGTGGTTTAGCCCCCTGAACTTATCTACATAAAGATTGACTTGGAAGAGTTAAGAGTTGGGTCAAATTCAAGCCATGAAAGAAATTTGCCCTTTTTCTTCCTTTGTTATTTGCTGATCTTGTATTTGTTTCATGAACTTTGAGGTCCCTTAGCTAAATATCCAATGACCTGTAGCTGTACAAATTATGACCATCTGTGCAGAGGAATAGGATCCTAAAGTATGAGAAATTTATAGAACCCAAAAGTTGCCAACACTACAAGATCAGGGCCAATAATGAACCATGAGGTGAGCCAGATTCTCTTTATCCTCTTTCCTTTTCTCCCTCTTTCGCCTTTCTACTATTTTTAATATTTAAACTTCCCAAAGTGTAAATTTGAGATCAAATAAAACAGATAAACCTTGTGTCCCCACCAATCACTGCTATAGATCTTGCGGGAAGTGAAGAAAATTGTTGAAACATCATTGACACCATCAGAGATGGAATAGTTCTTATCTATGAAGAAGGAACTGAGAAATAATTTCTGTGCTGTTGTGTCCTATGAAATAAGACTTGATCTACTGATTCAAAATAAAATACATTCTACTTTGAAGTACTTAAAAGAAAACATGTTTTCAGCCTTTAATAACTTATTAGAAGTCTCAAATGGTAATAAAAATATCCTTCAATTAATATTGATTGCTTATATACATTCTGAGTATGACTATCTGTCCTTTGTTCTACTTATGTGGCCTCTGACTTACCACAAAATCATCCATTTAGAGAGATTTTGCTAGTAAGTGGTGGAGAAAGGGGATAAGAGAGCTTGAACACTTCTTTTGAACTTTCACCTCAAATATTACTGTAATCCATTGCATGAATCTTTCCTTTGCTTTTGTCACATCCTGTACTGTATCTGGGTGCATGTTCCATCTCTCCTGCTCACTAAGTTCCCATAGAGCAGGTATTATGTGATATTTGTTATTCTCTGACCAGTTCCTGGTGCTTCTCAGGCACAAAGATGTCTATTGAATTTAATAGTATCTCATATTAATACTAATTTTGACACTTAATTATATTCTACTTTCAATTGTTACTTAACTTCATTTGGGTACATGTTATTTCTAGAGATTCAATCAACAAATCTAAACAATTTATAGTCATATGAAAAAGTGCTCTGAAATCATTATTGATTAGAGGAATGCAAATTAAAACAACCTTAAGATATCATTTTACACCTACCTGATTGGCTAAAATGATAGAAGGGGAAAGTGACAAATGTTGGAGAGGATGTGGAAAAATTCATTGGTGGAATTGTGAACTGATCCAACCATTTTGGAGAGTAATCTGGAATTATGCCCAAAGAGTTATTAAGCCACCCTTTGACCCAGCAATGCCACTACTTGGTCTATTCCCAAAGATGATTAGGGGAAAAGGAAAAGAACCCGTGTGTTGTAAAATGTTTCTACAACTCTCTTTGTGGTGGCAAAGAATTGGAATTTGCAGGGATGCCCATCAGTTGGACAATGGCCAAACAACTTGTGGTATGTGATTGTGATGAAATACTACTATGCTGTATGAAATCATGAACTCAGTGATTTTAGGAAAAAAAACATGGATAGACTTGCATGAAATAATTAAAAGCAAAATGAGCAGAACCAAGAGAATATTGTATATAGTAACAGCAATATTGCTTTAAGAATGACTTTGAGCGAATAAGTTATTTTGTCTATTAGAAATACCCAAAATAATTATAAAGGACATGTTAAGAAAGATGCTATCTGCATCTAGAGAAAAAAGAGAAATATGTATAGAATAATTTTATATACATACACATACACATATTTATATGCACACATATATACATATATGCCTATATATACATATACCTATATACATATACACACATACATGCATGTATATGTATACATGCACATATCCATATATACATATCCATATATCATATATATAAACCTATTTGTTCTAATGGTAGCCATCTCTAGGGGTTAGGGGGAGGGAAGAAAAAAATTTACATGATAATTTTGTTGTATATTTGAAAAGAATAGTAGGTTGTGTATAGTAGATTTGCAGTTTCCTGTACAATTGTCTTTTTTATTGTACTATGTTATGAAAATGCTTGTTTTATTCTATAAATTAAAAATAATAAAAAAAATGAGCCCTGTGCCAGGTGGTGGAAATACAAATACAAGAGTGAAACAGCCCCAATTTACAAGAACTTTACCTTCTACTGGACAGATACAGTGTGTTCATAGAGAAGTAAATATAGGATATATGCAAACTAAATGCACAGTGATCTGGCTAGGAGGGGCAGTAATAACTGGAGAAATGAGAGATGGTCTAAAAGTTGGTAGAAGGCAGAGACCATGGGTTGTTTGTTTGTTTGTTCTTCTGTCAGTGTAATGAATATGCTGTAGTAAGCAGATACTTGTTGAATAATGAATCTAATATTTCTTTTATGTGCATATTCCTCTGATCCATTAAATAATAATATTCTCGTCAGACACAGTTGGCGTGTATACCTGTAATCCCAGCTACCAGAGGGGTAAGGCTGTTGGATCGTTTTGCATTTCAGTAAAGCTAAAATTAATTGGGTGCTTTGCTAAGTCTATCATTAATATAATGTGTCCCCTGGAGCAGAGGGCCACCAAGCTGCCTGAGGAGGAGTGGCCTAGGTTGGAAACAGAGAAGGTCAAAGCTTCTGCGTCAGTTAGCAGTAAGTGGTCCATGAGTGGCTGCTATATTTCCTGCCCAGATAGGTAAGATAAGGAGACTCAGTGTCAAAAATAATAATAACAATAGTTACGATAACAACAATAATATTCCAAATAATAATTTAACTGTATCCTCATAATTCCAGAGCACAAAAAATGTATCTTGATAATATATTCAAGAAAAAAATAAGCTCTCTGAAGGTAGGGACAGTTTTGTTTTGTTTTGTTTTTTGCCTGTCTA
Organism: Vombatus ursinus; assembly: GCF_900497805.2. Lineage (NCBI taxonomy): Eukaryota > Metazoa > Chordata > Mammalia > Diprotodontia > Vombatidae > Vombatus > Vombatus ursinus. The sequence continues at coordinate 417,356 of NW_020954702.1, forward strand.
ACCTGAAAGCCTAACTGTGCTCGGCTCATAGAAGGAACTTAATGAACATTAAATTGAATTGAATATTAAATGTCTAGTCCCTCTGATTCAACTTCTTAAGCTAATGTGTTCTTATGAATGCTATAATGCTCTTTCCTTTGTGCCACCCTTCATACCATTATATTAAGATTTACATCATTGTCACAATACTAATTACAAACCTGATTTTTTTTTTCTTTTCCAAGTACCTACTCCCTTTCCTCATGCCAATAATTAATTTAAAAATATTTTGGGAGGCACAGTAGAATTAACCAGAAGCAACTTAATGCACATGCATATACACATACATATACTATGAGAAGAAAAATCGTTGCATAAGATTATGATCAAAATAATATGGAACTATTCTTAGTAAAATGAATTGAGCTACATCTCCTAATACTTCAAATATAGTCTTTTGTTTTTTTCCTCTCCCTGGAAACAGAAAGAAAAACCTTAAAAGAAACTGATGGAAATGGATAGTATAGAAGTCAGTACCTTTAAAAAAAACTGATTAATATAATTTCAAGAACCAAAGTGCAAGTTTACTGAAATATTAGCAGTAGCTTATATTTTATAGCACTTTATATCTATAAAGTCAATAAACATTTATTAAATGCCAGTTATGTGCCAGGCACTGTGCTAAGCTAAAGAACTGCATACATTTTCAAATTTGACCCTTAACACTCATATTAGGTAGCTTATAGAATTTAGAGCTTTAGCTTATAGATTTAGAGCTGGAAGAAACATTAAAAGATATTAAATCTGACCCCCTCACTTTAAAGATGAGAAATTTGCTGCCTATAAAGGTTAAGGTGACTTGCTTGGTGTCACACAGATATTGTAGTAAGTGTGATTCAGGATTCAAACCTAACTCCTCTGACTCCAAATGCTGCTCTCTTCCCAGTGCACTACTCCGTTTTATTATTCACCTATCACAGATGAGGAAACTGAGACTCAAAAAGTAAGAAACTTACGTAGATTCATATACTTAGTTTATGGCGGACCTGTTACTAGAATTCCAACTTCCATCTTCTAACACCAAATTGAACGTATTTTCCATGACAATACATGACTTCCTATATATTGACTCATCGTGCTATCTAGGGATCCAAACTTGGGCCTCATGGGGAACTGTAGATACTCAATTCATTGAATTTCTATGTACAAGATACTGAAGAATTTTTTGTCCTCATGATCGTTATCAGTTAAACCATTAAGGAAATAATTAAAAGTACCTCAAAGAAAACTGTAATTGTTCATTACTAACCATTGCTTGCAAAGATATTAAGTAAAGGGGAAGAAAATGAAATTTTTGCCTCACATAAGTCCTATTTAATAAAATTTCCCAGAAATTAGTAAGGCAAAAGCATTTTCAGTCATTTCTGTTAGAACTAAAATGTCCTCCATGCTTGCTTAGACTTTGAAAACACAAAACCTTTTCAAAGTTCTCCTGAAGGCACATTTTAGTCATACACTGATGCCCTTGAACACAAATAATGACAAACAATAAGCTAATTCTTTTTTTAAAAAGTAGTTTTTATTACTTTTAAATGAGTCTGCTTGATGCATGATTTTGGTATCCCTGATTAATAGTCACTGAAAGCTCAGGCTCTGGAGTTGTAATGTTTCTGGAAGCTTCCTTCCAGCAAAGCTCAGCTATTAATTCAATGGCACATGTCAGCTCAGCAAAGCAAGGTCACTCTTCTGCTTCAAGGGGAACCTTTTTAGAAATAATAAAACTGACAGAAAGTCCCTTTTTGCATGCTTTATGTCACCAGAGGTTGAGTACTGCAGTTAATATCATAGAGCTTATAAACATTCCCATCTCTGGCAGCACCCAGTGCTACTAGACTTAGGGATTTAACCTTTTTTTTTCTTCCCAGTAAGATTAGACATGTTTATGGGGGAAATATACAATTTGTAATCCTAAACAAGGAAAGAATGAGTAAGAATAATAAAAATAAATCTTTTGTTAGGTTATTTGGAGGAGAAATTTAGGACCTACAACTTTTTTATATTATGAGTAGTGCAAGTTTTCTTTGCACCCATTATTTTATTTGGATTTAAATCCATGGATATATCAATTTACTGGGACTTGAGCAGAACATTAGAATCTTCTTGCTTCAATGGAACTGTTGATTCCTCACAATCAGATGATAATAGATTGTACTACATTACTTTTAGAAATAATTGGCAAAATATAAAAATGAAAAATGTTTTATTGGTAAATTATTTTAATATTTGCTATGTAAATGAAGTTTTTACTACACTGGCATAGTAAAACTCATCTGAGCTTTTTTTTACTGTTTTATTCTTGTCAATGTCTTCACATAAACCCTCAAAAGAAGATTAAAATAAACACACTGCTTTCTTCTAGGTCATTTAATTTTCTAGATACCAAGGTAACACTTGGTATATTTGTCTGTTATCCTCTCTTTATTAATAACATCTCTCTGGTTTGCATATAGCTGTTTGCATTTGTTCTCCCCTCTTAGATTGTGATCTACTCGAAAGCAGGGACTTTTTATGCACACATACATGCAGAAAAACACTGTGTATCACTGTGTATATGTATATATCTATATCTATACATTAAATTGGAATTATCACTGAGGAAGTGTTGAGAAAGCCAATCCAGGTCCATTGAAGCAAGTAATCTTACAACATGAAACTTGCTGTCATATCCACTACTACAACTAGCAACAGCAAGTTCACTCCCTCAATCTTATAGGGAAGGTGCAGAGATTTGATACTGGCCTTTTGCTGGTGGTATAGACATCTCTTGTCATTCCCTTAATTGTTCTAAGAGTTTGAGAATAGTCTTGGGGACCATATCATTCTTAAAATGAAAAGAAGCACAGGGTAAGATAAAAGTGTTAACTGCCTCTAATTTCTAGTATTTGGCCAATTTTCAAGGTCTGAATTGGCTGTCATAATTAACATTACATCTGTAAGTGGCTGAATTCACTGTGCAGAAGCCAACAGGCTTTTAAATAGAGGTAGGCATTCTTTGTCATTATGGAGATCTCTTGATTTTGAATCTAAAATTGAGTGAGGAGTTTAAAAAATCTCTTTTTTGGGTCATCAATAACTAAGGCAGTTTTGTTCAATTAAACTGTATTCCGTCCCATGAGGCAAACTTGCTCACACTGTCAAGATATATCAGAGTAGGTTTTTCACAGAACTGGCTACACAATTGATATTATCAACGTTTTGATGAGACAAACCAAAATTGTAAAGCTGTTTTTTTTTTATAATTGCAGAACATATAAGTTAAAGTTAAAATTAAATCAATATGGATATTTTTAAGTACAATGGGTTAGCTAGGTGGTGTAGTGAATAGAGGGCTGGGCCTGGGGCCAGGAAGATCTGAGTTCATATTTGGCCTCAAACACTCACCAGCTATTTGACTCTTGGCAAGTCACTTAAACCTGTTTACCTCAGTTTCCTCATCTGTAAAATGAGCTGGAGAAGGAAATGGCAAACCATTCTAGTGTCTTTGCCAAGAAAACCCCAAAGGGGGTCATGGAAAGTTGGACATCACTGTAAAACCACTGAAAGCTGAAGCAAATGCTCTAAATTCCGGGTTCCTCAATCTATTTAATTCTGATGACCTACCCCTTTACTGCACCTCAATTACACACAGAGATCTTCACTTCCTAGATCTTACCAACTGCTTGCTTCCTTATCCCTATCCTCCTCAATACCACCCCCACCAATGTCCCACTGTGGCTTAGTCCACCCCTTTCACAATGCCTTCTTCAATGTCTACTTCATAATGAACAAATTGCCTTTCATCTTAAACATTTTCTTATACCTTCCATCATCTGGTACTCACTGTGAGCTAACTACCTTCTGATGACATTTCTTCCTTTGCCATTTCCTTCTCCAGCTCATTTTCCAGATGAGGAAACTCAGGCAAACAGGGTTAAGTGACTTGCCCAGGGTCACATATCTAGTAAGTGTCTGAAGCCAGATGAACTCAGGAGATGAGTCTTCCTGATTCCAGGCCCATTTTTTAAAATCTACTGTGCCACCTAGCAGCCTGGTGCATGTGAGGGAGCATCAGCACCTGTGCCAAAGTCCCCTAGTATAAGGGCAGAGGTTGAGGTGATAAAGATGATGAATCTTTAAGGTTTATATACCTGTAGCTGGAGGTTCAGAATGACTCGAATTGGGACTTATAAGGGGGTGAGAATATGCTAACCATTAAAGAGTGAATCCAGGCAAAGTGTTAGTGAGAGAGACCTGTTGAGGGAAGCACATGATGAGACCATCTGAGGTCCTCCTTCAAGATCTAACCTTGTGGCAGGTGGCAATATTCCATGAAGAACTGTGAGAAGCTCTGGGGACATAGGAAGGCCCCCAATTGAAAAGACAGAGACGATGAAATGAGTCGAGGGGAATGGATGGGGGAGTAACACAGAGCTAAATGCAAGATCGCTACTTCAATTCATCCACAAACATTTATTAAACACCCCCTGTGTGCAAGGCACTGTCCTCAGAGTTGGGGATACAAAGACAGAAACGACACTGACTAACTTCAGGGCTTACATTTTACCTGGGCTGAGGGGGATTGAAAATATACAGAGATAAGTAAACACAAAGTGATTTATAAGGGACAGAGCATTAGAAATCAAGGGAATCAAGAAGGGCTTTAGTTTGTCAATTGAGCTGAGCCTGGGAAGGAGAGAAGCATGCTAAATGGTAGAGATGAGAAGGGAAATCTTTCCAGGAATGATTGTGGACAGTGTTTCCAAATAAAAGAAGAAAGGGAACAGGCACTTCTTAAGTGCCTGTTGTATTCCAGACACTGTGCCAAGCACTTTACAAATGTTCTGTCCTTTGAACCTCCCAACAACCTGTGTTATTATTATTCCTATTTTACCAGTTGAAAAAAGTGAGGCAGAGATTAAAAAACTTGCCCACGGTCATATAGTTGGAATGAATTTTAAGATTTAGTGGATTTAAACTCAGTTCTTCCTGTCTCCAAGCCCAAAGTTCTATCCACAATGCCACCTACGCATCTGAGGGAGTGGGGAGCTGGGAGGAAATAGTATATGCAGTTCAGAGAAAAACTAGCAGTCCAGTTTGGTTGTGACATAGAAATAATGAAGGAAAATATTATAAATTAGGTTGGAAATGGATTGAACCCATATATTATAAAGGGCCTTAAATGCAGTCTGAAGAGTCCATATTTTATCCTAGTAGAAACAGGAAATCACTGATGATTTCTGAGAGTAGGAGTGTCGTGGTGCTTAGATTATTTTAGCAGTGAAACAAGTAAGTGTTACATTAAGTGATAGCATAGGAACTTTCATCACCTCTCTTCCAATTATCAGGTCTTCATGGAGGAGGTGCATTTTTTTCAAGAACAATTTGAATAATGGAAGAGATAGTACTTTGCAAGTTGTAGAAATTGATGGACCTACCTACACATATATCACTTCATCTACTATATTGGTCAGCTTAAAAACCTCTTATCTTATTAATTAATTCTTTTAAAATTATGTATATTTTCAATCAGTAACAATTAGCATTCTTTCCCTTCCATCCCAACCTTCCTCTCTTGAACCCTCCAACCTTCCCATATGTAGCCAAATGAGACAAATTTTCACACTAGCCATATCTGAAAAAATATATGTCTCATTATGCATTGAATCCTTTACCTCTCTAACAGGAATTGTGTATCATTATTAGTCTTTTGGAATCTTGATTGGTCATTATACTGATTAGAGTTCCTAATTCTTTCAAAGCTATTTATCTCATTGTATTATTATAATTGTTTAAATTGTTCTCCTGGTTCTATTGACTCCATTCTGTATCAGTTCATAGAAGTCTGCCCAGGTTTCTCTAAAACCTTCTCCTTCATCGTCTCTTAAAACATAACTATTCCATCACATTTTAAAAATGTGGTTATTTTAGCCCCAATTTATGGGTATCCCCTCAGATTCCCATATTTTGCCATCTGAGAAATATATATACATATTTTTGCACATCCTTAGAATAAGAAAAAAATTGTTTTGCTTAACACTAATCCCTCCCTTAATCTAATCTCCTCTAATTAACACCAATCCCTCCCTTAATCTAACCTCCTTCTCCCTTCTCCCTTTTCCTTCCTGTCTCCTTGTTGTGTGAAATGTTTTTCTGTCTCCAACTCTACGTGTTCTTCCCTTTAATCAGTTTAGAAGAGAGAAGTGTTCAAGTGTCAGCTGCTTCTCCCACCCTTCCTCCTTATTTGTTGAAATGTCCACTTGCATGCCCTGATTATGTGAGATAATTTCCCCTAATTTTTCTTTCTTTCCCCCACCCCAATGTATTCCTGTCCCCCTCTTTCAATTCTTCACCTAAAACCATTAAAGTATAACAAAACTACTCCCAGATTTTATCTAATTAGATTCCTTCTGTGGCCCCTGATGATGATACTGTTCAGAGGTGGTACAGATGTCATTTCTGAATGCAAGCAGTTTATTATTGTTTAGTCCCTTATAATTTTTTATTCATGTTTACTTTTTTACATTTCCTTGACTCTTTTAAGAGAACTTCAAAGGTTCTATGAAGCTCTGTTCTTTCATCTTGAATATTTGTTCCACATTCTATTTCACTGAAGATCCGTTTTTCCCGACATAGAATTATATTATATTTTTCTGGGTAAGTTACCTCTGACTGTAAGATTTTTGCCTTCTGTAATATCATATTCCAGACTTTTCAGGGTA
>NW_020954702.1:424102-686228 GCF_900497805.2 Vombatus ursinus
TAAGATTTTTGCCTTCTGTAATATCATATTCCAGACTTTTCAGGGTACATTGGGTGCTCAGGGAGGGCTAGCAGCTCTGGTGTGAGGACTTGCCAGGCCTTTTCAGGGCTGTTCATTTACCTTTCACTCAGCTCTCACATATGGCTCCGAGAAGCTGTAGCATTCTGCAGCAGCCACACCCTAGTAGATCTGTCTTGGCAGACAGCTAAACCAGGTTGAGGGCAACTGACTGGCCTCAAACCCATGAGCGAGTTAGGGAGATGTCCGCCCCAGAATATGAAGACTTCCCCCAGTGGAATGGGCAGATGAGAACAATTTGTTCCAATGGCCATGAAGGCGGCTGAAACAAGAATGCTTAGAGCTTAATCAGACATTGAAAACATCAAGGTCATCCATTTCATCTCAGGCCATCAGCAATCATCTTGACTTTTTTCCTGCCACTGGACTTAGATGACTCCAGAAGAAAAAGTGAAGCTGACAACTTTACAGAACTCTGCCTCACTTAAATCCGATTCATGCACAAGTCAAGACATTACCCATCACATCATGAAGTCATTGGTCCTCTTTGAAAATGAAGGATGAGAGGCAGCTAGTGGTGTAGTGGATAGAACTCTGGCTTTGGAGTCAAGGAGGACCTGAGTTCAAATGTGGTCTCAGGCATTTGACACATACTAGTTGTGTGACTCTGGGCAAGTCACTTAACCCCAATTGCCTCACCAAAAAGCAAAAAACAAATAAATAAACAAAAAACAGAAAATGAAGGACGAACAACAATAATTCCAAACTTTCCACTCCTTTGTAGTAGTAGCTGCTAAATCATGTGTGAGCCCGACCGTGGCTTGTTGATACTTGAATTGCTTCTGGCGGCTTGAAAGATGTTTTTCTTTGGCCTGGAAGCTCAGGATTTGGACTATAATATTTCTTGTATGTTTCTAGGGTTTTCCTGGTTTGAATCTGGAATCTACAATTGCCATAGATGCACAGCCTCTCGATGACTAGAGAGCTCCGCAGCCTAAGCACTCCTGCCAAATCTCTATCTCTAGACTTCTCTGTTTGTCTCCTTGTGCTGACATAGGCTGGAAAAAATGATTTGCTATGATTTTTTTCTTTGATTTTCCCATCAGAATTCAGTCTGGTGCATTAAAGGAGAAGGCTTTTTTTGTGGGGATGGGTAGGGTGCAGAGCTCACCATACTGCTTCCTGCTACCCTATCATCTGGTCTCTATCTCCTCTAATTAATTTTTAATAGTGAATGTTGTTGTTCTATATAATGAGACAAAATAGAAATGTATTTTTTCTTAAGGCCAGTCTAAACAAATTCTTAATACTCTGAAAAGAATAGAAATAAACTTACTTGATAACTGTGATTTGGGAAGTTTTGATATGTAGAGAAGGGACTTGATTCCATTGTTAAAAAAAATTAGCAGGTATAATGAAATCACTTAACTCCAAGGTAAAGCAAGAAAAAAGATTTTTAAAAGATAAATGTGTGTCATTTAATTGATTTTAACAGGTCAATATATTGGTAGACTGGGTAGAGACTTGATATTGTTTGTATAGGATATGTTCCTGTATAAGAAGATTATATTGTCCCAATTACAAGAGAAGAGATGTACTTCTGTCATTACTATCAGCCATTTTAACTTCCAAACTTTTCATAATTGCCTCAATATTGTATCAGAGCCTCAATGTGACTAGTCTTTTCCGCCCATAATTGGCATAGACTACCTGCAAAAGGCTATTCAATCACAGATTCATATTCTGGAAAATATCAAGCCTAAAGCTTTGTGTGGAGGAAGTTTCAGAATAATTTAATTGATGGATTGATTAGTGAAAAGTATCCCTCTTAAAGCTTAAAGTCTTTTTTTCCCCTTAACTGGTGTATATAAACCCAAAGTTATTTTGTCTCCTCTTCTACCCAGGATAATGATGAAATTGTAATCAAAATTCAGGAATCTTTAGTGTCACAACAGAAACAGTGGCTTTTGTCATTGTTGTTGTAGTTTTAGTGGAAATTAAGTGTCTAAAATTCCCCATAGACCTTAATTCCTAGTAATTAAAATCATAGGAAATATATGAAAGAGAAAGCCTCTATCCATTTCATATCATAGTTAAAATACTTCCTCTGGCCAGCCAGCTATTTTATTATGAAAATCCTCTAAGATGATGGTTACTATGACTTTATTATCTTATGAGTTCATATGAAGGAATGTGTCTGTCACTCAAGGGTGATAGAGTAGATAGAGTGCTGGGCCTGGTGTCAGAAAGACTTGAGTTCAAATCCAGTCTCGTACAATTGCTAGCTGTGTAACCCTGGGCAATTCACTTAATCCTGTTTGCCTTAGTTTCCTCATCTATCAAATGAGTTGGAGAAGGAAATGGCAAACCACTCCAGTATCTTTGTCAAGTAAACCCTAAATGGAGTCATGAACAGTTGGACACGACCGAAGCAACTGAATAACAATGATAAATTTGTCATTCAGAAAGAAAAAGCCTAGAAAATCAACAAAAGTTTAATATGAAGTTTCATATAAAGGGTTAAATGATCTGGAAATAATAATTTAGAATATATTTATTTGTGTCTATACTTGTAATACATACTTTTCTTCTAAAAATGTTTTATTGATTTCTTTTTCCCCCCTATAGCTAAATAAAACTGATGATCAAAGTAACTTGATCACTTTCTGCATCTATGGTCTCTCACCTGTCTGCACAAAGGAGGAAATTAATACAAACATTTCCTTTCTTCCAACAAATCAAATAAAATCAGAGGACTCCAACAGCTTCATCACTGTGGTCTCTTTTTGTTAAGTGACTGGACTGCAGTAGTCATAGAACTGGAACTAGAACCTTGATCTCTTGATTTCTAATCCTGCTCCTACTGTACCTCAGTCCCTTTGTACAACATTTTCAAATGGGTTTTGTAGAAGAAAGCATTGTTCTTAAATGAAACATAACTCAAAAGTGCTAGATTTCAAAATCTTAAAAGAAATGAATTCATTCTAGAGTTTACCACTTTCAGACAAATCTGTGTAGTTTTCTTTGTTAAATTATAAAAACATAGCCCAACATGATTTTCTTTTTGCTTTAGTTCTCAGAACTTCAAGAGCCAAATTCATGGCCCAATTATAGTAATCAGCTCATCTCAGTAGCATGATAATATCTTTCCTCTCTATTTCCATTGAAAGAGTCTCTGTCATGTTTTATATATCATTTCCTTGTTGTGCAATATATTGAATTTGTAAAGTGCCTTACTTTGGAAGTGAGTAGGTAGAGATAATAAGGAAGGGACAGAGAGAAGGAAGAAGGAAAGGAAGGAACAAGGTAGGGAAAAAGAATATTTTGGGAAAGTAGTCACTATCAAGCATTAATAAAGTAATAATGATGATAATTATAATAATAGTCCTCCTAATTCTACAGTTTAAAGTACACCAGACTAAGTCCATAGAAGAATAAAGACTGAACAAAATGCAACTCAGATGTGGCTATGTCTTCCTGGTGAGTTGTGAGTTAAATTATGTTGATAATTTTATTACAAAAAGAAATGCAGATAAATTTTTTAATGCTACAAGTATGTGTCATCCTGGGCTATGAGCATAAATTTGCACAATGGGTAGTGCAGTGAAAACAGCTCATCACCAACTCATCACCTCTCATCATTGCTGAGATCAAATGCAAATGCAAACCAATGACACTTCAGTCATCTCTAGTGAAAATCAGACACTAATGGTGCTACATTTATTATTATGTTCAGTTCAAATTAAAAGAAAGGTAAAAATTAGCTATTTCTAAAGCTGCCATAGAATAATTTTCAAATAACAACACTTGCTGAAGTTCTAGGTAGCCAAAGGAAAAACTCAATTAAATTTTATTAGCATAGAGCATTCCTTACAATAGAGCATAGACCAGCTGTATTCTAATTACATTTTCTGTTTTAAAATTTTCTACCATACTTCTTTTTTTCTGGAAACTATCCATTTTCATATAACATAACCATGAATTACTGTATAATTTAGTTTATATTTATAATTAATATTAAAATACAAAATTATACCAGAAATTATTTCAAGTTAGTTAAAAGTTTAAAATATCACAAATTTGTTACAAAAGCCATGAAGAAAAATGCTATATAAGTGCATATTCTGACTTAAACCAATCTAAGGTTATGAAATAGTGGCTAACATACTTAACTGACGTTCAGAAGTTTTGGTTTCTAGTCTTGCTCTGCCACCCAGTCCTACTGTGCGACTTCTAGGTAAATCACTTAATTTCACAGAGACCTCATTTTCCTCCTTTGTAAAGTAATGGTCCATGCTAGTTGATTTTTAAGGTCATTCTGACTATTCATTCACTGATTTCAACATTTAATAAACCAAATTTTTATTGTACAAGGTGCTGGAATAGATACAAAAATATTTATATGACTCAAAGTAAGGACTTTTCAATCAATTAGAGGTACTTAGTAATGAGAAGTTACAATAAAAATAATGAAATATGTGTCCCTGGATATGTTTTGAGGCTGAATGCTGAGTTGTCAAGGGATTATAGAAATAATTCTTATATTAGTAAGTGAGTGTGATGCTTCCCAAATCTATGTCTATAGTTCTACTGCAAAAAAAAAAAATTCTTACTCTTCCAACAATTTACCAGGGGGTAGTAAGGCATATATAATTACAATGTTGCTAAATGCTATAAAAGAGAAATAGATACTTCTCACACATTTCTCTTATTTAAACCCATTCATTTGTTAAAGATCAGATTGGTTATTATGATCTCAGAACAAAATAGCTATCTGTGAATTTCCTCATAAATGTCTCAATATACAAATACGTATTCATATACAAAATGCATATGTAATTCAAAATTACAGATGAAACCAAGTATAAAAATTAATCAAATAGTACTGAAAATTAGAGTAGAACTGAAGGAATACAATGGAGTGTGTTACAACAGCTACTAAGTAACGCTATTCTTTCACAGTCCTTTTTCTGATTAGAGGTCCTAACAGCGTAACTAACAATAGTCCATTTTTTTTTTATCCAGTAATATTGGGTAACATTCCGACAAGCCTGTGAAGTAGATAGTATAAGTATCTTTGTTCTCATTTTATACTCTAATATAATAAATAATAATAATATAGTCAAATATACATACATATACATACATGCACATACACGCAAATATATGTATATGTGTATATGTATGTGTGTGTGCATGTATATTTGGTCATGGAGGTGGCTTTTACTAAATGGGGGTTAGGGGAGGATATAACTAGACCTATGCTTTAGGACAATTGTTTGATAGCTAAGTAGAGTTTTGAGTTCAGTTTTGGACATATTTAATTTAACATGTTTGTAGGACATTCAGTTTGAGATGCCTAATAGGCCCTTAAAAATGCAAGATAGGAGATCAGTAGAGAGATGTGGGCAGGACAAATAGATTTGATAAGAAATGGTGATTGAAACTATGGAAGCTAATGAGATCACCATGCGAAGTAGTATAGTGGGAGAAAGGTAGAGGACAGAGCCCTGTTGGACGCCTGTGGTTAGCAGGTATGACCTGGATGAATGGATAGCAAATGAGATTCAGAAGGAGTTGGGACAGAAGACAGAAGAACAAGGAGAGGTCACAAAAACCCAAAGAGAAGAGAGTATCAAGGAAAAGAGACTGATAAACAATGTCAAAAGCTGCAGAGATGTCAAGAAGGATGAGGACTGAGAAAAATCCATTAAATTTAGTGGTTAAGAGATCATTGGTAACTTTGGAGAGATAAATTGCAGTTGAATGATGAGGTCAAAAATCATATTTCAGAGTTAAGAAAAGAGTGAGAGCAAAGGAAGTGGAGGCTTTAATTGTAGAAGTCCTTCTCAAGGAGTTTAGTAACGAAAGAGAGAGAGATAGGATGCTAGCCAGGTGGTATGTACAGATCAAGGGAGGATCTTTTGAGAATGGGAAGGTGTGGGCATGTTTGTAGGCAATAGGGAAGCAGACAGTAGGCAAGGAGATATTGAAGATAAGTGACATAGTGGGTATAATGTAGGGGACACACTGACGGAGAAGACAGGATGGACTGGGATCACTTATGCATATAGAAGGGGGAAGGGGAGTGGAATAAATATTTATGTATTCCCCAATATGTGCCCGACACTTTACTAGGCTCTTTTACAAATATTACCTAATTGATCCATGCAATAATCCTGAGAGGTAGATGCTATTATTATTCTCAATTTATAGTTGAGGAAGCTAAGGCAAATAGGAGTTGAGTAACTTGCCTGGGGTCACAAAGCTGATGAGTGTCTGAGGCCAGATTTGAACTTAGGTCTTGCTGATTCCAGTTTCAGAGCTCTATCCATCGCACCACCAATTGCTTCAGCTATAGAGGGATTTGCTTTGACAAAGAGAAGGGTCATATCTTCATGTAAGACAGGGGTGAAGGAAGAGATACTGGGGGAAGGCATTTGAGTGATGTGAGATGAGGAAGAAGAGAGAAGTATAAGCTCTTGTCAAATGTGGACAATTTTTTTTTTCAGTAAAACATGAGGCAAGGTTCTCAGCTAAGTGGGTGGGAACAGGGGGAGCTGTGAGAAAGAAAAAGTTTTGGAAGAGCTGCTGTGGTGAATGGAACCGTGGGTCATGTAGGGAAGTATAAAAGTTCTGCCTTGCCATAGTGAGGACCCAACTGATATGTAGCATAAATGTGTAGTAGATTCAAGTCAATACAATTTCATGGTTTTCTCATGCTTCATTTAGCAGCATATAAGTAGAACTAAGGTAGTAGATGGTGAAGTAATACTGAAGAAACTGAAGCTAAATGTTCTCATAGAATGTATTTAATAATTTTTTAAAATGAATTAAATTTATCTGACACAACTAGTAACTGTCAGAGTTGGGATTCAGAAACCTCTGTTATGATTATAAGTCCAGTACTCTTTCCACTGTACCCATGCTTCATCACCTCTTTTAAATTTTATAATGTCTTTGTGCCTGAAATGATTTCTGAGTCATGATTTATGGAAATTTTTGAGATATTGAGATTCTAACCATACTTGCCTTGATTTCTTACTAATTATATTTAGAACACATAGTTGATCCCTCTCTAAAAGTAGCCTTAGTCCCTCCATTTTTTCCTAAACTGAAAAATTTGTATATACTTCATCTCTTTTATAAGCTTACAAGCATCTTGAGGGCAGGAATTTTGTATTTTTCACCTTTTACCCTCCTTTCCCCCTCCCCATCCTTGCACAAACATGTACATATACATTGGTTAGTGCAAGTGTTTGTATATAAAAGATGCTTAATAAATATTGTTTGAATGTCAAATGAATGGACTTGTGACATACAAAAGACAAAAATCTAACCACCTCCCTCCAAAAAATAATTATCTGGAAAAGAAGCAGAAGAGAAGAAAATTTGAAAAATAAAATAACAACAGTTATAAGTAGGGCTATTGCGTGCTACATATAAAATTAGGGGTTGCCACATTTGGCCCATATTTAAATAATTAATAAATCACTTGGAGCCTTAGCATCTCCAAACACTCTTTCCTTATTTGCTGTAATTATGGAATTTCTCACATCACACAACTCTTTGGAACTTGTCTGAAGATACCAAGACAATATACTTTTCTTACTAATTTTCTTTCCAAACTGATGGTATATTTTTCATCCTTCTTAACATTAAATACACTAAGCAAGCCAAATTAGAATTAGATATGAAACAGTATAAATAAAAATGAATATTATGTAGATTGCTACTAGCAGTTCACTGGAGTCAGCTATGTGGTTCAGTGGATATGTTGTGTGAGAGTATAATGAGACAATATTTGTAAAGTGCTTTGGAAACTTTAAAGTACTAACTATTATTATTATCTTGTGTCCCTTTAAAAGTGAACTAAAGAAGTCAGTATTGATTATGAAAGGATAATGCTTTTATTTGTCCTTTTAATCATTCTTTAGGTATTTTAAATTTAAACAATTTCAACAAAAGGATGTCATTATATTAATCTTTTGGCTGGATATAATTGAAATTGTATGAGGCTGCAAGTCAAACCTCCATCTCACTCAGAATCACAAGTCACTTAACCTCTGTGTTCCAATTTCTTTATTGTTTTTCAAAAGACAATAATCCATGCCTGCCCTACTTCACAGAAATGTCATGAAGATAAATCAAGATAATCTCTATGGAGATAGGGAATTTACAATGGTTATGATATACAGGGTGTTTTTTTTTTCTTAGAGAGACCATTCATCCTGTCTTAGGACAAGTGGAATCAGAGTTCTGAGAGGCAATTGATACTCATAGGGATGGCATGGAACAAGAGAAGAGATTTCATGATAAATGGGGTCACTAATCATGGGAAGTCAAAGAATAATAATGATCTGTATAATCAGGGACCCAGGAAAATTCTTATAATGGTGCAATATTTCTATCCTCTATAGGAATTAGTATTTCTAAAAGTGAGGTAAAACAGAAAAAGGGATCAGGAAGCAAGATATACATTCCAATAACAGAAACTGTGTAGAAGAGGCAATCCAAAATAGATACCTTAGAAGGTTTAATTCCATGAGGAATACAGAAACTTAGGAAGAAATAAATAAGTAAAAAGGCTATAAATTTTTTTTAAAAATGTAGTCTAGAATAAACAGGGAGGGAAAACAAATAATGAAGAGAATAGGGAGAAAATCTTTTTCGGAAAAAAGAAAAAACAATTTAAAAATAACTAAGAGAACAAGTGTTAAAGGGCAGGAGAGGATGAGGGATTTTAATTGAATACTTAACTGAGAGAAAAAAGTGGGAAAGAATTAGATAAAAGGAAGAAAGCAAAAGGAACTAATGAATTAAATGCATCTCTAAAACTAGGGAAAAGGGTAAGAAATGGGGAGAAACTTAAAGGTGAGGGGAAGAGAGTTATTTGGAATAAGGCTGCCTTCAAAATAGATTAAGGTAAAATAACTAAAATGATAAAGTACTATCTTTACTGAGAAAGAAGGAAAACTTAATAAAAAGATATTAGAAACAAATCAAGGAAAATACAAACCTAACTCTCATAACTTTAAATGTAAATGGATTAAACAATCCAATAAAATAAATAAGTGACATGTTGGATAAGAAAACAAAAACTAACAATCTGTTGCTTACCAGAAACACACCTAGAAAAGATACACAAAATAAAAGTGAGGACTGGAATAAAATTTACTATGCTTCAGATTTAGTCCAGAAAAGTAGGAGTTTCGATCACGTGAATCAGAAACAAAGATTCAAAACATAAAAAAGAGAAAAATAGGGAAACAGCATTATTCTGAAAGGAACTATAGATCATAAACAAACATCAGTATTGAACTTATATGCTCCAAATACTTTAGCATCTAAATTCATAAAGCAAAAATCAACTCAATTACAAGAAGAGATAGACAATAATACAATAGTGGCAGGACACTTCAACATGTTTCTCTCTGTTTTGTACAACTCTAACCGATAATTGAAAAGGACAGTATCCAATTGAATAAGTTGCTGGAGAAACTCAAAAACTCATAGTGTCTTCTAAACAGGGTTGCTAATAAATATGCTTTTTATCAGAACCACATAGAAGTTTTTCATTTAATCATATATTGGGGCACAGAAATATTGCGAGCAAATGTTAAAAGGTAGGAAAAAACACATCTTTATTAGACCTTTCCACAATAAAAATAATAATCAGTTTAGTGAAAACAACCAAAAAAATACAACACCAAATGGAGACTTAATGAAATCTTAAATAATTAAATGGTCAAAAACCAAATGGAAACAAGACTATTTTGAAGAAAATATAATAATAAAACAATACATCAAATTTCTTATGTAGCACAAGCAGCCTCCAGGGGCAAAATTATATCTATACAAACATATATTAACAAAATAGAAAAAGAGGAAATTAATGAACTGAAAACACATTTTTTAAAAAATTAGGAAGTCAACAAATAAATCCAAAACAGTAGAAAGGGGTGATATTAAAAATTAGAGAGGAAGTAAACTAGAAACAAAAAACTATAGAAATTGTAAATAAAAATAAAAGCTGGTTCTTTGAAAAAACTAATAAAATTGATAAGCTGTTTGCCAAAATGTTAGAGGGAAGAAAATCAAATCAACAAAACAACAAAGGCAAAAAAAATTCACCAAGACAAAAATTATAAACAAATCAGAAGAAATAAAAAGAATTATCAGAACCTATTATGCACAGTTATATGTACCCCAAACTGAGAACACACAAAAAGGACAAGAAGACTTTTAAAAATGCAAGTGACCCAAATTAACAGAAAACTATCTAAAGAAATAAAAAAAATCCTGTCCCTGATGGACAGATTCCATCAAACTTTTAAAGGAAAATTATTATAAATTCTATAAAATTATGCTCAAAAGATGAGAAAGAATTCTCATTCTTTTTATGAGACAAATTTAAACCTATTTTATAAACCAGGGAAGGGTAAAACACAGGAAAACTAGAGATCAATATTATTAATGTGTATCAATTAAAAACTTTTTAAAAAGAGTCAAATAGACAATGTTAATTCATCCAGGAAATGATTCATCATTACAAAGCTGAATTTATACCAGGAATGCAAAGATAACATTAGGTATACACCCAACATAATTATTAAATTTTATTAAAAACAAACAGCTCAATAGAAGAAGAAAATGTCTTTTGACAAAGTACAACATTCATTTATGCTAAAATCTCCACAAAGTATAGGCAGAAAGGAGCACTTTTTAATTTAATAAAAAGCATTCTAATACCAAAAGCAAGCATCACATATAATAGGGATATGCTATATGTTTTTCCAGTGAATATAGGAGTAAAACAAGGATGGCCACTCTCCCCAAAAAGATGAGACAAAAAAAATTAATCCACCAAGATAGGAAAAGAGGAGATAAAGCTATCATTATTTACTGATGATATGAGAATTTGCTTAGAAAATTCTAAAGATTAAGCAAAGTTATTAATTGAAATAATACCTTTGGTGGCATCGAAGATTACAAAATAAACACCCCCAAATAGACAGCATTTCTATGTAATAATAACAAAATCCAAGAGGCCATACAAAAAAGAAAAAAATTGTTCTCTATAACAACAAAATGCGTAAAGTAAGTGGGATCAATCTACCAAGGAACACAAAATATATGTAGCATTTCCAATACAAAGAGCTCCTTAAAGAATTAAACAACTTAAATAGCTGGAGGAATATTCAGTGCTATAGCTGAACCATGTAAATATAGTTAAAGTGGCAATACTACAAAAGTTAATTTGTAGTTTAATGCTACATCTATCAAATTATCAAGCGTATGCTAGAGAACTTCATAATATAATAACATTCAACTGGAAAAATGAAAAATATAATGAAAAGAGGTAGGGACATAGGGGAAATGGCATTCCTAGACTAAAACTATATTATAAAACAGCAGTCACCAAAATGATCTGGTAGAGTTTGGAACAGATTAGCAATGGAGAATCACAAACGAAACCTAAAAATCCATTGTTGAATAAAGTAAAAGCATAAACTACCTAGGAAGGAACTCCCTACATGACAAATCTGCCTTAAGAATAGTAAAACAGTTTGGCAGAAAACAGACTTAAACCAATACATTATGCCACATTCCACAATCTATTCTAAATGCATCTTAATGTTAAAGATTACAATGAAAATATATCAGAAGAGATACAGATCAAATAATTTTCCCATTTATGGAAAAGAAATAGATTCCTTTTTGGGGGGTAGTCTTTTTTTTTAATTCAATTTTACTTTATTTTCAGTTCCAAATTTTCTCCCTCTTTTTCCCCATCAATTGAGAAGGCAGGAATAAGAAAACCCATTACAAATTTGCATAGTCATGCAAAACAAATTCTTGCATTAGCCATTACCAAAAAGAAAGAAAAACAGGAAAAAGAAAAGAAAAGGAAGAGAAGAAAATATGCTTAAATTTATACCCTGAATTTACCTACTGTCTATCTGGAGGTGGACACATGTTTTATCATGAGTTCTTTGGAATTGTGGTTGGTCAGTGTGTTGATTAAAGTTGTTAAGTCTTTCAAGTTGATTATCTTTACAGTATTCCTATAAATGTATAAATTGTTCTGGTTCTTCTTGCTTCACTTTGCATCGGTTCATACAAGTCTTCTCAAGCTTTTTATGAAACCTTCCATTTTATAATTTCTTATAGAACAATAATATTCATCTATTCATCTACCATAACATGTTAAGGCATTCTTCAATTGATAATCATTCCTTTAGTTTCCAATTCTTTGCCAGTACAGAAAGAGCTGCTATAAATATTTTTGCACATATGGGTTCTTTTCCTATTCATTTGATCTTTTGGGAGTATAGATCTGGTTGCAAAATTGCTAGGTCAAAGGGCATGTACAATTTAATAGCTTTGGGGTCATAGTTCCAAATTGTTTTTCAGAATAGTTTGACTAGTTCAGAGCCCCATCAATATTGCATTAGTGCCCCTATTCTCCCACAGCCCCTCCAGCATTTGTCCTTTTCTTTTTTTTGTCATCTGATGGGGATGACATGGTACCTCAGATTTGTTTTCATTTACATCTCTCTAATTATTAGTAATTTTGAGTATTTTTGTATGACTATAATTTTGATGTCTTCCTCTTACAACTATCTATTCCTATGATTTAACCATTTATCAACTGTGGAATGGTTCATTTTGTAAATTTGACTCACTCTTCTATATATCACACTTATATGTGACTTTTATCAGAGAAATTTGCTGCAAAGATTTTTTCTCAATTATTTTGCTTTTCTTCTAATTTTAGCTGCATTGGTTTTGTTTGTGCAAAAACTTTAATTCTATGTAATCAAAATGAACCATTTTAACTAGGAGATGGATTCTTAACCAAACAAAGGATAGAGGCATTATGGAACGTGTAATAGATGGCTCTAATAACATGAAACCCCCTAGACTGATTTGTCTAGGTACAAGACTTGTAATATTCCTTGGCCTTTATTGCTACTTCTATGTTCTCCCTCTCTTATCACCACTCACATCCTCTCCTTTGAGATTTACCCAACCCACATGTACCACAAAATCAAAATTGTAGTAGCTGTTGTCTAACGAACTCCAGGATTTTTACCTTCTTTCCTCAGTGAGGTCATTGCTTGTTTCACAGTCTCTCTCCTCAAGTCCTGTCCTCAAAACAGAGGTCTTCAACATACATTATTGATACTCAAACATCCTGTTCTCCTAGTTTCTTAATTCACTTATTTTACATGACCTTCTCCATCCCACCTCAGCCATACGTAAGTACACTGTGGTGTTTACCTTTACTCAGAAAATCACCACTGTAGTTCATCAATTCAGAATTCTCTTATCCTATTAAAATCTATTGTCATTTTACCTCTCCCTCTGCTTTGAAATTCCAATTCTTTTTCTTCATTCACTGTCACTTCTAATCCCTAGACCTCTCAGTTCCTTCCCAATCCTTCCTTGTACTCTCCTCCCTTCTAAATTTGGACTCTTTCATGAACTAATTCAACTCTACACTTTACTTTTTCCCTGAATCTCTTTCCCCTTTATCATATTACCTATCTTGCCCTGCCAACCCTCAGGCTTTGATCACTTCTACTGCCTTCTGCCTTCACTACTATACATACATTGCTGAATGAAAATCAAGAAAAATCACAAAACCGTGACAACTTGGTCAACTACAAATTTATATTGCATAATCTCAATTGGACCCTCGTTGTTAACTTATTGTGCAGTTATGTGGAGCAGTGAATAGAGTGCCAGGTCTGAAGTCAAGAAAACTCACCTTTCTAAGTTCAAATCTGGCCTCAGATGCTTACTAGCTGTGTAACCCTGGGCAAGTCACTTAACCCTGTTTGCCCTAGTTCCTACATCTCTAAAATGAGCTAGAGAAGAAAATGGCAAACCACTCTAGTGTCTTTACCAAGAAAACCTCATATATGGCCATGATAAGTCAGATATAACTGAAACAACTGAATAGATTAACTCACTATCCCACCATAGCAGCTCTTCCAAACCAGTTCATCCCTCCTCCAACCTCTCATGCCTCCCCTCCATCACTCAGTTGAGAAATTTGATTCATGTTTTCCCCAAAATAAAAATGAGATCATTTGCTGAAAGCTCCCTCTTTTCCCTTATTCCTTATCTCACATTACCCAGATGCCTTTTGCAACTATTTCCTTCTTCACCTCTGTCTCATGTAACGAAATAGTCCTTCTTCTTAACAAGACAAATCCCTCCTTCTGCACAAGTGATCTTATTCTATCCAGTCTTCTTCAGGAGATTCCCCCTTTATCATCCTTACTCTTTCACTTATTTTTAATTCCTCTCTATCTGCTGGCTTTCTCTACTGACTACAAACATTCCCCTCTTTCTCCATCTTCAAAAAATAAATCTTTTTTGCTCTACTATCCACACTTGTTATCATCCTTTATCTATCCTTCCATTTGTGGCTAAATTTCTCAACACATCATCTACAATAGGTGCCTCCACTTCATTTCCTCTAACTCTAATCTTATCTCTCTACCATTTGGCTTCCTCTCTCATTATTCCACTGAAATTGCTCTCTCCAAAGTTACTAATGTAGCTTTTGTCAATCACCCTCTTTTCATAGATATTCTCTTTTCCTTAGGTTTTTGTGACAGTATTCTCTCCTGGTTCTCCTCCTACTTATCTTACTGCTCTCTCTCTCTCTGTCTCTTTATATATATATATGATATGAAAGGATACTCCAAATTACTACTAATAAGGGGAAAGGTAAACCAAAATAACCCTGTGGTTTTGCCTAAAAAATTGGCAAAGATAACAAAAGATGGGAACAGTCAATTTGGAGGGGATAAGATAGGCATGCTAGTACATTGTTGGTGGAGTTGTGATTTAGTACAACTATTTTTTAAAGGCATATGCGTGAAAATATTTGTAGTAGTAGCACTTTTTGTGTTAGTAAAGAATTGGAAACAAAGGATATTCCTAATGATTAGAGAATGGTTAAACAACTTATAGTATATAAATGTAATGAAACACTACTGTGCTGTTAAAAATTATGAATATGATAAATACAGAGAAAAATAGAAAAGATAGAAATGAATTGAAACAGTGACATAAGTAGGGCCAAGAGAGCAATATATATAATAGCTATAACAAGGTAAATGGAAAGAACAATACTCTCCCCATCATGTCACGTGAAAAGAAAACACCAATAAAATCTTATTTTAAAAAGAAAATTATTTAAGAAGCAAACCAAAAATGAAACTCAAAGAATATCAGTAGAAATTAAATATATCTTTAAATATAACTTTAAAAGAGTGAATGTGTTAGAGAGCATAAAAGCAAAATCTGCACATGTTTATGTAGATATACATAAATAGATATATAAGTATTATCTATGTATGGATACGGATATGGATAAGAAGCCCAGAATTATCTTCTGTAAAGAAAATTTTTGGAAACTCCAAATGCAAAATTCTATAAGTTTCCATGTGGATTTTTACCTAAGGCAAATGTTTTTGTATGTATATTTTTTTTAAGATTTTCATATTCCTTTATATGGAAGGAAGAATCTTCATGAGAAAAATACTTCTCATAAATTAAAATAGTCCAAGTCACCAAGTAACAAGAGCATCGTTTTACAATTAGCTCAAATTTCTGTACACTAAAATCAGATATCACGTAACAACATATCAAGTAGATATATGACCTAAAATAAGATGATGAAACATGAGAAATGAAAAAATTTTTACTTTAACTAGAACAAATGAAACTTTTTTTGTTATACTCTTTGCTGTACTGCATACATATTTCATACCACAAGCCTTTTATTATTTCCTGGTAGAGTCACAAGAAAGGAAACATCTTGCTCACACTAAACATTGGAAGAAAAAAATACGATCTTGCTATCAATCCATTCACAATGTTACTTATACCAATGTTAGCATACCTGCTTTTGTTTTACAGGATTTTCATATTTGAAAGAATAATTACTACTAGAAGACTCTTATTCAAGTGCCTTCAAAGAACTTCAACTATAGTCTATAACTATTGATTTGTCAGCTATTAGATAGCATGTAGTACTGTTAGATCCTCAAACAAGTCTTACAAATTTTCTTACAGAAGAGCTGTTGAGCAATTACAAATACATTTGAATATGATTTATTTGAAAGAGATCTGATCTCAGCATCATTCTGTTTACAAGTCATTCAATACAAATAGCAAATAAAATTTTTAGTAATGGTAGAAATCCTTATTTTTGCTTCAGAATACTATAAAATGCTTACTTATGCCTATATTTACAAATATAATTATGATTTCCCATGTAGAATCATAATTCTCAAGTTATGCTTAAAATCACTTATTAACAAAACAAAAAAGATAATAATATTGCTGTTTGAAAGGACTGATATAAAACATTTTGTTATTCTAAGAGCAAGGAAAACACAGTAGTTTTCTGTATTAATAATGTCAGTTTGTTCAATGAATTATATAAAATACTTGCTCTATATTCTAATCTCTATAATAACCATATTTTTCTCAGAAATGGTGAAAAAACTTTTTATGTAAAATGTTTCCATTTCTTTATCATTATTAAATTAATTATGAAGAGGTATGATGTTTAGAGGTGAGAAGAATTTTCTATTCTCACAAAGAAGCATTATCAAACGCATTGTCATGAAAAATATGCATAGTAGTTTCCTAATATTAACATTTTAAACAGAGAACACCAAATCAATTATTTTGAGGCTGAAGAGCTGGACTTAAGTATCAGTTATAGCTTCTATTGGCAAAAGCATCCTAAGGAAAAAAGAATGGATGGCGAGGAAGCAGCAGTTGCCAGACGGTGTTTGTCTTCAGACCTTGCAATTCCATTTTTCCATATTTGTCATTAAACATTCAACCCTATGCCTCACTTGTTTTTATTATTAGCAAATAAAAAGAAAGCTTTAAAAGAAATATACCTCAGTGGCTTATCTTTTCAGTAACTTTCTCTCTTTTTAATTATGTATCATTAACTTACCTTTGGCTTTTGTTGTTTCTCCTTTTCTGAAACATTTGAAGGTTTTCTCTTCAACATTTTAAAGTCAGACTTATTCCAAATTGTGTGAGTTTTAAGATATTAGAGACGCAAGTGTCCCCATGCAACAGTACAGCATGGATAGTGCAGAGCATGAGCAAAGGCCCAGTTAGATGCTACTTCCTCTTTTGAGTTCAGGATATGACATCATCACCTATCTTGTTTAAGATTTTTTTTCTTTCGGTAACTCTTTGGTAACTTTATTTTTCTATCCCTAAAGTTTTCTAACTAACCCTGATACATGGTATATCTCCATTTGAATGAAAAGAAATAGTGAAATCTTTAAAACAAGATCAACTCTCATTCATATTAAATTTTAAAATGAACATTTTGAAAACTTTTGGGGGGTTAATGGGAGAGGTTCTGCCACAAAGCAAATAAACAACTCCAAATATTTGTGGAATAGCTGTTGTGAAACCAATCTAAAGAGAAAGTAATTATCATATTTAATTATAAATTTTAAAGTACTCTAGTTAAATTTTACCAAAATCCTATTGCACATGAAAAATAAAAAATAGGCATTATTTTAATTTGAATCAGCTGAAAAGAATTGTGTCCTCATGAAAACCAAGCTAAAATGTAAACTAAGTCCATAGAAATAAATTATTTTAATTATTATAACCATTTCATCAAGAAAGTAAAACCTTCATCAACTGGAACAAAAATAAGTGAGACCGTTATTTAACCATAGTGATAGTTTGTTTTCAAACATCAAATATTTCATTGCATTTTATATTTTCTATGTAATAGGATGTAAAAGTGTTCAATGTCAAAAGTTGGCACAGAATATTTCAGTGTTTGTTCCTCCCACCCACCCAGTTTAAACTCTGTTAATCAAAACTGAAGATGACAAGAACAGCTTGTCCTGCTACTCTTCTGAATAGATGAGGTTTTACCTACTTCTGCAAAGGAAGATTTCAAAAGACCTGACATCCTCTGGTTATATTAATACTGAATTCCTAGGGAAAAGCCCAATAGTTTGTTGGGAAACTTTCAAAATTTTCAAGGTCAAGGACACTGTTAATCTTGACTGTCACCTTTCTAGACCAGTGATTTCCAAATTTATTTTATTGTGCAACCTTACCAGCAAAAATTTTTTGAGCAATATCCACAATATACGTTCATTTACTTATTTGTAAATTGTATATGCATGTGACTATACTAATAATTATGTACACTATATGATTTATATAAAATAGAAATTAAAAGGGATAAGATAGTGATAAAGTAATATTTAATCCCAGAATCAATAGGGAGCCACTGGAGTTTGAGTAGTGACTTAAGGCAGGGAAACCAATTGAGAGGTTATTGTAGTGCAGTGAATAGAATATTGGACTTGGGGTCAGTAAGACCTAAGTTCAAATCCTTCCTCAGGCGCTTACTTATCTATGTGACTCCAGGCAAATTACCCAACTTCTCTTAGCCTCAGTTTCCTCCTCTAAATTGGGGATAATAATGGCATGTACCTTAGAGAGTTGTTGTGAGGATCAAATGTAATAATACATGTAAAGCTTTTATAAACTTTAAAGTGTTATATCAGTACTGGCTATTATTATTGCAGTAATCTAGGAAAGAGGAGGGAGGTGATGAGTGGTGTCTGTGTGAGTAAACAAAAGGCGATGACTGCAAGATATGCTATGAAAGTAGGAAAACAAGTTTTGGCCACCAACTGGTTTGTATGGGTTGAGGGACTTAAAAGGAATTAAAAGTGAAACTGAGGTTGGAGACCCTGATGACTGGGAAAATGGTGCTGTCTTCAACAGAAATAAGGAAGTTTAGAAGGGCAGAGGAATTTTTTGGGGTGAGAAGGGCTATTTAAAAACATCTTCATGGCTGTCACAACCAAACCCTGACCTTTCATTCTTTGTGACTCATTCTGTCTCTCCCCAAATGAAAAGGGAGTGTAGGACTTCTTACTGGTAATATTCATGAGTCACTGTTTCAGAGACAGCCCTCTGAGAACTGTTGCAGAGCCATGAAGGGATCTGGGTATAGGGGGTGGGTGTGTTGGATTTGTGTACGTGTGTGAGGAGGGAGGTGGACCTGGGCAGCTTCCTTTCTAGATATGCTTTCCCAGATAGAGGTAAGATTATAAATGTCCTGAAAGGCCAGTACAGCTCAGAAGGTCTGAGATGTAGGGGAGGAAAGGAGCAGAATGGGGGAGCAATGGAGAATAAAGGAGGTGTGCCTTGTTGGAGACAGTGAGCTGCTGTGACACATTTTTTCACTTTTCTATTAGTTGATCATATATTCCTTGGTGTGTCCATAAAGTCTCCTAAGTGTGCATGACCAGCACTGTGGAGATCACTGTTCCTGACAGCAAATAGCTTGAACATATTTTCCATATCCTTTTGCCCATTCTTTGGTCCCCTACTTAGCTGTGGAGTCTGATTGAATTGAAACAAAAGGCATTAAAATCAGTGATGAATTTAAAAGAGTCCACTTTGCAAGGTAGTTGGTAAATTACCTCCTAAATCAAATAATGAATTAATTAATATATTTATTTGAATGATTGGTATATTTTTGTAGCTGTCATTTAAAGAAATTGAAGGCTAACAGAAAAACCTGAGATTAGGCAATTTCCTCTTTACTGAAAGCATACTGCTTCAAATATTTGTTTTTATACTGTGTAGAATATCTAAGAATTGGAATATGGCCAATGATAACTTTCATTTTCATCTTCTTAGGCACTGTAAATATTAACAGAGTTTCTCATTCTCTTTTTTTAAGTTTTTGATTATGAACTCTTAATAAAATTGTGATTTCTGCATTATGTGTTGATAGAGATAGTATCTTTCATGAAAAATTTTTTAACAGAAATATATTTGTATGGCATGAAACAACATCCAAGTTAAAATATTTTTTGCTTTTTGTATAGTTTCCCAGACTAATTTTAATTGCCACAGGTAATACTTAGAGATAGCTATGAGGTGCCAGAGCAGGGGAAGAGAGAGAGAGAGAGAGAGAGAGAGAGAGAGAGAGAGAGAGAGAGAGAGAGAGAGAGAGAGAAAGAGCAGTGGATTTAAAGTCTGGAAGAACTAAGTTCAAATCCTGCTTTAGACACTAGGTATGCAAATAATTTTCTAAGTCTCATTTACTTACATGTGAAATGAGGAGGTTGGATTCAATCTCTTCCCTCTATAAAGCTATACTCCTATAATCCAAGAATGTACCATACTGAGATAGTTGATAAGTCACATTGTATATGCGTACATACATACTACCACATATCCACAATTTTCATCTGTCAGTCAACAACTTTGGGACATTTTACCAGCATTAAGGAAGTGTTGAACACCCCAAATAAGACTGGATCCTCTTCCTTTCAAAAGAAATTTGAGGGTTCATTTTCTCAGTCCTTTCACATAATAAAAATAATTTCTGGAAATCAAAATAAAGATCTGAAATTGTATTTTATCCTAACAAAGTTAAGCTCTTTGCTCCTGAAAAATCTAAGATAACTAGATAGCAAACATTACTATTAATCATTTATCATCTCCTAAAAGTGAGAAACCAAAATATTGAATGACTTACCAAAAGTCAATCAGCAAGTCTGAAACTTAAAATGAGTTAGTGAAATGAATGGAATTAGATAAATACTTTGAAAGCTCCTGACACTTTATCATACTTAAACCACAAATGTGTATTCTTGCTTAAGAAATTTTTTGAAACAGGAAAATTGTGAAAGGACTGTATTAGGCTTCTATGTTTTGTTTTTTTAACATGACTTTCATATTATTCTATAATACAAATTGAATCAAGGCTAGAGCTTTTTTTCTCCAAACACATCAGTTAATATTTCTACATCATCTCATTTTAACAAAAAAATTATGCTTAATTTAAGGTAGTGTAGAATTACTTTATGGAGAAGCAAAGAAAACAAAGAAGAGTCTAAGATACTTAGGAAGGATATTGAAATGTGATTGTTGGAGATTTAGAAAAGTGCAAGCAAAAAAGCTATAGAACATGAAAAAGAAATTTAATAAAATGAAAATTTAATTAATGATTAATTGATTAAATAAAAAAGAAGTAGCTACTCTGATCAACACAATGATCTAGAATATTCTGAAAGACTCATGATGAAAAATGTTCTCCATGCCCAGAGAGAGTACTGATGAATTCTAATTGAGTATAGTTTTTTCATTTTCTTTATTTTTCTTGCTTTTTTGCAAGATTAATAATATGAAATATGATTTTCATGATTACACATATATAATTGATATCATATTGTCTTCCCAATGAATGGAGAAAGGGCTGGAGAGAGGAAGAGAATTTGGAACTCAACATTAAAAAAAATGAATGCTAAAAAAATAAATTTTTGAAAGATAAAAGTAGTTATAAATAGTTTTTACTAAAGTGGTAGCTAACATTTATGTAGCATTTGTTTTGTGTCATGTGCTGTGCTTAGTACTTCACTAATATCTCATTTATCTTCACAACAACTCTGGAAAGTAAGTGCTATGATTATTTCCATTTTACAGATGAGAAAACTGTGGAAAGTAGTTGTCCAAGGTCACACAACTAGTAAATGTCTGATGCTAGACTTGAACTCAGGTCTTCCTGACTACAGGTTGGTACTCTATCTGCTGTACCACATAGCTGTAATAACAATTGGTACAAAACAAAAGTCTGTGATAAACTCTTCCACAAATACATACAGAGTCCAAGGAGAAGGTGAGCTCAAGCTTAGAGAGCAAGCTCTAGGTTGCTAGAAATATTTTTCTCACATTCATATGTTACTGAAGAAGTCTTTCTTAGGTAAAGTTTTATTGTTTGATTTTGTTTTTATTTTGTTGGATTTTTGTTGTGTTGGAAACACAAATCTATATCCACAGTAGATAGTCCTCATTGTCCCATACAGTATAGTGGATAGAGCACTAGACTTTAAATCAGGAAGACCTTGGTCCAAATCTTGCCTCATATATTTACTATGTGAATCTAGGCAAGTAAATTAACTTCTCTGTCTCAGTTTCCTTGTCTCTAAAATGAGAGTATTGGACCTGAAGGCACTCTGTCCACTGCACCACCCAGCTGCCCCAACTAGAATTAGAAAAAACCTTAAAAGTCATTTAGATAAGAAGTGTCAGACACGATGCCTATGATGCAACAATAGTCTGAACCAGATTAAAATGTAATTGGGAAATGTTACCAAGTAAATAAAAATATAATAGAGCATAGACAATATTAACATGTGGGTTTCTAAGTCAATATGTGGCTGCTACATTTCTATTTGAGTTTGACACCATTGATTTAGTCCACCCCTGTGGCCATTTAGTGGCCACAGAGAGATTAGATGATTTCCCAAGATCACCCAAATAGGAGTAGGTTTGCAGGCTTGGGATTTGAGCACAGATCCTCTAATTTCTAATCCATGTGCTTGAGTTTCCCAGGCAGCTTTCCAGGACACCTGTGGCCTATCACTGAGTAAGGTGTACTCTTTGAGATGACAAAGCAATCCCCTTGAGCTGGAAGAGTCACCAACTCAGGTGACTTTTGGAAAAAAAGTGAACCCATTCTAGCACCCTCTTTTTTGTATGACTTTCCCTGAGGAGAAAGATGCCTACCACTACTCAAGTAGCAGGGCAACTGTTTCCACATGGCCATTAGAACAGAGGCTCATCTAGATGAGCTGATGCTGGTCACTGGGGAACCTGGCTACCTTTCTGTTTTTGTGTTAACTCTCCCACTCATAGATGACTGAACATAGATTCTGAGACAGATGTGTACAGACTTGGAGGCAGCTTTGTTGATGTCCTGATTCCTGGGTTTCTCAATCTGTCCTGGGTACACTTTAGGAGGTGCTTCCTATATCTACTACAATACTTTTTGGAGGAGAAGTAAACCACTAACAGAAGGATCAACTCAAATTCTGGTCTCCTTTGTCAAAAGACATGGAACTGAAAGGAATTGGTTGCATGGTGTACAGCCAAGGTAAAAATGTAAAAAATTTATTCAGAAGACCAACAAACTGTCTCATGTCTTGATATTTTAAGTATCAATCTCCCAGGAGAATATAACATGAGTAGTTTGTTATTAGTGCTTCTTGTTTAAGCATTTCTCTCAAGTCTTATGTGTGTTAAGCATTTATTTTGTTTAGAGGAAATAAGTAATTGCCTTATGTAACGTCATAGGGCATAATGGTACATTCATTACCTTTCTATTTCCCTTTTTGAGAGAGACCCAATACATTAACCAAAATCTAAGCATTATGTAATTTTCTCTGTAGCTCTTGGATGGGAGTAGTTAGAGCCAAGGAGTCCAAGGATAACACAAAGATAACACTGAACTTTCTTTTCATTGGTCTGGATCCATCAGTACTAAATTTGTTCATTGTGTGTAGGGCCAGAATGGAATTTGAATGTCAAATATGAGACTTACTAGCTGTGTGACCTCAGTCAAGTCACTTAATGTCCCTTGACTTCATTTTCCTCATATGTAAAAAATAGGGTGTGGGACTACTAGGTACCCCCTGAGGTTCCTTTCAAATCTCCATCTGTGATCCTCTGACTGGATGATAATTTGGGCCATAATTGCACAATGCTAAAATATTTTATAATTTGTATGTTTTTACATAGAATATTTATAATGATTTTGAAAATGTACTGTCTCTCAATTATAAATGCACTATTAAGTTGACCTGCTTTCTCCATGCTTTTTTCACATAACATTGGAGAAAATCACGATATCCTGATTGATAGATAGGATTTCCTGTTTTTATTGACTAAAAAAAGTTGTGTGGATGTTGGGGAGGGTGATTAATGTAACATTGCCAAAAATTATGAATGTTTCCTTTCCCCAGAATAATTTCTCTTAGACAGGAAGAGAGAGTCTTTTTTTCCATTTTTTTATTCAATCATAAGAAAAATTTATGTCAAACTTAAGAAGGACCAGATTATGTTTTGACTGTAAAATTTTTAGACTACATTTAAATTGAAAGGTTGTACAAGAAATTTGCTCATTGAAAAAAGAAGGGAACAAGGCCTCATAAAACAGACATTGTTTTAAGTGTGTGTGTGTGTAGGTGGGTTTGGAGGGACAAAGATTAACTATAATAAATATCATGTTGCTATAATACATGTATAACATATATATATTGTATCCCACCTGTTATTAATATGCAACAATAAAATATATTGTTATTATATATACTATAATCTTTGTCCCTCCAAACCCAATGCCACCACAAGATTGTTATGATTTAACATTTCAACTGTACATACCTTTATTACAATTAACTCAAAAAGTAGTAGGTAAGGTTTACATTAACAAAAATTCTAATATATAATGTTCTAATAGGAAAATTAGTCATAAGTAGAAATTTTCATACTTGATGAAGCAGCATAAATAATACTCTCAAATCAGCTTTTGATATCTTGATTGAAAATAGTACAAGAAGTAATTAAGACAAATTCAGCTTAGCAGGAGAGGAAATTAGTATAATAGCTTCTGTACTGCAAAAGGAGTGTTACATTTTTTTCATCCTCTAAATTTTAATGCCCCAGAAGAAAGTTCTAATTGCCCCACTTTACTTGTGCTTCTTAGGAAAGGATATAGGCCTTCAAATTTAAGAAAAAATGGTTAAGGAGAATCTTTTATCTAGGTACACATGTGTGAACCTAAATATATTATCTTGTCATGCCTAATACATGAAGTAATATTGACACATGAAGTATAGGACCCAGAATGGGTCCCAGCTTCCCAGAAACATAACTGCAGTTTCTAAAATGTATAAATCCAATTTGTGGGAATGGAACAACAGAATATTTAAGTTACGTGTCATCTAATCCTCCTAGCTTCTTTTATAAAAGGTTTGTTTATAGTGTTCATTTGGACTAAAAAGGAGCAAAAGGAAAAGCTGCCTTCCCTAATATGCAACAGAATATAGTTGTAATATATAATATCTATATATCCATAATATAACTATATGTCACTATAACATAACTGCCTGAACTCACACTCATACTGGGATTAAGGTTAATAATTGACATCAAAGTTCTCATTGCACATAAGTATTATTCAGATGATTCTCAATATTAATAAGCAGTCAGGAACTGAAGTGTTATTTAGACGCAGTTATACTTCAAGAAGTACCATGACAACACTATGACACCTTGGAATTCCTGGCTGGTGACATTTTATTTTCTTCTCATTTTTACCTGACAACTTTCAATGTAAAGTGGCATGAAGAAAATAAATTGTCTTCTTCTTACTCAAACACACATACACACACGCACATACAACCCTTGCTCAAGGATGTGGTCACTGTGTGACGAAACTTCCCAGTACTAAGCTTAACCTCTGATTACTAAAGAAAGTATATATGTCATTAGTGGTTTTAGCTATCACAGTTTTTTGTCATATGCTGCAGTTAGATTTGAATACCTTGTCCACCCCCAGTCAATAGCTAGGGGAAGTTAAATTATAAGGGAAATACCATTCTGTTTTTATTTAAATTTAGTTGCAAATATCTAAATATTTTTAAATCTAATTGAATTATCTTTAAACACATTATGATTAGTCTGTTTTTGTCCTCTGTACTGAATATTGCTGTGTTATATGCAGATCTCAATTCAATAATAATTTATTAAACCTCTGCTTTGTGCCAAATACTTGTGCTAGTCTGGAGATACAAAGACAAAAATGAAACATGGAATAATATATAGAAAGATAGGTCAATAGATAATAATAACAACAAATAACTAAAATTTGTGTAGTGACTACTATGTTCAGGTGCTGTGATAAGCACCTTATTATCTCACTTGATCCTCACTACAATCCTGAGAGGTAGGTGCTATTATTATCCCCATTTTACAGATGAGGCAAAAAGAGATTAAGTGATTTGCTCAGGGAAACACAGCTAGTGAATGTCTAAAGCTACATTTGAACTCAGGTCTTCTTGACTCTAGGGCCAATGTTCTTTCCACTGTACCACCTGTCTGCTAAATAGATAGATAAATAGGTAGGTAGATAGGTGGATAAATATAAAAACACAGCGATATGAAAACAACACTGCACTAAGACTTTTTAAGATTCTCTGTGTATGAATGTGTATGGGTTTATATAGAGCTATACAACTATATCTTTGTCTATGGCTATGTGTCTATTATTTACTTGTCTACGTACATTTTTTCCCTCAGTAGAATGTGTCTGTTTCTTTGCGTATATGTTTGTTCCTTAACTTGTGATTTAGTCAGTGTGGGAAGTTACCAGCACTAAAATAGATCAGAAACTCTTTCTTAGTCTTGAGAGTTTCCAGGGACACTGAGAGGATAAATGACTTGCTTAGCATCACACAGACAATCTGTGTCAGAGATAAGATTTGAACTTGTCTTATTACCTTTATTTATATAGTGTATACAAAATAAATACGTTATTTAGTAGGTATACAAGCTTGAGCAAGTCACTTAACCTCTGTCTGCCTCAATTTCCTCAACTATAAAAAGGAGATAATAATAGCATCTATCTCCCTTAGTTGTTGTGAGGATCAAATGAGATAATATTTATAAAGTGTTTATCACTTAGGAATCACTTAGGAATTTTCTAGTGCCTGGCAAATAGTAAGCACTTAATAAATGCATGTTCCCTTTCCTTCTCCCTGCCCTTATACCTGGGATTCTCTCTCTCCTCACTTCTGACTCTTTGAATTGCTAGATCCCTTCAGAACTGAGCTTAAGATCTACCTCCTACAATAGATCTTTCCAGATTCCCAAAATGTTTATTGTATCCTTTTCCTTTTAACTTATCTTTAAAAATTATTTAGCATTTTATATTAAAAATTACATGGAAAAACAGATTTTAATATTTATTTTTAAAATTTTGAGCTCCAAATTCTCTCCCTTTCTCTTCCCCACCCCCACTCACCACTGAGGAGACAAGCACATGTGTAGGTTATACATATGTAGTCATGCAAAACATTTCCATATTAATCATGTTGTGAAAGAAAACATAGATAAAAAAAACCTCAAGAAAAATGAAGTAAAAAAAAAGTATGCTTCAATTTATATTCAGACACCATCAGTTCTTTCTCTGGGCATAGATAGTATTTTTTTCTTAACTCGTTAAGAATTGTCTTGGATCATTATATTGCTGAGAATAGCTAAGTCATTCATAGCTGATCAAAACTGATGTGATTATGATCAATATTATAAAAAATATTGCTGTTATTTTGTACACAGTACATTTCACTTAGCATCAGCTCATATAATTCTTTCCAAGTTTTTCTGAGAGCATCCTCCTCATCATTTCTTTCTTTTGCTTTTTTATTTTTTGCAAGGCAATTGGGATTAAGTGACTTGTCCAGGGTCCCACAGCTAGTAAGCGTCAAGTGTCTGAGACCAGATTTGAACTCTGGTCCTCCTGACTCCAGAGCCTGTTCACTGCACCACCTAGCTGCCCCTCATCATTTCTTGTAGCATAATAGTATTCCATCATAATCACATAGCACAATTTGTTCAGCCATTCCCCAATTGATGGGCATCCCTTCAATTTATAATTCTTTGTCTTTCAAATTATTTTTTATTTATTTTTATTTACTGATCCATACGCATGTTATTTTCTGCCAGTAGAATGTGTAAGGATGGGGTGGGGTGGGGTTCAGTTTTCTTTTCTTTACTTTCTGGAATACTTGTGAAGTTCCCCTTAAGCATGGGGTCACTTTTCTGCTAGGGTCCTTGTAGAGTCTTGAAGCTGCATTTATTCAGTATCTAGTTTGACTTTAGCTTTCAATGCGGATCCTGTGTCAGGTAACTGAGAAAGACCTCTAGAAAAGAAGCCAGTGAGAAGTGCAAAATATTCTGATCTTCCATAGTTCCCAAGATCCTCCTCTGGTTGAGGGAGAGGCAGAGTCTCCTACAAGAGACCAAAGCAACCTTATCTCCTCATTCCCAAAAGAATACCCCTCTGGGATAATTCTTTCCTCTCCACAGCCAGACCCTTATATTTCTGGGTTCTGAATTTACTTACTTTTGTTATGCAAAACCCACTGGGATTGACCAAGTTTCCTTAATCAATATGAATGTGGTTTCTATGCATTGTCACTGCATTTTATCCAATGGCTTTCATGGACTTTGAAATCAATAATGGGATAGTTATCCCCTAATTCTCACTCATGAATTGGAGCATCCTGGGAATGGGTACAAGAGATTCAAGCTACTTTATAGGTCTTCATTCCTAAAACTGTAGCTCATAAGCCTTCCACCAGTAAATTTGCTTTCAATAGCCAGCCAGTTAGCACAATTACCTTAAAGCAAAGGCATTTCCTAAAATGTCATATTAAGAAAAGTAGCTACAAAACATTCCCTCTGTAAACCTTAAGTTTGAAATATAGAAATACATGAAGTGTAGGTTACTTCTTCTCAAGGGCTGGGTACTTCCTCCACTGCCAATTATTTTCTCAACCACAAGAGATGACATTTCTCTTGACTGATTAAATGTCTCAAATGTGTCTTTTTGAAGACCACAAGGGGCATAGCTGATACTTGAACAAATTAGTAACTTAGTTACCTTATTATCCAATCAAGAAATTGAATAAAGAATTTTTAACTCCTCTTAAAAGAATAACAAACCCTAATTTATACTTCGTTTATCAAACCACCAATGGGCTACTCCCAGTTTTGAACCCTTAGAATTCTCAAAAGGGACTACTTCAAGTATAAATAAGGAGAAACCTTAATACGGTATCATCTGTTACCTTCTCTTGATATCCTTCTATTGTCAAGGAAATTCGGGGGATTTCATTCATCAGCTATTCCCTGAAACTCCCCCCCACCACCTTTGTAAGTGCTATTTTTCATTATTTCCCTTTGTATTCTAAACTTTTTGTTCCTATAAATGCATTTTGTTAATTGCTTTCTCTAGTTCTATAAAGTATTCTCTTCAAAATTGGTTACTACTCAATAACACTAAATCTATAAATTAATTTCAATGATATCATATTTTTAAAAATATTGTGAAGAAATAGTCCAAAATTAGTAATGAAACTTTCTCAGTTATTTAAATTTTTTTTAAAATTTTGTAGTGTTGTATTTGTGTAAATATTACTTTTGTCTTTGTGGGCTAATTTCCAAATATTTTATGCAATTTGTGATTATTTAAAGTGGAATTACCTAACCATGATGCTGTGATGTATACACACACACACACACACACACAGAGAAACTGGGCAAAGACCAATATCTTATACCATTTACTGAGATAAGGTCATAATGGATATATGACCTAAATATAAAGAGAGATATTGCAAGAAAATTTGAAGAACATGGAATATATTACTTTTCAGACTTGTGGATAAGTGGACAATTTATGAATAAACAAAAGATAACAGAGTGAGGTATAAATTGGATAATTTTAATTACATTAAATTAAAAAGGTTTCTGTACAAATAAAATAAATGTAGCCAAGATCAGAAGTAAAGCAGGACATTGGGGTGCGGGAAAATGTATAGACAGTTTCTCAGACAAAGGTCTCATATCTCAAATATGTAAAGAACTTTATAAAATTTATAAGAAGATGAGTCAGTCCCCAATTGATGAATGGTCAGAGGATAGGAACAGAAGTTTTCAGATGAAAAAATCAAAACAATTTATAGTCACATGAAAAAATGCTCTAAATTATTATTGATTAGAGAAATGCAAATTAAAACAACCTTGAGATATCATTTTATACTTACCAAATTGGCTAAAATGATAGAAGAGGAAAGTGACAAATGTTGTAAAGAATGTAGAAAAATTGGGATACTAATTCATTATTGGTAGAATTGTGAACCAACAATTTTGGAGAGCAATCTAGAATTATGCCCAAAGAATTATTAAATTGTCTATACCTTTTGACCCAGCAATGGGTCAAACCACTGCTATGTCTTGCAAAGATGATTAGGGAAAAAGGAAAATAATTTATATGTCATAAAATATTTATAGCAACTCTCTTTGTGGTGGCAAAGAACTAGAAATTGCAGGGATGTCCTTCAATTGGGGAATGGCTAAACAAGTTATGGTATGTGGTTGTGATGGAATACTATTGTGCTATAAGAAATGATGAGCTCGATGATCTCAGAAAAACATGGAAAGACTTGCATGAAATAATGAAGAGTGAAATGGGCAGAACCAAGAGAACATTGTATATAGTAAAAGCAATATTGTTTCAAGAACAACTTAGAGTAAATGAGTCATTTTGACTATTATTAATACCCAAATGAACTACAAAGGACATATAAAGGAAGATGATATCAGCATCCAGAGAAAGGGGTTATAAAGAGAAGTATGTATAAAATGATTTTAAATGTGTGTGTGCCACATACATATTTGTGTCTAATGATAGCCATCTCTGGGGGGGGAGGGTAGAAAAATAAGAAATGTACATAATAACTTTATTATGTATGTTTATATTTAATATGTAAATAGGAATAGCAAAGTGTACATTATAGATTTGCAGTTTCTTGTGCTATGTTATGGAAATGCTTGTTTTATTCCATAAATTAAAAATAAAAAATTTAAATTAAAAAAGAAATGAAGAAATAATCATTTGTTTTATATTATTTTGTTAATTGTGTTAATTATCTGAGTACTAAACCATCCTTATATCTATTATTAATATTAAAGTGTTGAATTATTAAATGATTATATCTAATAATATTAAATTAATACATCTATTATTAATCAAAATAATTAAAATAATACTAATAACTCAAGTAGGTGTCAGCTAGATGCAAACACTTTATTAAAGTTTCTGTGTCAATATTCATTAATGAAACAAGTCTGTATTTCTGCTTTCTGTCTCCTTGGTTTCAATATTAAGACTATACCTAACTCATAGAGATTTGGTAAGGTATCTTTTATATCTGTTACAATAATGTTTATGACATAGGTATTAATTGCTCC
The DNA here is from genome assembly GCF_900497805.2 of Vombatus ursinus. NCBI lineage: Eukaryota > Metazoa > Chordata > Mammalia > Diprotodontia > Vombatidae > Vombatus > Vombatus ursinus. The sequence continues at coordinate 455,054 of NW_020954702.1, forward strand.
TTGCATTTTTGATAGAATTCACCTGTAAATCAATCTGGTCCAGGTGCAGTTTCTCAGGGAATTCATGTTTGGCTTCCTCAATCCCAACCCCTTTTCCATTCAAAGATTAAATTGCATAAGATCACTAATTCTTACTTTGTTGGTTGCAGCCTTGTATAATACTTTAGCTACTGATCCACTTTTGAATTATCAATTTTGATGGCATATGTTTGTATGTAATAGTGTCTGATAGTTCTCTTTGTTTCCTCTGTTGTGAGTAAACCAGATTTATTTTTTTATTTTTGGTAATTTGATTTTCTAGTATCTTTTTCTCAGACATGTTAGCTAAAGTGTTCTTTGGTCTTTTAGAAGAGCTTTAAATTGTTTATTCATTTTAAACATTATTTTGGTTAGTCTTTTTATTTTAAAATTTCTTTTTTTTCTGATAATGTAGCTTTTTTATTACTACTTATAAATCAACATGGACTTATGACCACTAGTTTAAATGGCAAAAACTAGACGCATAGCACACATATAATCATATCCTCTGTTATACATAGAATCACAAGATTCTATATATAAATGATATACATATATCATTTACATGATTTCTTTAGCCTATAATTTTCAAAATTTCTTATTTTATACTTTTTTAGGGTTGCTAGTTTGCTTCTTTTCTTTTCCTTTTTTTAAAGAAATGGCATGTTTGTTGATCTTGTCTTTTTCTATTTTGTTAATTTAAGTTTTCAGAGATATATATGTTCTTCTGAGGACCCCATCAGCTTTATCCAATAAGCTTTGCTATATTGCCTTCTTGTTATTTTTATTAACAAGATTACTTGTCTCTATTATTTGTTCTTTGACCCTTTTGTTATTATATTATTACCCTGTCCCCATTTATATCATTTTTTGTAATCATGTTTTTTTATTAATGATTATTTTTATTATGGTATGGTCTATATAAGATGTGTTTATTTTTTTCTGCCTTTCTATATTTGTTTTTGATTCTTAATACATTTTTGTTGCTAAAATATTAAACCACTTCTTTCTCTTACACTTTGATTTTTTCCTTTATATCATTTAATCTTTAGATTCATTAGCTAATTCATATTTTCTTTGACTTTGAATGTTTCTCAAAATGTAAGCTTTTTATTTAAGGAAAAATAATTTTAAAGATTCATCTATCCTACACTCTTGGACTTGTCTAGTGCTAGCTACATGAAAGCAGCACTTTTTTCTTAATCTTTCATATTTATTGAAGGTGTTTGACTTTCTTCTGTTTGATAGGTTGACATGATGCATAGACATAGAAACCTGTGGGTTTCTTCTAGGGAATTACTCAAATTCTTCTCTTTTACTGAATGTCTAATTATGTTTTCTTTTTCATATTTGAGATCAGTTTTGCAGGATATGTCAATTTGGGTGCCAGCTGATTTTTAAAAAAAAAATCAAAACGTTGCTCTATTTTTTTTTTAAATTGAGATCTTGCAAACAGTGAGTAATCCTATATTATTCTGATTTATTGCCTTTAGAATTTTAAAGGGTTTTTCATTGCCACCTGTTAAATTTGTTGTTTGATATTATTCCAAAGTGTGATTATTGTGTCCTTTGGTGAATGAAGCTTGGGTTTTTTTTTTTTTTTTATTGGTGTCTTGTATTTTTCCTTGTTATATTTTGCTTGTAACATTTCTGGACAATTTTCATATGTAATTTCATGGAATATGGTATTCAATTTTACTTCTTTTTTTAAATTTAATTTTTATTTTTGAGGCAATGGGGGTTAAGTGACTTGCCCAGGGTCACACAGCTAGCCAGTAAGTGTCTGAAGCCAGATCTGAACTCAGTTTCTCCTGACTCCAGGGCCAGTGCTCTATCCACTGCGCCACCTAGCTGCCACTCAACTTCTTGCTGGTGATTTTTGAGAAGACTATAAGTCTAATTCTTTACATCCTTTCCTTAAGTTCTCTATTCTTATTTTGGAGGGCTCATATGTATTCTTCCAAATAATTTTTTTTCTCCTCATTTTCCTCCTGTCCCTCTTTTTTCATTTCCAGTTCTATTACTCTCTTTTTCAGAGATTTCTCTAGGAAAATATTTCAATCTTTTGTTCTAAATTTTCTATTCTCTTCTTAAACTTGCTTATTCAGTAAGAACACTAATTTCTGACTTGAGTTTTTCAAAAATTTTCTTTCAAAAATATGTTTATTTATAACTGTGACATTTAATTTTTTGTTTCCTATTTTGAACAGGAAGTTATTGAAGTTGTATGGAAGTACCAGAAGTGATGGGGACTGATGAGGATTTTTCGTTTGTTTTGTTTTGGTTTTGTTTTTCCTGTTAGAATTGCCTTGTGGTGGTGTTAGGGCAGGCCCGACACTAAAAACCTATTAATATTAATAATTAATATTAATGTCCCTATCAATATTGGGACAAAATGAGCCTTCCTGCTATGGGAAATACTTAGGGGAAAAAAGTCAAAAAAAAGAAAATAACAATAAGAACAATAACAAATTACAATCTCTTCCCCTTTCATAAAGAGTCGCCATAATGACAGTGAAAGACAAAGATGTGTTGTTGTTGTTGTTGTTGTGTCCTATGGACATAACTTGTCATGACCCCATGAGTTTTTCTTGGCAAAGATATTGGGGTGATTTGCCATTTCCTTCTCTATCTTATTTTACAGATGAGGAAACTGAGGCAAACAGGTTTAAGTGACTTGCTCAGGGTCACACAGCTAATAAGTGTCTGAGGCCAGATTTGAACACAGGTATTTCTGACTTCAGGCCTGGCGCTCTATCCGCTGTGCCACCTAGATGACCTCGGAAAAATATGCGGAGGAGAACAAAAGTTAGAGATCCCAGGCTTTCTATTTTTCTCCCCTATTTCGGAAGACCAAGTCTCAGATGTCAATAGTCTTGCCCATGAAGTAGGTGATGCCAGAGATTTGCAGTTCCTAGTGGGTTTCCAAATGCAAGATGGTGGCAATGAACCAGAGCAGAAGTTATAGCCCAGATGCTGACACCCCTGTAGTCACAGTTATCTTTTCCTAAAGTCATGTGGTATCATTGAGCAAGAGTAGCTCCAGGAACATCAAGACCACAGAATGAACTCATGACTCAGTTAATGATTCATCATATACCTAAGCCATCTGTAGGAAAGAGGCTAAAAGGTCATAAGCCTCTTGCATAGAACTTGTCTTAGGAACCAAGTTTATATTGGGTCTCCCTATTCCAGCACCTCCTCAGTATCCCCTGGCCCAGTGGCTTGCTGGAACTCCATTTTTGGATAACATCAAATTGTTTCTCCTTTAGAGGCTTCTGCTAAAGTTCTACTCCTTTCTTTCCCAAGGGCTGAGTAAGAATTGTCCCTCACCTTTATTCAAAGACAGCATTGCTACCAAATGGGCAGAAGGATCTCTTTTCCCCCATGTAAATTCCCCATCACTAGTTATGCAGTTTCATCTCCCTCAGGTCATTAGAAAGCAGGGCATCCCCCTGCCACCTCACCCCACCAAGGTCACTTTATGTTACCCCAAGAACTCTATGTGATGGAGTTGGCCTGAACCTTGCTGGGGTCAAAGGGGACCTAAGCCATTTCCTCAGGAAACAGGGAACTCCCTGAGGGAATAGGGAACTTGAGGCTCATGTGACTCTATGCCAGGGGTGAAACAAAGTAAAACTCCAGAAGGTCAACTGAAACTATATCTGTCTTTATCACATAGGTCTTCCTAAAGGCCAGAGCCAAAACACTTCTGGAATGGAGAGCTCTGTCCTTCCTCAGGGTACTATTGATTGGCTAAAGACATAGCCTCTGAGAGGTAGAGCATTGTAGTCAGGGGCACAGAGACAAAGCTGCTATTTCAAGAACCCATTCCAATGTTCGGTATTGCCAGCTGCCTAAGGTGGAGGTAGAAAACCCAGTGGGTCTTGTGACAGCAGGCCCAGTCTCAGACCTGCTTTGAGGTATAATGGGTCCCTTAAACAGGTGCCATTGTGCAGAGAATTCCATCAGAAAGAGTTTTTTGATAGCTTTAACGACTATTGCCATGATAACATATTTGTCTGGCATCCCAATGACAAAACCTAAATAGTTATTAATAAATAATAATAAAGGTTATTGATAATAGCAAAACAACTAACATTCATATAGTGCTTACTATACCGTATGTAGTCAGACACCGTGCTAAGCATTTTACAATTATTATTTCAATTGATCCTCACAACAACCCTAAAAGGATGGTGTTATTATTACCCCTATTTTACAGATGAGGAAACTAAACAGATATTAAGTGACTTGCCCAGGGTCATGCAAGTAGTAAGTGTCTGAGGTTGGGTTTGAACTCAGATGTTCCTTACTCTGGGACCAATACAGCAAAGGTAAATCTCTTGCCCTGAGATGTTTGAAGGTTCTCATAAGATCATGAATCTACATATTTACTTTGGCCAAGGGATGTTACTGATAGACACTGAAATACCCTATGAACAACTGTATGTGGTGGGTGGTATCAGCAAAATTCCTCTATTTGTCCTATTCCGAAAGGGGAGAGTCCCTGTTCTTTCTATACTCTACACCACTCTGTCAGACTCACGGCCACTACCCAGCAATCAGTGTAAATAAAGACCTTGTCTCTCCTTTCCCTCAATGTCCTTAACATGCCAGCCATTCAGCCCATAGCTCAATCTCATCCTTCAGAGTATACTGTTACCAGATCAATGGCTGCTACAGTTTCAGATAGCTCTCTTGTAATGGCCAGAGCCAGGCAAAATGGCATTCCTCAGGAGCCATGTCATCATCAGGAGAGGCTCATCGGCCCACCAGAAGAGGCAAAGTGTTAGGGCTTGTGCTAGAAGGTCATTAACACCTGAAGGGTTTCAGCAGGTTCGGTCTTGATTATGCCATTTTCACTTAACAATAGAGGCCTCTTGTGCTCTATGTACCCTGTTAGAGGGCTCAGTTTGTACTCACACATAGGTACTTATGGGCAAAGGGTGACAGTATGACCTTCTGTCACCCACAGTAGCAAGAAAATAACCGCTTTTCAAAAGTGGTATGGAGAGAGCTAGAGGCAGCCAGGTGGCTCAGTGGATAGAGTACTAGGCCCAGAGTCAGGAAGACATGAGTTCAAATCCAGCTTCACATACTCACTAGTTGTGTGTTCTGAGGCAAGTCACTTAGCCTCTATTTACTTTGATCCACTGGAGAAGTAAATGGCAAATCACTACAGTATCATTGCTAAGAAAACCCCACATAGGGTCATGAAGAGTCAGACACAACTCAACAACTGAACAACGACAAATAGAGAGTAGCTACTCCAGGAAGCTGTAGACTCCCTAATGGTTGCTTAGCCTGGTTACCCCCAGGTGCCCACCAAAGGTTCCATTCAGCCTTATCTTTGAGGACAGAGGCCACTAGAAACATGGCTCCCACAGGTTCCTTACTCTGGGCCCAAAGGGACCTAGGGGAAAAGACTTCTGAATGATCTGTTCTAGGCTCACTTAAAATCAGCAGCTTTGCTGGTAAATGGACACAATCACAAAAACCAAGCTCAGAACATGAATTCTTCAGAACTCCAAAGCCCAATTCCTTTCTGGACTCTGGGGAATAGCTTTTCCTGAACTGTGTTTAGAATCATCCAGGTTCTTCCCATCCTCTATATTCCTCAAAAATTTACTGTGGTCTAGGCCCTGGATTTTTGTAGGATTAATTTCCCATCTCTTGTCCCTCAAAATGGGTTATCTTGTCTAAGGCCTCAGCCAGCATAGCCTCAGCTGGCGCAGTCAACATAATGAAGTACTCTGGCCTCTTTCATCTCTATCACTAGAGAATAAATGTCTTCCCTCCCTGCCCCACAGAACCCAATAAGGTTTGATAGTAACTACACAAGATGGTTCACATAATTCGAAAATTTTCATTTGGCAGAGCTTGATCAAAGAATCTCATGGGTACCAACTTCCAAGAGCTCATAGTGTTTACTCCTATAATACACTCCCTCTGATTAGTCCCCACAATTGTGATTCAAACATAGCTTCTTCCTGAACAATAATGCTCTCCTCTCAGTGGTGTGCCTGCCAAAACCTCCTATGAATATCAAGGTGCTTCTATGAATCTATCTGGGGCCCCTAGTATGAGAGTGGCAACTAGGGCAGCTAGGCGGTACAATGGATAGAGTTCTGAGCCTGAATGAAGACTCCTCTTCCTGAGTTCAAATCTGTCCTTGGATACTTCCTAGCTATATGACCCTGGGCAAGTCACTTAATCCTGTTTTCCTCAGTTCCTCATCTGTAAAAAATGAGCTGGAGAGGGAAATGGCAAACCACTACACTATCATTGCTAAGAAAACCCCAAAAAGGGTCACGAAGAGTGGAATATGACTGAAAAGACTGAACAATAACAACAATAACGAAGTATGAGAGTAACCTGGGTATTAGTATGTCTATTAGACCTTTGTTCTCTCTCTCTCTCTCTCTCTCTCTCTCTCTCTCTCTCTCTCTCTCTCTGTCTCTCTGTCTCTCTTTCTCTCTGTCTCTCTCTGTCTCTCTCTCTTTTCTTTTTTTCAGTTAAAAATTGTATGGTTTGATGTAAATGCTCAGTCTCCAATAAATGATACCTAAAGTGATTGTGAGATCCATGTCCTGAGAGCTGTGTTCTGTGACAGTGTCTTGGATAGGGATGTAACTGGCCAAAGGTGGGTCCTAGTAAAGCCCAGAAAAATAAAAAGTTTTGCTACAGTTTATGCAGCCCCAACATTTGTGTGTGTGTGTGTGTGTATGTGTGTGTGTGTGAGAGAGAGAGAGCACGCAAATTGCAAAAATTAATACTTACCTCCATTAAGTGATAGCAACTAGGAAAGTGGCTTGAACTAAAAGTAATTTCCCTAGAACAACAATAATTAGTGGGCATATAGGTTTAATTCTAGATCCATATTCCCAATCTCCTGCTCCCTACCATGCAGGAATCAAAACAACTCTTGGAGATAATTGAGTAGATAAGATTCCAGTCATACTGCACTGTGAGCTGCATTTAGGCAAGCCCCAATGGACAAACACATAACTTACACAGGCAACACACACACCCAACATATAAAAATTAATTGCAGAAATAAAGATGGCTGCATAAATCCAATGCAAAGTTCAAATGACCTTGCTGCATTTAACTTAGAATCATGGAATGACAGATCGTAAAGGGACTTTAGAGATCATCAGAATTGGCATCACAGAATCACAAAATTACCCATCTGGAAGGAACCTCAGAGTCTCTAGTCTTTTCTTGAACAAGAATTCCCTCAATAGATTGTCCAACATGAGGCTATCCAGCCTTCGCTTGAAGAGGGAACTCATGCTACTCTTGAATAACTTTCATGTGGGAAGCTTTCCCTTAAATCAAGTTGAAATCTGTCTCTGCAACTTCAAACTATTTCTCCTTATAGGACAAAGCAGAACCATTCTAGCTTCTCTTTCCACATGACAGCCTTTCAAATACTGGACCACAGCTATCATGTTTCCCCTAAAACAGCTCTTCTCCAGGTCAAAAATCTCAAATTCTTTCAACTACTATCCACATGGCATGAACTCAAGGCCTTTCAACATAATATTAACCATTCTCTAGAGCTTGTCCAGCTTATCCATGTGATGTGAAGAACAGAATGTAATACTTCAAATTTGGACTGATGGGGGCAGAGTAATGCATCTTAAGTTAACTTCAGCTTTTCTGGTTAGCCACATTGCACTATTGACTCTATATTGAGTCATTATGCTGCAATTTCAGATCTTTACTAGATGAACTAGTCTTTAGCCATGGCTCTCGATCTTCTGCTTGAGAAGACAATTAATTAGATTATCATTTGTCCATATAAAATTTCATCTTATTTTGTTGAATTCAATACCTTGTCAGTCAAGCTATTTTTAGATTCTGTTTTTCATATGTCATGTGTTATATTTCCCTCCTAAGTTTGTGTTATTGATGACTTTGGGAAGCATCTCATCTGTGACTATATCCAAATAACTTAAAAGAATCTTAAACTGCACAGGGCCAAGCATAAATCCCTAGAACTCTTGACCAGATTCCACACCCCTTTCCTTAAATGCTAGTGTCTCCCAATGAAAATTTCCTTTTATATATGTTATAAATACACACACACACACACACACACACACACACACACACAGAGTTGGACTTATAAGATAAGACTTGTACTAGTCTCCCAGAGAGCATGTGAGCTCCTTAAGCTCCTTAAGACTGCTTCCCTTTTGTATTCGTTTCCCAAATACCTAGCACATTTTCTTCATCATAATCAGTGCTTGATTGATTTATTGATTCCCCCTTCCCATAATTTTTTGATTGTCCTCTTTTCTCTAATATTCTTTCCTCGATATAGCTGAAAAATTCTAATTTTTGTTGCTTTTAACTTTCCTTGTCAACATGAATTCATTCTTTTAGCACTCTTGATACGATTCTTAGAGAATCTTGCCACACTTTTATATGAATCTCCTATTTCCTATCCTTGTTTTTAATCTTCTGGATATGCCTTTTAAAGTTCTAAGGTGGTTGTTGTGTTCCTTACTCATCAACATATATCACTTTTCCTCTTCATTAGACTTCTCTGTATGTCTTCTATATTTCATTCTTGAGAGCTTCCCATCCCTCTTAAGCTGAATTTACCTGTAAAATTTTAGGTAATGGAATTCTATCCATTCTTTCTGTGAAGCTTTTGGAATAATTTCCCTCAAATATAGCATGCATGTAGGCTATACTTGAATTTTTTTCTCCTCCATAAAAGATTTCAAGATATAATGGCAATTCTCACTGTTTTCATCATTCCTACTTATTATCTAGTTTCCCATTTCAAGTGAGAATTAGATCTAGATTAGAAGTTTTTACTAGTTTTTCTACCTTTTGAAGAATGAAATGCCAAATATGGTAAACAAAGAAGTTATTAGCTACTCTGCTTTGGAACTATTAGAATTCTAATAGATGCATGTATTGTTGAAGTCATCATCACTGAATTAAGCTTCCACACTAGGCTGCTGATTTGTTTCCAAAACTCCTAACATAGTCCTCTTTCTGAGCAGTTGGTCTATATTATTCTGTCATAGTAATAGTGCTTCTCTCTCTCTGCTTCTTTTGAAAATTTTCATGAAAATGCTGTCTACTATGCTTCACCAGTCTGATTCCTGGATTTCCTCACATGAATATATCTTCTTAATGACTTTTGGTACTTAAAACTGTTGGGAAGACTGGAAAGCATTCTGGCAAAAATTAGATACAGACCAACATCTCACAGTGAAAATCAAATTCAGTTCCAAATGAACATCTAAACATTAATAGATGATTTGAACATTAAGAATGTCATAAAAATAAATTAAAATAACATGGAAGAAATTAACTTTCAGATCAATGGCTGGGGGAAGCATTCTTGACCAAATGTGTGATGGGAAGGATCACAAAGATAAAATGAATAATTTTTTATTACATAAAATTTAAAAATGTTGGCACAAACCACACCTTTCTGTAGATTATGCCACCTTACAAAAACTAAAAATGTGCATAACCCCAGAACTAGCTCTGAAAATAGTGGCATGAAAAAACCTGAAGCTTGGCATAGTGTCCCCTCCACCTTGGGAGCAGAGGCCAACTTTAACATGAAATTAAAAGTAGAATTGGGTTAAAAATGAGCAAACACCAACAAAAGAAGCTTACCATAGAAAGTTACTATGGTGAAAGGAAAGATCAAAATGCACTCAGAAGAAGACAACAATGTCAAAACAGCTACATCCAAAGCAAGAAATAAAAAGGAGAATTGTTCTCAGGCCAAAGAGCGAGCGAGAGAGACAGACAGACAGACAGAGAGAGAGAGAGAGAGAGAGAGAGAGAGAGAGAGAGAATTCCTGGAAGAGCTCAAAAAGGATTTTAAAATTTAAATAAGAAGGGTAGAAGAAATATTGGTAAAAAAAATAAGAGTGACACAAGAAAATCATGAAAAGAAAGTGAACAGCTTCAAAAAGGAGACACAAAAATACTAAAGGAAATGACACTTTAAAAAACAGAATAGGGCATAGTGCCAAGATGGCAGAGTGAAAGCAGTGACTTGCTTGAGTTCTCCCCTCAAATCCCTCCAAATACCTATAAAAAATGGCTCTAAACAAATTCTAGAGCAGCACAATCCACAAAAAGATAGAGTGAAACAAATTTCCAGCCTAAGACAACCTGGATGGTTGAGTGGAAAAATCTATTGTGTCAGACTGGAACAGTAACGCAGTTCAGCGTGGGAGCACAGGCAAAGACCAGGCCTCAGCGAACCTGGAGCAGACCTCAGGGGACTGAATCACAGGCAGCTGTGGTGAGTTTCCAGACTTCTGAACCCACAAATGCCGAAGACAACTTAGAAGGTCAGTAGGAAAAATCTATGACGTAGGTGATAGAGAAGCTTGGTCCAAGTTCCAGTCATGGCTGCAGCCCCAGGGTGGCGGCTGCTTCCAGGGCTCGGCCCACGGACTGAGGGGGAATTGAGTGGCTGATCAGAGGGGGATTTCAGGGATCTCTTTGCCAGTGTTGAGGCAGGATTCTCTTGCTTTGTCTGTGCTTGGGTCTGGGTCACAGTTCTGGATGGCGATCCTGGGGCAAGGAGGAACGCTGGCATGGGGGAGCTTGTAGTGGTAGTGGAGAGGGAATAATCTTCAGAGTTCCAAGACAGAGAAGAGTGCTTGTGGTCACTCATAGATCAGACTACAGGCCAGGAAAGGAGTAAATACCCCTCCCTTGATCATACCACCTTGGAAGAACTGAAAATTTCCAGATTCCTAGAAGTATCTCTGAAAACAGCTGCACAAAACCCCTGAAGCTTGGAACTGTACATTCTCCATGCTGGAAGCAGACCCCTACCTTAACAAAGAGTTTAAAACTCAAATAATTGGCTGGGAACATGAGCAAACTGTGCAAAAACAAAGGTCAGACCATAGAATCTTTCTTTGGTGACAAAGAAGATCAAAACATACAACCAGAAGAAGACAACAAAATCAAAACTCCTACATCCATAGCCTCCAAGAAAAATATGAATCAGTCCCAGGCCGTGGAAGAACTCAAAAAGGATTTTGAGAAGCCAGTAAGAGAAGTAGAGGAAAAACTGGGAAGAGAAATGAGAGTAATGCAGGAAAATTATGAAAAACAAGACAACAGCTTGCTAAAGAAGACCCAAAAGAAAGGAGATAGGAAGAAAATTTGGAACTCAAAATCTTATGAAGTGTATGTTAAAAGCTAAAAATTAATAAATTAATAAAAAAGAATAGGTCAAATGGTAAAAGAGGCACACAAAAAACATAGAAGAGAATGCATAATTGCCAAAATGGGGAAAAAAAGATGTACAGAGATTCACTGAAGAGAAGAACTCTTTAAAAAGTAGAATTGACCAAAATGGAAAGAGATATATAAAAATTCATTGAAAAAAAGTAAAAAATAAAAAGTAGAATGACTAAATGGAAAAGGATATTTAAAAAAAGCTCATTGAAGAAAATAACTCCTTAAAAATCAGAATTGGGCAAGTGAAAGCTAATGACTTTATGAGAAATCAAGAAACAATAAAACAAAGTCAAAAGAATGAAAAATGGAAGAAAATTTGAAATAGTTCATTGGAAAAACAACTAACCTGGAAAACAGATCTAGGAGAGATATTAATAATTGGACTACCTGAAAGCCATGTTAAAAAAAAAAAAAGCCTAGACGTCATTTTTCAATTATCAAGGAAAACTGCCCTGATATTCTGGAAACAGAGGGTAAAATAGAAATTGAAAAAATTCACAGATCACCCCCTGAAAGGGCCCTCAAAGTGAAAACTCCTAGGAATATTATAGCCAAATTCCAGAGCTCTCAGGTCAAGGAGAAAATATTGCAAGCAGCCAGAAAGGAACAATTCAATTATCATGGAACCATGGTCAGTATTACAGAAGATTTAGCAGCTTCTACATTAAAAGATCAGAGGGCTTAGAATATAACAATCTTGTGTGCAAAGGAGCTAGGATTACAACCAAGAATAACTTACCAAGTGAAAGTGAACATAATCCTTCAAGGGGAAAAATGGATATTTAATGAAACAGGACTATCAAGCATTCCTGATGAAAAGGCCAAAACTAAATAGAAAATTTGTCTTTCAAATACAAGACATGAAGCAGAAAAAGGTAAACAGGGGGGATGCACTGGGAGAAGGAGGAAGGGAGAGATAGAATGGGGTAAATTATCTCACGTAAAAGATGTGTAAAAGAGCTTTTACAGTGGAGGGGAAGAAGGAGTGGGGTGACAGGCAATGCTTGAACCTTCATCTTATCAGAATTGGTTCAAACAGGAAATAACATATATTCAGGAGGATATAGAAATCTATCTTACCCTACAGGGAAGTAGGAAGGGAGGAGAATAAGAGAAGGAGGGAACTGAGAGAAGCAAGGCTGGACTGGGGGAGGTGGGTTGTCAGAAACAAAACACTTTTGAGGAGGGACTAGGTGAAGGGAAAGAAAGAAAGATAAAAGTGGGAGGGGGGGAGTAGGACAGAGGTAAATACACAGTTAATATGGCTGTGAATGTGAACAGGATGAACTCACCCATAAAACAGATGCAGATAGCAGAGTGGATTAAAAACCAGAATCTTACAATGTGGTATTTAAAAGAAACATACTTGAAGCAGACACACAGAGCAAAGGTAATGGACTAGAGAAGAATCTGTTGTGCTTCATCTGAAGTAAAAAAAAAAAAAGCAGGAGTAGGAATCATGATCTCAGAAAAGCAAAAGCAAAAACAGATCTAATTAAAAGACCTAAGCAGGGAAACTACATTTTACTAAAAGATACCATAGACAATGAAGTAATATTAATATTAAATATACATACATCAAATGATATAGCATCCCAATTACATTATATATGAAAGGTTTTTCACATACAAAACCAATGCAAACAAGATCAGAAAGAAAGCGGAAACCTGGGGTGAAAATTTACATGAAGTTTCTTTGATAAAGGCCTCATTTCTCAAATTTATAGAGAACTGACTCAAATTTATAAGAGTATAAGTCATTCTCCAATTGATAAATGGTCAAAGGATATGAACTGGCAATTTTCACATGAAGAAATCAAAGCTATCTCTAATCACATGAAAAAACACTCTAAATAACTATTCAATTAGAGAAATTCAAATTAAAAAACAATTCTGAGGTACTACTTCACACCTATCAGATTGGCTAATATGACAGAAAAGGAAAATGACAAAGATTAGAGGGGATAGGGGGAAATTGAGACATTAATGAATTATTGGTGGAGTTGTGAACTGATCCAACCATTCTGGAGAGCAATTTGGAACTATGCCCAGAGGTCTATAAAACTATACAAACCCTTTGACTTAAGCCATACCCCTATTAGGTCTATATCCTAAAGTGATTTTTAAAAATTAGGAAAAGAACTTATATGTACCAAAATATTTATAACAGCTTTTTGTGGTGGCAAATAATTGAAAATTGAGGGCATGGCCATCAATTGTGGAATGGCTGAACAAGTTGTTATATATGATTGTGATGGAATACTATTGTGCTATAAGAAATGACATGTAGGATGCTTTCAGAAAAATCCTCAAAAGATTTACATGAATTGATACAAAGTGAAGCTAGCATACTCATGAGAACATTGCATAAAGTAGAAGCAATATTATATGATAATCAACTTGAATGACTTAGCTATTCTCAGCAATACAGTGATCTAAGAATTTTGAAGGACTTGTGATGAAAAATGCTACCAACCTCCAGGGAAAGAACTGATGGAGTATGAATGCCTACCTTTTTTTAACTTTATTTTTCTCCAGTTTTGTTTTTGTTTTGGTCTGTGTTTTCTTTTACAGTAGGGCTAATATGGAAATATATTTTGCATGACTGTACATGTAAAACCTGTTTTAAATTGCTTGCCTTCTCAAACAGGGGGCAGGAGAAGGAGAGAGAATTTAGAACTCAAAATTTTAAAAAAATGAACATTGAAAAATTATTTTTACATGTAACTGAAAAAAATATTAAAAAAGAAAGCCATAACAATTCTTTATGGTGTAATGACCAACAATGATTCCAGAAGACCAATGAAGAAGCGTGCTATCCATCTTCTGACAGAAAGTCATATACTCAGGGTGCAGAATGAGACATAATATTTCTTTGAAATGGTCAATGTGGGAATTTGTTTTGCTGCACTATGCATATTTGTTACAAAGGTTTATTTTTTCTAATGCTTGAGAACTTGGAGGGAGAAAAAAAGATATTTTGTTAATTTAAAGAAATAAAATTTATTTTTTTAAAAGTCTTATGCTGCTCCCTTATTATAAATAAGGAAATAACCTCCATGTGCTGACCTATTCCTGAGTTGCACAATTCTAGAACTAGAATATAGATCTTCTGGTGGCCAGTCAACTGTCCTCTCCATTACATCACGTTGTTTCAACTCTGCTAAATTTATTCTGTGTGTAGAGAAACTATAATCATGAATTCTTTTCTAATTTTCCACAATTTAAATCTCTGAGTAAATTTACCTCTATAAACAATATATTCATTTAATGTTGAACTTTGAAAGTCTCCCTCTCTCTGTCTTTCTCTTTCTGTCTCTTTCTCTCTCCTTATTTCTGTCTCTCTGTCTCTCTGTTTATCTCTCTCTCTCTCTCTCTCTCTCTCTCACACACACACACACACACACACACACACACACACACACACACTCCAAGTTGGTTGTGTTCCTCAATTTTCTTTGATGACTCTCCCTTTTTCTCTTCATTAAAATTCTCAATGCGTCTTCTGAATTTTATCTTTGAGGATAAAAAAAATTTCAATTATTCCCTTTGGTATCTAGTTTGGTGAATATCTATCTATCTATCAAAGCAATTTTTCTCTCCTTTTTTCAACTGAAAGACTTTTGATTAGTTTTTTTCATGATGAAAGGTAATTAAAATTTTATCTTCCCTTTTTTGATGTATTCTAGAAAAGAGATCCTACTATCTTTAAGACAAATCACACATGTATGTGTATAAACGTGTGCATGTTTACATATGTGTGTATATATATTATATATATGCACATTTTATATGTGTATGCCTACACATACTCATATTTGGTGTGGTGTTTTAGGCATGTGTGAAGGTTTTGATTGAACATATTTGCTTATGTACCACCTACCTACTAAACATAGGATAAAATACCTACTAAGTAACTATCTACTTCATGGAATTATTTGGGAACCCTACCCCAGAAAGGAAAGGGAGACATCAAAGAGGAACTCCCACTGAAAAAGCACACAAGAGGTATCTGTCTAATATCATGGGGCATCAGTAGGACAAAGTGGTATGTTGCCAATAAGCTGGATCAAAGAGTCAGGGAAACTGAATCAGTGGGGGAAATGGTATTGGCTAGAATTGAGAGTCAAAGCAACCTAGATGGGAGCAAAATTTGGGTGTGTTTGCAATGGCCTAGTTGAACTGCTCAATTCACTTGCCATGGATTCTATTGTCCCTTGATCCTGGAGTTCTTGCTTGAACGTATATGGGCATTGCTATGTGATCTGCAGCAAAGTGGGCCTGGATAATGTCTTAGTTTCCTGACTCTTAAATACATGGTGAGAATGGAAGGCGGGGTAGGAGTGATAGTTGAGGAGTATGTTATTACTAATCTCCTAAATAGGAAAACAAACAAACAGCACAGGAGAAGTAGAAGCAATGCAAGAGCAGGTCTTATCAACTTTGTTTCAGGTAATAGTAGTAGAGAGGTAAAGTACAAAGAGCTGGGAGCCGAGCCGAAGGCACTCTAGAGAAGAGGCATGATCCCTGCTGCCCAGTATCAGGAGTACTGACGCAGAAATCTGGTAACTTAATTTCTAGTTCTATTTCTGACACTAATTAACGGTACAAGCTTTGTCATATCACTACACTTTTCTTGGTCTTATTTGCCTTAGCTGTCAAGTGAGGGAGTTGGAGTAAGTGATCTTTCAGATGTAATCTACTTAATAAAATTCCTTGACTGAGATGTTGTTCTGAGAATACTTAAACAATTTAGTTCATAGTAATTTTAAAATGTTTCCCTGCTTGTACTGTTTCTTAAACGGAATGCATTAGTCATTATAAACTGGAAAAATGGTACCAAACCTACTGCAACTAATTCTTAATTATTTGTGATAGCACAATTTATACAAGGGAGCACTTCTGTTATATTAATGTAAGTGGTTTGACACACTCATTTATAGGACAAGCTATACTGAAGCCTTGGGTAGGTGAAGATAATTTCCAAGTTGAGAAGTCATCATTCATATGCAAATTCGCCAGCTAATCCTTTCATAAAATATTTAATAGGATCTTTGAATTTTGTCCATCCTCCCCCATCTGCCAATATTCCTAAAGCATAGGTCTCACCATGTCACTGCTCTATTTAATAAAATCCAGTGGCTCCCTATTACCTTCAGGATCAAATATAAAATCCTATTTGTCATTCAAAACCTTTCATGACTTACTCTCCCTCATCTTTCCAATCTTCTTAAACCATCCTTTCCTATGCACTCTTTGATCCAGTGACAGTGGCTTCCTTGTTATGGCTTAAACTGTACTCTGCATCTTCCAGTTCTGGACATTTTCACTGGCTCTCTCCCATTCATGGAATGCTATTTCCTTATCTCTGCCTCCTGGCTTTCCTGGTGTCCTTTAAGACCCACTTAAAATGTTGCTTTCTACAAGAAGCCTGTCCCAAGCCTCCTTAATTCTAATGTCTTTCTATGTTGATTTTTTTTTCCTTTTTCTTCTGCATATAGTTTGTAAATAGTCATTTACATGTCTCTTCTTGTAGATTGTGAGTTCAGATTCTTGAGGGCCAGGATTATCTTCTGACTTTCTTTGTGCCCCCATTACTTAGTACAGTGCCTGGCACATAGGAGGTGCTTATTAAGTGTTTATTAACTGACTGACCAAGGAGTCATGCTTTGTATATAACTTGAATACAAAATTTTTTGTTGATTGATTTATCTGACTAAAATCATGCAGCTAATTTGCTCTATCTTCCAAGCCTGGTTGAGGGAATGAATTGACTAAGGATAGTAGCTTGATTAATTTGCTTCCAATGGCATAGATAACACTACAAGAAAGTTGACCGCATTCTTGGCAAAATTTTATTTCTATGACTGGTGAAAATACCATTGTAACAATTTACTGAGATACAAAGGCCAGGCAATTGCTCAAGTCGACAACCTGTTGGCAGCAAATGAATTTGTACTGCAGATGTTTTGATTTAATTCAAACTCATTTGGGTTTTAAGTAATAGAGACTCTTTCTCTATCTCAGCTGAACCAAATTAATTTACGGTAAATAAAGCAATCAAGTCTACTAAATGCTGCCAACAGGAATTTCCCAGTGTTGCAGAATTTTCAGGAAAATTACATTATAGAATCCAAGTGCTCACATTTTAAAATCATTGAAATATAAACATTTCTTGCTTATTGTTTTCTCTGTTTCACCATTTAGTATCAGTGAATTTAATTTACCTGCAAAGACATCATAAAGGTAATGTTAACTTTCACAGTTTTGCTTCTAACTTCACAGATTTGACCACCACACTTCAGCTGCCTTCTCATCCTGGAACTCCCCTCTTAGCCCTTGAAGCTCTCTTCTCCCATTGTGTCCCTCTCAGAATTTCCATTTTGAGGAAAGTTCCAAACCATCCATCTTTCATTCTTCTCCTGGCTCTGCTTCCTACTCCCTAGACTTTGCTACTGTTACTCAACTGCCTTCTCACCCTGGAAGCTCCTTCATTACCTCTGACCTTCTCACTTTGGAAAAACCTTCCAACCCCCTCCCAGGCTCTGCTTCTTTTTGTTGTACGTTATCACAAAGGCTACTCCCCTCCACTTTGTCCCTTGCTTTTCAACTTTAATATGTTATCTTCCCCTGTTAGAAAGTAAGAGCAAAGACTATCTTTCTTTTTGATCCTCTTTGTATCCTTAGTGCTTAGCATGGTGTCTGGAGCATAGTAAATACTATGCCTGTTGACTGACTTGATGTCTTAATACATTTTGCAAAGGACTGAATCAAATACTACCACTTAAAATTGCCATGATATAAGGGCTTCATTAAGCATGTTGTATAGGGAATGAAATTTAGCCAATTTCTCTAATATTTCTTCTTTATATTAGTCCTATCTATAGAAGACATTTTGGGGTCTTCAACCCCGGTACTTAGGTGATTCTGGTGTTTCTGCAGTGTGGTTATTCCCTCTAATGGTGCAGGTCATAAACCAAGTCATGCCTTTTTATATTTTCCATAACTCAATCAGTCACCCTATTGTCCAACTCTCCTTCCTGGACACTGAGAAGGAGCAGTCATATAGTCAGGAGGAAATATATGATACAATAGAGTCATGGAATCCTAGAGTAAAGAAAATATCAAGGAGAAGATAGTGCCAAAGGCTGCAGAGAGGTCAAGAAGGAAGAAAATTGAGAAAAGGTCGTTAGATTTGGCAATTAAGAGATCACTGATAAAATGTAAATTTGATTCCATTTCCCATGATTATTCTATTTCACCTCAGCTTTTTATACAGATGGACTTGATGTCACCCACAAGCATTCCTCTTCCATGTTTGTGAACTCTGGAAAGGAAAGCAGGGGACAAAGTGAGGGGGGAGGGGGAGGCAAGAAGCTGAGCCTGGAGAGGAGGGTAGAAGGATTTTTCAGAGTTTGTGAAAAGAATTTTAAAATTCCCTTATCTGATTATAATCTTTAATCATTCTCTCTCTCCCTTATGAGCCTTGTTCTTCATTCTTATCATGACCTTGAATCATTTCACCCTTCAGTTCTTTCCCAGGTTATCACCCTCCACTGATGACACTTCCTCCTCTTTAAAATCTCCATCCTTTGGTGAATGAGTTCAACTCTATACTATCCTCTACACCAGTAGTATCAAACTCACATAAAAATGGGGACCACTAAGCTGTTTATAAGGATCTCTAGGGATTGCATATTGATGTAGGAAACCACATATTAACATTAATCTATGTTCTATCATATTTTTATTGATTTTGTTAACTATTTCCTAATTGCATTTTAATTTGGTTGCACCACACACTTGGGAGTGTTGTGGCAGTATTGCAGCCTACTGGCTTATATTTGACACCTCTGCTCTATAATAAAGTCCTTTTCTCTCTAATCCTATCAGCAACTATGCCTTGCCAAGCCACAACTTTGTACTGCTCCCAGTATCCACTACCTTTGCTCCCACTGACACATCAGTAAATGGAGAATGAGGAAATATTGATGCTATCTTAACTCAGTCCACTACAAATGTACTATATAAATTAACTAGGCTCTCACTGCAACAAGACAAACATTTTATACCTCCCCAATGTATTCACTACTCTACTCATGACAATGATTTTTGCAAACCTTTTCATTCCTCCTCAAATCTCCCATAATTCCTTTTCCCCCACTATCTCAGCTAAGAACCTTGCCTCATATTTTGCTGGCAAAAAAAGCAAAATGGCGAGGCCGTTCACCAAGAGCTCCCCCTTCATCTCATCTCACTCAGTATACATATCTCATGATTGCAAACCTTTTCTCTCCTCTGACACAGCTGCCATGTGGTACAGGCTTTTTTTTACTTCATTCCTGGACTATTGCGATAACCACTGATTGGTCCCCTTGCCTCAAGTATCTTCCTATTCTAGTGCATTCTCTATTTATCTATCACAGTGCTCCTTCTAAAGTTCATATCTGACCATATCACTACATTACTTAGTAAACTTTAGTGGCTCTCTGTTGCCTCCAGGATCAGTCAGTGAGCATTTATTAAGTGCCTTCTATATGCTAGGTACTGTGCTAAGCATGAAGAATTCAAAGAAGGGCAAAAGAAAAACGAATAGCTGGTTAAGAAAATGGTTTCAGAGAAAGAATCCTTAAAATAAAGGAATGAGGGACTCTTGTCCAAGATAAAGTGAACTTAATAAGGGCTGGTAAGACTATATTTCCTGTAGTTTTGCAAAACTAGTCAAAGGACTTTCAACTGGAATGGTGGAGAGAAAATAACAATACACATACTTTCACATATTATCCACCAAAGTAGATACTATTCATGGGCATATGCTTACATGCATGTGCTTGCGCATACACACACACACACACACATACACACAAAGAATAATTGAACTCAAGATCCTAATGCAAGGGGATAAATTTTACTTCATACGTATCCTGTATACTCAGTAGAATAGGACTTATGACTGGAATAGGAACGTGCAAAGGCATAGGCTAATAAAAGCAAGTCAACGAGAAATTATTAGGAACTTACTATATGCCAGGCACCCTGCGCTAAGTGCTGAGGATACAAAGAAAGGCAAAAAAATGATCCCTGGTCTCAAGGAACTCAAAGGCTAATGAGGGAGACAACATGCAAACAGTTGTATGAATAACTAATACATAAGATAAATTAGAGATAATCTCAGAGGAGAAGCATGAGCGTTAAGGGGGCTTGGGAAAGGCTTTCTCAGCTATTGGCTGATACTTGAAGGAAGCTAGGGAAGCCAAAAAGTAACAATGAGGCAAGATCAAATTTCAGGCATAGGGGCTAACCAGTTTAAAAAAAAAAAGCAAAGTTGGGGGATGAAGTGCAAAGAACAGTATGAAGGTCAGAGTCACTGAATCAAAGAGTAAGTGGTGGTAAGGTATAATAAGATGGCAAAAGTAAAAAGAGGTCCAGGTTATGATGAGATTTGAATACCAAACAAAAGATTTTATGTTTGATCCTAGAAGTAATAGGGAACCACTGGAATTTATTGAATAGGGCGGTAACACGGTCAGACATGCATTTTCAGAAGATTGGTTTGGCAGCTTATTGAAGGATGCAATGGAATGAGAAGAGGTTTAAGGCAGGGAGACAAATCAGAAAGTTATTGCAATCCTTTAGTCCTTTTCAAAAGGAATAGCATAGGTAAAGAGTTGAAATAGTAATACATATTAAGATCCACTTATATAGGGAAATTCAAGTTGAGAGGGGAAAGTATGGTAGTAAACATTTGTGTAAAGATCAATAGAGGTAGCTACAAAAGCAGTATTTTCATCTGAGTATGTTAAAGACCAGAGGTGTCATATATTAGTAGAGCCGGAGCCAGAATAAAGTGAAATTAGAAAATATTTAACAAAATAAATGAAAATACAATAGAACATAGATAATGTTAATATGTGGTTTTCTGAGTCAATATGTGGCCTGCAGGAATACTTAAATATATTTTAGTGGTCCCTTCTATTTGTTTGGCCAGAAAATAAAAATAGATAAAAAGTTTGGGACACAGATTAAAAAAAACCTTTGATGGATACATGATAGAGTAATAGTAAGGGACTTTAGTTATTAAGAAATCTGATGGAGATTCTCTCTCTTCCAAAAAGTAGAAGATTTAGCATTTTCTTGGCTTATCTTAATGATAATTTCATGGATGAATCAATGAGGAGTTCTTCTGTTATGGACCTGATTCTCACCAATAAAAAAGAATTCACTGCTGAAGTACAAATGATGGAAACCTTAGGAAGAACTGACAATACCAGTTCAAGGAAAAGACAGCTAAACATAATCTGGCAATCATGGAGAGTCTTTTTAAAATAGATTCCAGAAAAAGGATCCATGGAATAATTCAACCCAAGAAGAATGGAAAGCTCTCCTGAATGAAACTTTGAAGACATGAAGAAAAATAATCATAATGAGGAATAAAGGGGGGAGGAATTATAAAAAAAAAAATTTGTTGTGGCCACATAAAGAACTCATGATGTTGTTCTGTTGTTTTTTGTAGTGTCTGACTTTTCATGACCCCATTTGGGGTTTTCTTGGCAGAGATACTAGAGTGGTTTGCCATTTCCTTCTTCAGCTCATTTTACAAATGAGGAAACTGAGGCAAACAGGGTTAAGTGACTTGTCTAGGATCACACAGCTAGAAGCCAGATTTGAACTCAGGAAGACTCATCTTTCTGACTCCAGGCCTGGTATTCTATCCACCATGTCACCTAGCTACCCCAAGGAACTTGTTCACCAGCTTACATTTTTAAACTCTTTGTCCAGAAGCTGGAAGTAAGGGAAGGGAATGAAGGAAGAATAAAGAAGTGTGGCTGTATTTCATAAAGATGGTGTCAGAAACATGAAAGCAGAGAATGAAATAAGACTAGCAATAAAGTTTAAGGATGACAAAAGTGGCTTCATTTGTTTGTTTAGTGACTGTTTTTTTAAAGCTGTATTAGGGGAAAGAGGAGTATCAGAGAATGGTTGATAATGAATAGCAGTGCGAAGGCAGATCTGCTCCACTCTAATTTTGCTTCTTTTTTCTCTGCTAGAGAGAAACTTTGTCCTGGAAAACACAGAATGCAAGTGACTGACAAAGCATTGAAGCTCAAAATAACATAATTAAATAAGAAGGCAAGAGCAGCATTAGGGAAATGGGGCCCTTTGGCATCATAGCTTGATATAGTACCAAAACAAACACTGGACTTGGAGTTAGGCAAGTGTTGGGTTCACATTTTCCCTTTCACACTTATTAGCTGTGTGACTTTGAAATACTTAATTTCTTTGATCCTCAGATTCTCCATCTGTAAAAAAGGGATAAGAATATCTCAAATACTTCCCACATAAAGTTGATGTGAGGATTACATAATAAAATACAAAGTATTTTAAACCTTAGAGTGTAACCTGTAAACCTTAAAGTGCTACATAAATCTTAGCTATTGTTGCTATGGTATAGTAGGAATAACACTAGATTTGAGATCAGGAGATCAGGGTTCAAATCTAATTTCTGCCACTGAATTGTTGTCACTTAACCTCTGTTGTCTTCACTCTCCTCATCTATAAATTAACCAGTTTGGACTAAACAAGGTATATGTTACCTACCAGCTCTGACATTTTTATTGTTCTCTTCTGATCCCTCATATCACAGCACCCACTAGTTTTCTAATATAGTCTTTATAAATTTGAAAATCCTCCATCTGTTTCCGAAGAGAAATTAAGCCTGTTAACAAGTTTATACAAATTAGAATATTTCTTCAGGCTTAGCCACCAAAATGGCAAAGAAATGGAATATAAGGTTTTAGGTTACTACTACTCATCAAATCAAAACTCATTAAAGGCTACTCATCAAATAAAATCATGCAATAGGACTCACCCCCCATGTGGCTACACTTTACCAATAATGAATTTTCTTAACAAATTCTCTTACTTCAGGGCTTGAAAATAGAATTAATCCTTAATTACCATTTTCACAAACTATCTGTGGACATTGTTAAATATTTATTTAAATAAACATATTTTTATTTATTTAATAAACGTATTTATAGAATGATAAATCTCCTTGAAAAATCTTAGTCAGTTAATCTAAATCCATGCAACAAGGAAAAGATCCTAGAACTCTAGCTTCCAGTTTCCCTACTCAATCCATTGAGCCTGGAATGATGTTGACTCTGTAAATGTGATAAATTAGCTTATCGAAAATAGCACACATTCTGTGGGGAACATGCCAACAAAACCCAAAGAATATTGTTTTAACTGGAAGTTATACCATTAACTGATACAACTACTGAATTCCTGTTATGGCACTTAGGGATCTATTTATCATTGTGTGAGAACAATTTAATCTACTACACCCAGATCTCAGTAGGAGACTTCAGTACCCTCAAAATAGCATAGCCATGCCACAAACAAATGATCTACATTTCTTGTAGGTATTGAGCCTTTTTTTTTTAAAGGAAGTAACTCATGTGTGAAAGTCAAATATGTTTTTGAAGTTGTGGCATCTTTAACTACAAAAAAGAATTCCACTTTTTCAGTTGCCCCTTTGTCACAGTCTACGTTGGGTTTCATCAATAATTCCATGTTCTTACTGAATACATTTTGTAATAACAACTATCATATTCTAGAAGATAAGTGCTTTTTGTGAGTGACTATGCAAGAGCCTTTGATGTTTTGCTAACTCATTCAGAATATCTTTGCATCCATTAAATCTCTAGGTATGGAGGAAAGAATACTACATCCTAAAGAGAAAATTTATGAATCTATTTCAATCACTGTAGAAAATGTGGTTGGGAATGTTCCTTCTGCATATCACCCCTCAGGGTGTGGAAACTGCTGGGCTATTGATATCTATAGGCTGTTGCATAACACCTTGTGTAAGGGGGTTGGTCCTGCTACATGAAGAGACAGAGGTGAACCCTAATTACCAAATAAATGTGGAGAATGGGAGATGTAATTAGCAGTGGAGACTCAAGTGGGGAAATCAGGAGCTCCAGATAAACTGTAAACACTGTATTAACCAGCCAATGGGGAAACAGGAGAGGGAAGTGCAATTTGGGACTAGGGATAAAAAGCTTTTCTCTCGCTTCTGTAAGGTGTGTCCACACATGGGACACCTGGCCTTGCTAGGCTGTTAATAAAAAGTTTTTGGTTTGTTTTTTTTTTCTGGTTCACCAATGACTTCGTGGAACTTTTGTTGCTTACAATCACCATGAATGTAATTCACTCTCAATTTTTATTGAGTGGCAATATACACACACACATGCACACACACACATATATACATATATACACACATATGCATGTATATATATGTATGTATGTATATATAAAATTTCTCTGTATCCAACCATTATCTTTTCAAAGATCAATATTACGCACACAGTTTTTCCATGGCTTAAATTCAGTGTTTGTGAAAATAGTAACTAAGGTACACATGAAACCCAGAGAGGCAAAAGATTGACCTTTAGTTAGCTGGTGCCAATTAACATATCCATCAGGCCATTGGTGCATCATTATTGCAAAACTGAGAAACCGTCTTGCAAAGTGAGTTTCTCTCATTTGACTGTGGAAATCAAACAGTAGTATCACAAAAGGGTAATTTTTAAACTCTCTTTTGGTAGGAGGGGGAGGAATATTGGAATAGATTTTTCTCAAGGATCCCTTCTTGTTCTCATTCTTTAAAGCTTATTCTATTTTGTTGATTATCCTTCCATTGTGCTCTCCTTGACTTCACTCTGCCTTTTATACTCTGGTCACAGCAGGGTCACTGGCCAGAATTAAGAGAAACCTTAAGGAAGCTTTCTAAGAAACATATGCATCTAAGAAAGAAACATCCTTGCTGTCTGCTGTACAATGGAGTGGAGAAGTGGAGTTTGGAAAGCACACCTTTCTCTACAGGAGAATGGGGCTTAATGTCTAGAGCTCTGTTGTTTTATTATCTAGCCCCTCTACCCACCGTGCACCTAGGTTTATGTGAACTGTTTAATCCAGGGAGCTAATTACCCTCCTGGACCAGGAGGCACCCTTCCAACTTTTACCAGCTGTTGAGTCCTCTATGTCCAAAAGTCTATTGGGGCACCAGGAGTCCTGAACCTTTTGTGTTGGTCTGAGGGTACTTGCAAAGCTGGACTATAAAGTAACTACAAAATTTTGCTCTAGAGAAAGTATTTAGTATCTACACTCATAAGACCAGATTGTAGAGGAATTTTTGTCTCAGTGATGAATATAACAAACAAGTATAATTTGAACTACTTACTAAGCACATGGTTTATGGACCATCAGGGGAATCCTTAGCTTAATGACATGTAACTCTATTAATAGTTAACTCTTTAAAACTACAGGTTGCTGAGGTACTAATTTGCATGGGCATTGGAAGTGCCTTACAAATAGGTTCCTACATCAATGAAATCCTAAATCCAGTGAAAATACCTATGATAATCTTAGGTAAATAAGGCCCTCAGTTATTCCTATAATGGGAAAAATGTAGTTTCCCTATTTTTCTTTTCTATTTTTGTTGTGTTTTTATTGAGATAATGTTACCCCTTTTCTTTTTACTTCAGCTGAAACATAATAGATTCTGCTTCAATATCTTATTTAATAAATTTTATTAAAATAAAACTGTATGTCTTTCTGTTTTAAGTATGTTTCTTGTAAATAATATATGGTTAGATTCTGGTTTCTACTCTCACTCTCTCTCTCTCTTTTTTTTTTTTTTTGCTATCCTCTTCTGGTTTATGGGTGAACTCATTCTATTTCCATATACAGTTAAGCTTGCTAATTGTGTATGTCCTTCCAAACTATTCTCTTATTCTTTTCTTTCTCTTTTCCCCCAGCCTCCCTTTAAGAGTTTGTTTGCTTTTGACTAATCCCTCCCTTAATCTATCTTCTCTCTTATTCTTCTCCTTTACCTGAACCCCTTTATCCTCCTATTTCTTTGTTGGATAAAATGCATTTCTATATTCAGTTTTGTGTGTATGTATATTCTTCCCTCCTTTGACCAGTTCAAATGAGAATGAGGCTCATCTGTTACCTGTTTTCCCTCACTGCCTCCTCCTTGTTATATACACTCCTACTTGTAACTCCATTTATGTGAAATAATTTTCCTTTTTTTCTTCCTCTCCTTTCCCCTTTACCCCAGTATGCTCTTCTGACACCTTTCAATTCTTCTTGGTTTTTTTTGGTTAAAGTTTATTTTTAATTTATGGAATAAAACAAGCATTTCCATAACATAGTACAATAAAAAAGTGATTGTATGTGAAGCTGCAAATCTACTAAGAACAACTTGTTATTTCTTTCAAATATACAACAAAATTATGTAAATTTTTTTCTTTTTTTCTTCCTCCCTCCCACCCTAGAGATGGCTACCATTAGACATATATATATATACATATATGCATGCATGTGTATGCATATGTATATACATATACACACATGCATACCTATGTGTATGTATATGTAAAATTGTTCTACACATACTTCTATTTATCAATTCTCTGGATACAGATAGCATCTTTCTTCATATGTCCTTTGTAGTTAATTTAGGCATTTATAATAGTCAAAATAACTTATTCATTCAAAGTTGTTCTTAAAACAGTAATGCTGTTACTGTATACAATGTTCTCTTGGCTCTACTCATTTCACTCTTCATTATTTCATGCAAGTCTTTCCCTGTTTTTTCTAAAACCATTGAGTTCATCATTTCTTATTGCATAGTAATATCCCATCACAATCATATGCCACAACTTGTTCAGCCATTCCCCAATTGATGGGCATCCCTGAAATTTCCAGTTCTTTGCCACCACAAAGAGAGATGCCATAAACATTTATAGAACATTATAGGTTCTTTTCCTTTTTCCTTAATCATCTTTAGAAACAGACCAAGTAGAGGTATTGCTGAGTCAAAGGCTCTCCATATTTCCTGTACAGACAGACAGAAATTCAACACGAAATGAATGTAGAGCAGCAGAAATAAAGGGGTAAAGCGGTTGTCCCAGGACATCTTGAGAGAACCTCAGAGAAGACTCCAGGGCCTATGGTTTGGTCTGAGTGAATGTAGACACCAGTGGGCCAACTCCATCGAATCAACAAAGGGTGAGCCCTGAGGGAAGTGGACTGGGCCTAAAAAAATTTCATTTCAACTCTCACATCATTCGTGGCTTCACAAAATTTTACCTCATAAACGTATGATGATATAAATGATCTAAAGAACAGCAGATGGGCTGAGGGAGGTAAGATTGAAGTACCCTGTGCTGCTTCTGGAAGTCAGGCCTAGCCAGCGGTACTGACCAGACGTGATTACGGCTGTGGCTGTGAACAATGAGGAGCGTACACAAGCCCAGTGAGTGCGGTACCACAGGAAGCAAGAACATTTTCAGGACAGTGTGGCTGGGGCTTAGGGGAGGAAGAGAGGAGTCCCTGAGGTTGAGCCCCTGGATAGATTCAGAAAACAGCAGTTAGAAGGAACTGAGGCCTAGGGCAATGTTATCCACAACTCAGGATTAAAACCATTCTTCTTTGGAGAGGATCACAACCTAACAAAATCACTCCCAAGCCCTGTCTCATTACCCTACTTCTGGGACAGGGAGTTCTGAGTGGCTTCGTGTACCATCTCCCCATAAAAGAATGTAAACAGTTTAACCTTGTTTGGAGTCTTAGGATTGTTCACTCATGTTTAACTTTTTATGTTTCTCTTGAATCCTATGTTTATATGTTAAATTTTCTACTTAGTTCTGGAATTTTCATCAGGAATGCTTGGAAATCCTCTATTTCATTAGCAAGCCAATTTTCCCCCTGTAGGAATATATTCAGTTTTGCTGGGCAAGTTATTCCTGGATATAATCCTATGTCCTTTTTATTCTGGAATATCGTATTCCAAGCTAAATGATCCTTTATATTGGTGACTACTAAATTTTACGTGACCCTGACTGTGGTTCCTCAGTATTTAATTTCTTTCTTTCTTACGCAGAAAGAAATTAATTAGCTCTGAATTAATTACCTCTCTTAGACTGCTACTCTCAGGATGTGGGGAAGTGATGAGTGGGGAAAGGAGGGGAGAAAAAAGAGACAGAGACACAGAGAGGGACAGAGACAGAGAAACAGAAGGAGAGGGAAGGAATCCTGGGCAGAATCCCACCTGTGATACTTATTACTAGCTCTTTGTCTATGAGCAGATAACCTAACCTTTTGGGATCTACAGTAGACAAAACTCACAGGTCCTTGATATATCATTTTATTGTATTTAGAACACAGGGAATTTGAGAGAACACTGAAAAAATATTAGATAAGTGTACTTGACCCCACCCCCAATCATACTCATTACTTGGACAACAACCCTCAAGGCCACACAAGTATCATTATGTAAAATGAAGAAAATATTCTAGCCTTTTCCTCTCTGGCATAAGCTTGTCACATTTAATTCTCCTTTCCTGAGATGAGGAAAAGGAAATTAAAGGGAAAAGTCCTTAGTAATAAGTGGAAAATAGTCAAGTTACAGACTTATCTTCCCATTTGCTTTTTCTTAGACACTTGCTCAGTAAATAAAATTGATTGCAGAATGTTAGGAATAACTTCAATCATCAGAATGTCTCATTTTCCAAGGTAGCACAGCTGTTTGTGTGAGTTCTTGAGAACATAATTAAGATGATGTGTGGAGAGGAAGAACAACTTCCTTCAAAATAGGCTATATATGGCTACTTCACCAGGGCCTGTGACAGACTCAACCATTTGCATTTTCTTCCACCCACTTCAACTTAACAAATATTTATTCCTCACTAAAAGTTAATCAGTTGGTTTAAAAAAAAAATTAGGCATCTACTTGCAATGTGCCAGGCAACGTGCTAAATGCTGAAGATACAAAGAAAGGCAAAAGACAGTCCATGCTCTCAAATAGCTCACAGTCTAATGAAGGAGACAACATGCACACAACTATGAACAAACCAGCTATAGACAGGGAAAAATGGTGATAATCAAGGGAGGGAAAGCACCAGCACTAAGAAGAATTGAGAAAGGCTTCCTGAAAATGGCAGGATTTTAGCTACGATTTGACGAAAGCCAGAGAAGCTAGGAGGCAGAAATCAGAAGGGATAATACTTCAGACATGGGAGACAGCCAGTGAAAATGACTAAGGTTGAGAGGTGGAGTGTTTTGTTTGAGGAAAAGAAAGGAAGCCAGTGTCACTGGATTGAGGAATACCTTGTGATGGGGTTAGGGGATGATTTGTAAGGTTATGAAGGGCTTCAAACACAGGATTTTATGTTTGATCCTGGAGGAGGTGATAGGTAGCAATACTGGAGTTGCTGCCATCATTTCTACATTTAGAAATGGAAGTGATTTTAGACATCATCTAGTCTAAACTCCTCATTTTATAAATGAGAAACTGAGGGCCAGAGAAATTAAATAACTTGCTAATAGTCTTTACTTAGTTCATAGGTGAAAAGAGTCATGTTTAAAAGTGGCTAAGGTATAAGAACATTGAATCCTAGATCCCTCACTGTAGCAAATCTCAGTGAGTATTTAACTGTTGATTTGGTTGAAAGATTTCTGGGGAGAAGAGTAGTGGGAGCTGGGATGGAGAAGAATTTACAAATATACTCAAAAAAAAAGGATTTACAAAATAAACTCAAAATAACCCTTTCTATATTGATAAGAGAAATATAAAGCAAAGTGATATTCAAGGATCCCTGAAATCCTTTCCTAGAATGGGAAGACCTTTTCTCATTAATTATCCTTCTGATATCCTTTCCTCACTCTAGCCTCTTACTTGATCCTAGGAATGGAAAAGCAGACATCCTGGTCTAGGAAGAACTTATTCTCTGTCAGACTAGGAAGTGTTAGACGTGCCATAAGAGAAGAGTCTGTTCTTAAATATATAATTTCTAGTTTTGTTTTACAGGACTTGAGTCATATTTTTTTGCATCCTGAGAAGATGAGAGAAAGAGAGAGAGAGAGAGAGAGGAAGTGGCAAGGAGAGAGGAAGTGTTGTTGGTGAGAAAAAACTATATACTGAAAAATTAGTTCATGAAAGAAATGAGAACAAGAGAGTGGGAGCACCACTGCTAAATTGAACAGAATGTGCTTCCACAGATGGGAAACAAACATTTGTCTCCAAGTCACTTGTTACAAACATGAACAAAGCATGACCACATCTCTAAAGCATGAATGGCTACAGTACTGCGCGCGCCCCCCCCCCTGCCATTTTACTGAAAAAGAAACATGATGCATGGTAGATTCCATTTGAACTCAGAGGAGCCAGGCTTACATCCCTGCTCTGTGTGATTTGGGAAATTCACTTACCTATAAAATGAAGGGATTATATGATCTTGGAGTAAGGAAGGAAACAAGCCTTTACGGAACATCTACTTATGTGCCAGTGCTGTGATAAGCACTTTACAAATATTATCTCATTTGATCTTCACAACAACTCTGGGAGGTAGATGCTATTATTACTCCCATTTTCAATTGAGGAAACCAAGATAGACAGAGATTAAGTGATCTACCCAAAGTCACAGAGCCAATTTGAGCTCAGGACTTCTAGCTGCCCCTTCCTCTGAGGTGCCTTCTATTTTGAAATCTATGAAGTCGGGGAAAGGGATGGCAGGTTTAGATGATTTTATCACAATTTTTTTAGTGACAGAGTTGGGAACAAAGCCTAGGCCTTTTATAACATTGAACTGCCCTTATGCCTGGAAAGCCCTGGGAGTTTATCAAACTCTATTCCTACACTTTAAGCAGTAAGAAGTGAAAGGCCTTGACTAAAGTCACAGCTTCTGAAAAAAGCCAGAAGTAAAAGGAACCTTCTGTTTCCTAGAACAAGAGAGACAACATTAACCATTTCACATACTCCATTTTTCTTTGTAAGAAAGAATCCAATGTCACAAATAGTGAGGGATCCAACTTTCTTTTGTAGAGTATATATTGTTACTGTTGTTGATGATGAGGATAGTGGTGGTGATGATGATGATGATGATATTTCAGACCTCTGGTTGAAATGATTCAGAGAACTACTGAGGAGTAAAGTTGCCCTACTTATGCAGATCAAGAATGATTCTACAATTTACAAGCTTAGAGAGGTACCTAGGGGGGCAGAGCCAAGATGGTGGAGGAAAGGTAGAGACTCACCCAAGCTCCCCCCCAAACCCCTCCAAATACCTTTAAAAATGACTCTAAACAAATTCTAGAGCAGCAGAACCCACAAACAAGTGGAACAAATTTCCAGCCCAAGTCCACTTGAAAGTTCGGCAGAAAAGGTCTCTTGCACCAGGGTGAGAGAAGAGCACAGTCCAGTGCAGGCCATACCAGCTCAGACCAGGCCCCAGCAAATCCAAAGCAGGCTTCAGGGTGACAGAATCATTGGCAGCAGTGGTGGTTTTCAGACCTCTCAGCCAACAGACACCAAAGACAACTTAGAAAGTCAGTAGGAAAGGTCTGTTGGACCTGGGTGAGAGAGGAGTGTGGTGTAGCTCAGGCTGCACCAGAACAGCTTTGGTCCCCTGAAACCAGGAGCAGGACTTGAGAGTGACTGAATTGGCAGCAGCAGCAGGAGGTCTGCTTCTGGAGCTCTCAGCTCACAGATTGTAAGGGGATCAAACAACTGGTCAGAAGGAGATTACAGGGGTCTCTTTGCTAGTAGTGAGGCAAGACTGTTGCTTTGCCCATACTTGGATCTGGATTGCTCTCCTGGGTGGTAGTCCTGGGGTAAGGAGGAGCAGTAGCATAGCAGAGCTTCTGGCAGCAGTGGAGATGGGATACTCCTCACAGTTCCAGGGCAGAAAAGAGTGCTTGTGGTCACTCACAGACCAGAGCCCACAGGCTAGAGAAGGAGTTAACACCTCTCCTTAGATCATATCACCTTAAAAGAATTGAAAACTTACAGGTTCCTAGAAATATCTCTGAAAACAGCTACACAAAACCCCTGAAGCATGGGACAATTCACCCTCCACACTGAAAGCAAAGCCTAACCTTAACAAAGAGTTAAAAAGTGAAGTAATAGGCTGGAAAAATGAGCAAACAACAGAAAAAACTCCGACTGTATAAACTTACTTTGGTGACAAGAAAGACCAAAACACACACTCAGAGGAAGACAACAAAGTTAAAGCTCCTATATCCAAAGCCTCCGAGGAAAATATGAATTGGTCCTAGGCCATGGAAGAGCTCAAAAAGGATTTTGAAAATCAAGTAAGAGAGGTAGAGGAAAAATTGGGAAGAGAAATGAGAGTGATGCAAGAAAATCATGACAAATGAGTCAATAGCTTGGGAAAGGAGACCCAAAAAATACTGAAGAAAATAAGACCTTAAAAAATAGACTAGACCAAATAGTAAAAGAGGTCCAAAAAGCCAATGAGGAGCAGAATGCCTTGAAAAGCAGAGTTGGTCAAATGGAAAAGGAAGTCCAAAAGCTCACTAAGAAAATAATTCCTTAAAAATTAGAATGAAGCAAATGGAAGCTAATGACTTTATGAGAAATCAAGAATCATAGAACAATAGCAAAAGAATGAAAAAATATAAGACAATGTGAAATATCTCATGGGAAAAACAACTGACCTAGAAAATAGATCCAGGATAGATAATTTAAAAATTATTGGACTACCTGACAGCCATGATCAAATAAGAACCTAGACATCATCTTTTGAGAAATATCAAGGTGTCATGATATTCTAGAATCAGACAGTAATTGAAAGAACCTACCAATCACCTCCTGAAAGAGATCTAAAAATGAAAACTCCCAGTAATATTATAGCCAAATTCCAGAGTTCCCAGGTCAAGGAGAAAATATTGCAAGCAGCCAGAAAGAAACAATTTAAGTATGATGGAGCCACAATAAGGATTACACAGGATTTAGCAGCTTCTACATTAAATGGTTATAGAGCTTGGAATATGATATTCTGGAGGGCAAAGGAGCTAGGATTACAACCAAGAATCATCTACCCAGCAAAACTAAGTATAATCCATGAGGGAAAAAATGGATATTCAATGAAATAGAGGAATTTCATGCATTCTTGAGTAAAGACAAGAGCTAAATAGAAAATTTGACTTTCAAATATAAGACTCAAGAGAAGCATGAAAAAGTAAACAGGAAAGAGAAATCATTAGGGGCTTATTAAAGTTAAACTTTTATATTCCTACATGGAAAGATGATATTTGTAACTTGTAAGACCTTTCTAATTATTAGGTTAGTTAGAAGGAGTATATATATATAGACAGAAGGCACAGGTATAAGTTGAATATGAATGAATGATATCTAAAAAATAAAATTAAGGCATAGGAGAGGAGTATACTGGGATAAGAAAGGAAGAGGTAGAATGGGGTAAATTATCCAACATAAAAGAGGCAAGAAAGACTTTTACAGTGGAGGGGAAGAGGAGGGAGGTTAAAGGGAATGAGTGAACCTTACTCTCATGAGAATTGGCTCAAAGAGGGAATAACATACACACTCAGTTTGGTATAGAAATTTATCTTGCCCTACAGGAAAGTAGGGGAGAAGGGAATAAGAGAAGGGAAAGAGATAAAAGGGAGGGCACATTGGGGGAGGGAGTAGTCAGAAGCAAAACATTTTTGAAGAGGGAAAGGGTGAAAAGAGAGAGAATAGAATAAATGGGGGGGGGAGTAGGATGGAGGAAAATATAGTTAGTCTTTCATAATATGACTTATGGAAGTGTTTTGCATGACTACACATCTATAAGCCATATTGAATTGCTTGCCTTCTCAATGGGGGAGAGGGGGAGGAAGGGAGAGAATTTGGAACTCAAAGTTTTAAAATGAATATTAAAATTGTTTTTTACATGTAACTGGGGAAAATAAAATACTAAATACCAATTTTAAAAAAAAGAGTTACCGAGGTTAAGAAAACACCCTTAGGGGCATGGGTAGTATTATGTCATAAGACAGGCTTGAACCCAGGTCTTCCTTATGTCAGTGACAGCTTCTATTTAGTTTATCATGTCACCTTGCAATATGTAATTATTAATAACCTTTTTTATAATTGAAAACATTTTAAAGTTTTCAATCTAATATTTAACTTTTAGATTTGCTTCTGTTTATGGTTGAAACAACCATTCTCTAAAAGACGAAAGTAGTCATGGGAAGAAAAAAAAAGAACAATCCATTTTATACTCATTCCATGAAGATTAAAACATGAATTCTTATCATCCCCCAAAAGGAAGAATGAACTAAATGTAAACAAAGAAAGACATATATCATCTAAAAATTGGCCTGATTTACATTTGCTCTTCCTTTTCCTGAATTTTTTTTCTATTAATAAAAGTCTAATTTTGAGATGAGAGCTCTGTTTATCCAAAAAATGTGGGTTAATGATTACTCCTTCTATTTACATCATGTTTTGTTTTTTCAAAGCACACATAAACTATCTCATTTGATAATCATAGATTAGTATAAAACATATATTTACACATTTACCATTCTCTTCTCATCAAAAATACACAAAATCTGCTCAGTAGTCAAAAGTTGACAGTTTTCCTACTTCAAATAATAGTATTATAATAGCTAGTATTTAAAAATACTTTACAAATTTTGTCTCATTTGTCCTCATACAACCCAGGAAGATGGTGATATTATTTTCCACATTTTACAGATGAGGAAACTGAGGAAATCAGAAATTAATTGATTTACCTAGAGTCACACAGTTAGGATATGTCTGAGGCTAAATTTGAACTTAGATCTTCCATGATTCCAGGTTCAGGGCTCTATCCTCTGCACCACCTAGTTGTCTTTAGTTCACCTTTTTCAGTTCCTTTCCCTTTCTAAAATGTTCTTGGAATCAAAAAATCTGAGTTTGAGTAAAGGTTAAGTCATTTAGAAATTGTATGAGTTTATCTAAGGCCTAGTTTTCTCATCTGTAAAATAGAAATATAAATG
This sequence comes from Vombatus ursinus, assembly GCF_900497805.2. Taxonomy (NCBI): domain Eukaryota; kingdom Metazoa; phylum Chordata; class Mammalia; order Diprotodontia; family Vombatidae; genus Vombatus; species Vombatus ursinus. The sequence goes on from NW_020954702.1 coordinate 490,190, forward strand.
CTTGTGTGCCAAGGGTAGGGTGGTGTTATACAGACCATTTATAGAGTAAAGGTGAAAAAGTAAGTAGAGGTGAAATTATACAAAGTACTCAATATCACAATGTGGAGTTTGTAGTTTATCCTAGAGGGAGTAGGGATCCACTGAAGGCTTTTGACCTGCACAATGACCTAGGCTATGATTCTTGGTCAGAACTGTGCCTTAAGAAGATGATTTTGACAGTTATATGTCGGATGGATTGAATATAGAAGAGGCTGATTATAGAGAGACCAGTTAGAAGAGTATTCAAGTAATCCAGGTGAGAAATTATAAGAACTTGAACTAGTATAATATCTGTATGAGTGGAAAGAAGAGAACAGATACAAAAGACATCATGGAGATATAATCAACAAGACTTGGCAACTTATTGTATGTGCAGGATGAGAAAGAAAGAAGATTCAATGATGATGGAGATTTTAAACCTAAGCGACTGTGAGTATAACAGGGCACTCAATAGTAAGAGAAAAAATTGGAGGAGAGTAGGTATATGTGGGAGCATAATCAATTTCACATTAGACAGGTTGAGTTGCTAGTAGGAAAACTAGTGAATGTCTAGCAGGCATTTGATAGTGCAGAACTGTAGTTTAGAGTGAAGTGGGCATCAAGATTGGAGCTGGCCATATAAATATATCCTAGGATTAAGTTTCCTAGAGTGTTTACATAATTGGTGGAGAGGGTGATGACTCAATGCCACATGCTTCTGTGAGAAGTAGAGTTGGTGTGAGGGTTTGGGAGAGGAGAGACATTTTTATTTCACTGCTTGGAGAAATGACACATAGTTCCAGACTTTCTTCAGAGAAGACAGTCATATATGGGGAAACTGGTTCCTCAATATGTATCTGATTTCCTGGTTGCATCCTTAGAGACTTTGGGGAATTTTCCCTGGTGCAAGATTGAGGCCTTTTTCTTTGGGTTAATCTGAGATACCTCACTCACAGTAGGAGAGTTTGTTTACTCTGTGCATTGTCTGGCATATTTTAATCTGTATAACTAATTTGTGTTTATTATATGCTTGGATCAGTGAGTTTACTCAGTATTTGTTATTTGTGATAGCCTTTTGTACAACTAGCATTTAGTGGGAAAGAGTCAAGCATGTGGATGTTAGGTTCTCTTTTAATGATAGAGACCAGGAAAGTCACTTGAACCTAAAATATTATTAACCTAGACTAGCAATATTTAAGGGGAAGACAGATAAAATTCTAGCCTGGTGACTCCCTTTCTCAGAGGAGAACAGTGTGACTTACCTTATGACCCCTTCTCCCCCTCCCTACACCCCCTGGTAGGAATCAAAATCTTCCTCAAAGAGGGTGGGCAAGATTACAGAGATATTGATCGTGCCTCATGATGAACTATGTTTAGATAACCTATGTGGACATACAACCTATATGAACAATACATACCTTATGTACATGTGTGAGACCATTATCAAAAATATGGTAATCATTCCTGCTTGCTTATTTTTGCAATATTTTTTCTTAATTCTTTTTGTTCTGTAGGATTTTGGACTTTGCAAGACGCTTCCATGATCCGTCTTTGGCATTCAGGAGTGTCATTGACCCCTTTTATGAATTATCTGCTAATAATGATTAATAAAATGATTAATTACCCAGAAACTATGTCTCTCGAACTTTTTATACATCACAGTTCCAAATTACTTTCCAAACTGGCTATACCAATTCACACCTCCTCCACCAGTGCATTAATATGCCTGCTTTCCCAAAGATCCTTCAAAATTGTCATTTTCCAATTTTTGTCATCTTTGTCAATCTGGTGGGTATAAGGTAAAACCTCAGAGTTGCCTTAATTTGAATTTCTCTATTTATCAAAGGTTTGGACGATTGTTTAATTGCTGTAGATAACTTGGATTTCTTTCCTTAAGAACTGCCTGTTCATATCTTTTAACCATTTATCAATTAAAGAATGGTCCTCATTATCATATATTTGAATCTGTTTGTTATATATCTTTGAAAGAAGAATTTTGTCAGAGAAACCTGCCACAAAAATATTACCCTAGTTAACTCTTTCCTTTCTCATCTTAGCTGCATTAGATTTGTTTGTACAAAAATATTTCAATTTTATGTAATCAAAACTGTCCATTTTATCATGTGATCCTCTTTATCCTTGTTAGACTGTGAACTCCTCATACATAGATCTGAAAAGTAATTTCTCTGTGTCATATGATTTGTTTATAATATGACCTTTTATATCTGTCATGTATTGATTTGCAGTTTATAATGATATATGAGAAGAAACCTAATTTCTGTCAGATTGCTATCTAGTTTTTCTAGCAATTTTTGTCAAATAAGTCCTTACCTTAGTAGCTGGAGTCTTTGGGTTTACAGAGCACAAGGTTCAATTGCTTTGCTATGTTATGTACCTAATATGTTCCATTGATAGAACCCTTCATTTTTCAACAAGTACAAAATTGGTTTAATGATTACTAACTTCCTTTGCTGTCTCTTACTCCTTGGCTCTGAATAAATGAATGAATTTCTTCTAGAGAAACAAAAAGCTTCTTTTCTTAACTTTTTTTCTTGACTTTTCTTAGGGGAAAAAATGAAAAAAAAGTTAGAAGTTTCTCTTGGCCTGGATTTCTGTTTTTATTTTCTGTCGTTTGTCCTTAGATTCACATGCAGGCAGTGATCTCCACTGGACCTAGAATCAATATGTAGAGACCTCGAAGTGAGAATTCCAAGTGGGATGGTGAAGCTAGCTAGCCTGACAGGAAAGACCTAAAAAACCAGGTTTTCTGGGAGTTGAACTGGAGGAGGGTTTTGGAATTGGAATTAGAGGAGTGTTCTATAGGAACTGAAGTACACTGTGTATTTGTTATACTTTTTGAATTAAATGTTTCTTTGCCATGGAATCTTTAGCTGATGAGGACATCAATTAATCCAATGAGGGACCAAAACCCTATAGAATAGATCCATTTCAATAGTTGATTATTCCATTATTGCTCTAAAATTCTGATTCATTACAGAATTGAAAGAAAAAGTTCTAGGACTGCCTCAGGAATTCTGACCTGTTGAGGTACATACTTAAGTCTTACCCCCAACTACTTGTCATTGGCAATAGGAAATATCAACTGTAGAAACACATCTTTTCTCACAGAATAATCTCTGCCTTCAGTACTTTCTATGCAAAGAAAGTTATATCTTAAATTATAACCCTACAATTGCTAAAGCAAAAATACCAGCTCTGCTAAAATGAAAGTTGATCTTTTCCCATATGTCATTAATACAGAATATATGGATAGAATATAAAAAAATGTTTTGCACTCATCCAGCTTCTTGGACGAGTATCTCAAATCTCAAGAGCAAGTGGTCTCATTAAGTTTACCAAACCAATCTCATTCTAACACTTTCCTGAATCTCCCCATCAAATCCACTGAGGTTTATTTTAAAAAATGCTGAATATTATTGTTTCAAAATCTAAGTGATATCTTGACCTTCTTTGGGTACAAAACTGCTTATTTAATTATTTAATCATATGATATAATAGTAATATGCCTAAATAAAAAGAAAATATAAACTGGCATTAAGGCATTTAATCTATATACACATAAAGTACATTCTCATTTGACTGGATACATCAAAATTTGGTATGATCCTGCTAAGAGCAAAAATGTATATCTACAACAAATAACATAACTTAGAATTCTTACTCTCAGTGGACCTTTTTTATTAAAGGAAGAGTAATATATATGTAGATATATGTATGTAATGTTTGCATGTATGTATAAATGTTTCTGCCATTATTCTTTTTTAAACTAACAGAACAAATATTTACTTCTTGCACCTTTATTCATTCAACATAGATTTATTGGTCAGGTCACTTACACTCTCTGAGGCTTAGTGTCTTTATCTTAAACTGGGATAACAATACCGGTACTTCAGTATTATTTTGGACTCAAATTAGATAATGGATGTAAAATATCCATTAATCATGTGTGAATGCAAATTATTATTATTTCATTCATTCCATTCAAGTATAATTATAAAATATTTTCACAAGCTTCTGATATAATTTACCTGCATTTACAAACATTCTGCCTCTATCGTATTTCTCACGTATGTCCCTTCTCTATTCTCATTGTTACTGACTTAGTGCAGGTCCTCATTAATACCCATTGAACTATTGTAATAGTCCTACTAGCTTCTCTCTAATCCATCCTTTACATTGCTTCTGGGCTGAAATTTTTTTAGACAAAAATATAAGAGATAACCGATGATAAAAAATCTGCAATAACTCCCTAGATCCTTCTTCTATACTATACTTTATCCTCAAGTCCTTTGCCTGCTTATCCTATCACTAATTATACCTTACCAACTTCCAGCTTTGGATTTCTCTCATCATCTGCCTCCTTCACTTTTATTGATGTGCTAATGAACAGAACAGGTGAAAACAATTTAAAGTAGCTTTTTTATAATATAGTGCTGCCTTAAAGGGCATTGAGGGAGCTAAATAATAAAAATAGAGGTCCTGGGGGTAGATTGGTTCCTATCTGAAGGGCAGAGCAGAATAGAGGGAAGAGTAAAAGGAGAAAAGAGAAGAAAGGGGTGGAACTTGCTCTTTCTCATAATTGTGGTACTTACGAAGAATATACAAAATGGAGTAAGAGTAGAGAGAAGTGTGCTTTAGATGAACCTCACTCACATGAAATGAATAAAGGAAGGTTGACCACACACATAAATATAAACTAAACGACTTGGTGTAGAAACACATAAAACTCAACAAGGAAAGAACAGATAAGAGCAGTTAAAACAGAGTATAACCCTGGCTAGGGCATACTCACAAACAAAGCAAACTTCATGAACCTGAACAGATGATTGAAGTGGGGAAGGGCAAGGAAGAAAATAACAACTAGAATCTGAAGGATATTGCCTCTTATACAATTGAAAAATGGCTGAACAAATCATGATATGTGAATATAATAGAATATTATTTTGCTACTAGAAATTATGAAATAGATGATTTCAGAGAATCCTGTGTAGTATAAAATGATGCAGAATGAAGTGAGTACAACTGGGAGAAAAATCTACCCAAAGACATCATTGTAATGAGTTCAAATCTGACCTTAGACAATTACTATCTGTGAGGCTCTGGGCAAACCTCTGTTTGCCTCAGTTTCCTCAACTGTAAAATAGGGATAATAGCAGCAACTACCTCACAGGATTGTCATGAGAATCAATTAAGATAATATTTGTAAACTGCTGAGGATAGGGCCTGGCACAAATGTTTATTCTCTTCCTCCTATCCCTCATACACATTCCAAGTTTTCTACTCATTGCCTTTGGCCACATTATTCCCTGACCCTTCCAATCTTAAACTTTTAAAATCCTTCACATCCTTCCTAAGTCTATTTCAATTCTTTCTCCTTCATGACAAAGTGGAGAAAATGGTGGCCCTAGGAACCAGGAAGACCTGGGTTCTAATCTGGCCTCAGATTTTTATAGTTTCCTCATTTATAAAATGAGGGTGATAATAACATCTACCTCTATAATATTTGTAAGGCATTTTACAAACCTCAAAGCACTCAGAATTGCTAGCCATTATAGAGAAAACCTTTTCTGATCCCCACCCATCCACCCAATTGGAAATTATCTTTACTTTTTCTCAGCACTCCCACAGCTTTAGTATGTCTCTTAGGTACTTATATTTTATTTTGTATTGTCATTATTTGTGCTATCTAATTATATATTCCTTAAGAATAAGATCTTTGATTTATAAATTTCTCTTATTGTCTAGCAGAGAACATCAAACTTGTCAGTCTCTTAACACAGTAAATGTTCATTGAATTGATTTGAACAGACAAGGTAGTCCCTATTTCATTTGTGAAGAAACTGAGGCTAAATAGTAACTTGCCTATGGTCATAGAACTAGAAGATAGTAGACTTGAGACTTGACACCATCTAGCTCTAAGATTAGCATTGTTTTCATCATAATATATTGTCTACACTTCTCCAGGAGAACTTCATTTCTCATTGAATATATTTAATATCACATAGGTCCAAAGTTCCATATGTTAAGATGCTGCCCTGAAATACTTATAAATATTCTCTGAAAACATCATGAGTTTTCTTGTCCATAAATAGCTAATATGTCCACACATGCAAAGTTGCCAAATGTAGTAATTGTTGGGTTTTTGTTTTGTTTTGTTTTGTTTTTTGCTGGAAATATACCATTTAGCTAATGTAACTTTACATTTGATGGAAAATAAGTGGAATTTTGGTGATTTACTTCTTTTAGTTATCATACAGATCAAAACAGGATAATGCACATTTATTTCATTTATACTATATTTTATGAAAAGAAGAAAACACTTACACATAGATGTGGCAGATCCATATCTAAGAGGGAAGAAGTGAGTGTTGAGTGGTGGGCAGAGCAAGTATAGCTTCCCCATCTTCCAGTTTGAGACATCAGAAAATCGCATGGCCAGAGCTGATTATCAGTAAGCATCTTCCAATCAGTCCATGCTTGAAATTCGTTTCCTGAGTGGGGTGAAATGTCTTCTAAATAGCTTGTCCTAGAAGTATAGAATTTTCCCAGTGAAGGAGAAATAAAATCCACTCTACTTTCAGTCTCTTCATTTTTCATTGTGTTATCTTTATAAACTTTCTTTTCTTGGGATTTCATTAGTTTCATGCAGGAAATCAAAGTGTCATCTTCTTCTGAATGATTACTGTCTTGGGGTGAATCTAAATAATCAAAAGATTTCTTTGAAAATGTGCCAAATCTACCAGTTTATTTTTACCATATTCATGTTTATAAGTTTATAAAGGTATAAAAAGGTGAATACCATTTTGAGTAAAAACCTATGTTGAAAGGATAATAGTAATGTCTAGCATTTACCCAGAACTTAAAGATTTACAAAATATTTTTCATATATTATCTTTAATTCTCACAAAAAGATCAAGTGGGAAAGTAATCAACCAATGAATTCATAATAAGATTCCTTTAAATGAAAACCTTCCTAGTATATTTAAAATTTTTTTTTATAAAATAAGATTTTCACATTTTTTTGGACAATAGCTATTGCATCTTACTAGATATGCTTCCACTGAATGCTGTCAAATATAGGATAGTAAATTGGAATAAACTTGAAGTAATTTGAAGGAAACACAGTCTCAAAATAGTGGAATGAAAATATCCTTATCCCATTCAAATAATATGTTACATTTTCTTTTGAGTAAAGGTTACATGTTGTTGGGATTGATCATCTTAAAATTTTATTTATTTTTCAGTGGCCACATGGAAAGAAAAGACAACCTCAAGAAAAGCCTACTAGGCCTAATTTGACAGGACTAATTAGGACAGGACTCAATTCAATCCAATAAACATGCATTAAGCACCTACTAGGGACAAGTCACTGGGCTAGGCATTGAGGATACAAGGACAAAAATCAAACAATTTTTCTGTAAAGGAGTTTATGATCTTTGTGTGTGGGGGCGGGGGGAGTGAGAAGTGACAGTAGCAGCTGGATAAATTAGAAAAAAAAGTCTCGTATAGGAAGTAGCTGCTACACTGTGCTTTAAAGGAAGCAAGAGATTTTATGAGACAAACATGATAAGGGAATACATTCCAGATGAGGGGCTATTTTTGTTAAAACACAGAAGTGGTAGAAATTCTGTGAAACAGACTCATACAGTCTCAGAAGTGGAAGAGACCTGAAGAGGCCTTTGAGTATAAAACATACTTAACCAATCTCTACAACAAATAGAATCTTTGAAGACTTTATTTAAGGAGGAAATGATCATCTTTTGGCTATTTTTAAATATTAGCAATTTTTCATGTAATGAACCTAAATATGCTTCTTTGCAGGCCCCATTTATGCTTATGCAGTGTTTTCCACTTATTACTCCACATTCTGCCCTACCTTAAGACCAAACAACTATAATGATTCTTCCATATGGCAGGTCTTTTTTAAAATATACTTGAAGTCAGTTGTCATATCTTTCCTGTCCTCATCAAGTCTCCTTTTCACTGGCTAAATAGCCCCAGTGTCTTTAACCTGTCTTCATATAACATGTTTTTTAGGCCCTTCATCACCTGCTTATTCTATTCTGGATGCTCTCCAGTTTATAATGTCTTTCTTGACATTCTGTGTCATTAAGATTGAAATATTATGTTTTAGATATGGTCTGACTAGATGACATTGGAACCATCACTACTCAGACCTCACCACTATATCTTTCAACAAATCCTGAATTCACATGAGCTTTTCTAGATGCCACAGTATACTTTTCTCATAGTCCTACTCAAGTGCCTCATTGTAGTATAGAGGTTATCTTGGCTTTTTGAAGGCTATATCAGCAGAGCATACATGGTGTAAGAGTCTGCCATGCTAGAAATGCATTAAATACAATAATGGAAAGCAGTAGGACTCTGTCTAACTTCCAGAGGCCAGTTCAGGCAAGTACAGAAAAAACTATCATCACTAGATTTGTCACTTGGTGATGAACTCTTTGACTAAGACAATACATGAAATAGAGATATAAAATGGCCTTTGGTCCTCTGAGACCTCCTTTCATGTCTGTGTGGTGGTAGCAGACTGGTAGAAAAGAGGGCAAAGTATACATAGTTTCTAGATATATGTACATAAAGGTTTAGCTGCACATTCTCTAAATAATCCATTTTTGTCCAGTGACCAAATGAACATAATCCTGGAGAAACTTTATTATATCATTCTTGACATTCTCACTATAAATGAATTTACAAGACAAAGAAATTTCAGTTAAGTGGGAAAATGATTCAAACATAAACCTTGGAGAGGTTAAAAAATAAAGTAACATCACCCATTAAGCAGTGTATAGCCAGGAAAAAAAAAACAAGCAAGAAGTTTACACAAAGTTTAGTGAGGAATCTAATTAGGTCAAATCATTTCAAGGGCATTTAAGAATGAAAAAGGAAGGGAGACAATTAATAGATGAAAACATAAGAAAGAAGTTCTGTAAAGATGATGAAAATATTTTTCCCTATCAATGAAAATAGAGCCACTGCAATTGGACTCTAACATCACAATCCCCAACAAATCTCATGAAGAATTACAGATGGCATAAGAAATCAAAGATTGAAAAGGGAGCTATATTAGGATGCCTTTGCCAAAGTCAACAAAAAATTTGAGAGTATATGTATGTACGTATGACTTCTTAATCATGATTTAATTTATAAAAAAAATTGATTTTCCATATTTTACATGTATACTTATTTGCATAAAACTAGATAATAACAAACTGAATGCTGCCCAAATATAGGATGATGAATTAAAAGAAACCTGAAGTAATTATCCAATCACAAAATAGTAGAATATAACTTCCCCACAATATCAGATGATATAATTAATTTTCTTGTGAGTATAAGATTGGTTTGGCATCATTCTTAAGCTTTATTTCTCAGTGATCAAGCATATATATGTATACATATATGTGTGTATATGTGTATACATATATGTGTGAGTATATACACACAGAGACATATATATGCATGTATACACATATGCATATTTAATTTGTACACATATGTGCACGTATTTTTTTTTTCTTATCCTGGGACTATGAATTTATTTGTCCAGGGAACTCCATTTGAGAAAGTCCTCTCTGCCAGTGCAGTTTGGCAACTAGTTTTGCACTTTATAATTTAAAAGAGTTGCTTGAAGAACTGAGGTAATGTGCTCTTGATTCTGCTTGATTATAATCTAATTTTGTGACCAGAGTAAAATACAGTTCTAAAAAATGCAGAATAATTTCTGCACAAAAAGTCATTTTTTTCAGGGTCTCATGGACACGATATATCATAAATGGGCCTTGAATACAAATCTTTACTCTAAAAATGATTGAAGATAAAAGTGGATTGAGGCTGGCTCAGTCCACTATAATGTCACACAGAAACACACAGAAGTATAACAATGCTCTACCTGTGCAGCTTATAATCTTAGAGATTTGATTAAAGTACCTAGAGGTAAAGGGACTTGCCCAGGGTCACACAGCCAGGATGTGTCAGAGGTCTGACTTGAATCCATATCTTCTTGACTCTGAGACCACTTGTCACACCTAACATTTGGTCCCTTTCATACACACACATACACATACATATACATGTTTGCATACAAAATTTCAATTTTATTCATTGCAATTATAACGATTGATAGCAAAATATTGACAGAAACAAATACAAGGTGACTAGCTTTTAGTTTTAAAGTATTGTGCTAAATATTACTTAGAACATCAAGCTAGCTCTTACTGAAAGGTGTCAATGTATGATTGAATTCATCCAGATTATGCACACTGGCCTTCTTGGTTCCAACCAACTTCCATAGTCTTTGTAATGTGCCCATTGATTCCACTTGGTTATCATCTAATTCTGTGACCTAGGTGAGAAGAAACACAATTCTAAGAAAATACACAATATTTTCTTCACAAAAAGTCATACATGAACTTTGTTGAGAACACATCTATGAATTTTCACAATGGCTTTCAAATGGTCACCTGGTAAAAAAGACAACTTGAGATTTGCTTTGGAAAACATCATTTAGTTCATGTTAAGAAAAGAGAAGGATGGTATAATTGGCTAGTCATACCAAGAGAAGACAATGTTTGCAACCTTGATAATGCTACAAAATTAGTCAGTCCATTATTTTGGGAAAGGATAAGGAGATAAGGACCTGTGATTCCACTGAATAGGGAACTCCTAGATGAAAAAAATCTTCCAATGCAGACTGACACCTCATCTGAAACTTATAGACTTGGAGAGTTGCCTGGAGCATGAGTGGTTGAGTGACTTTCCCAGTGTCACACAACCAATATGACAGAAACAGGTCATAAATCCAGGTTTATCTGGCTCCATGTTCAACTCTGTATCCATTTTGCCATATTGCCTCTCATTCTCCAGCCCTATGCTGAGAAAACAAATTTTATACTGGCATCCCAAAAGTCTTTATTAAAAAATTTTAATTTTTCCATTACATGTAAGAACATTTTTGAATATTCCTTTTTTAAACAATTTTGAGTTTCAAATTCTCTCCCTCCTTTCTTTCCTTCCCTCCTCATTGAAAAGCAGTCAAGGGAACTGGGTTCAGATCCCAGTTCTGCTCCATACTACTTGTGTGGACTTGGGTAAACCTCTTATCCTCCTTTTGCAAAGTTCTGTTTTTTATTCTGTCAAATGACAAGGTTGGACTAGATAGCCTCTAGATTCCTTTCCAATTCTAAATTTAAGAGTCTATGATCCTTGCTTTTACATTTTCTTTATAAGGTATTTTGCTCTTAAGGATTTATTTTTTAAAGTGAGGAGACAGCAGGAGGATTGTGGACAGGTGTATGTCCTTCTACGGCCCCTGAGGCACTTTAAGAGCCCTATTGCCGTCAGTATGTTGACATTTTCCTGGGCCCTACAACTTGAATTTCTACATGGTGGCTCATAGGGACCCACTTGTGGATTGATATGATGGTCATAATTATGCATCACACTAAAATGAAGAAGAGTTTTTTTTTTTAGTGTATTTAAAAATTTTTGTTGACAACTTTTGTTTGAAAGATATATGCCAAGCAATGGGATCTGTGGTTCGAAGGGTATAAACAGTCACTTTTTTCCATTTAATAGCTGCAAACTAATAAATTCATCAACAGTGTATTTAGAGGGCCTCTCTCCCCATAGTCTTGCGAAGATTATCTGTTCCTGGTTTTTTTTCTATACCAGGATGTGAGATAAAAAGTCAGTCATTTTAATCTGTATTTTTCTTATTTTTAGTTATATATAACATATTAAAATTATATGTCTCCTGAATATTTAAACCAGAAACACAAATATGGATCAATGCAGGATAGTTGAAAGAGGTGAGCCAGAGCACCTGGGTCTTATTCTGAATTCTGCTGCTTACTACCCATGTGACTTGGAGCAAATCACTTCATGTGGGCCTCAGTTTCCTCATCTGTAAAATGAAGTTGTTGGAGCAAATCATCTCTAAGACAACTTTATAGCTTGAAATCCAGTGATCTGAAACTACTTTGATTATGGTTATACTACCTGCAAATAATTATGCTAATTGGTAAAATATAACACTATTTTTTTTCATTGATCCAAGTCCTTTTGAAAGATATCTAGTGAGACAATCAGTGTAATAAACAAAGCTTAATTGCTCATCTGAAAAGCTAGCATCCAAAATAGTCTTCTTTCTCCTTCTGTATGAAAAAGAACTTGACTTGCTTTGGAGAAAATATTTTACATAAAAATAATATAACTGGAACTCATGTTAATGCTTTGCCATGATGTGGGAGTCAGTGAATGCAATGATACCTTACTTTGCAGGGAATTAAAACAAGATATTTAGTACTACATGTTGCAGAGGCATTATACTAATGACTAATACTTGCAAATTTGTAACACAAGAATAATGAAAAGATAAATGGATGTGAAACCGGAATTCTTGGATCCACTTCCTACCTGTGTGACCTCTCTGTGTCTCAGTTTCCTCATCTATAAATTGAAAAGTTTGACTAAGTAATCTCCAAGATCCATTCTAGTTCTATTTTATGAGCAATGGCTTATGGCATATATTACTCAATATCACGACTGCTGGGAAACTGAAAAGCAGAAATTAAGTTTAGAGCAATATTTAATACCATATATGACAATAAAGTCCAGGTCAATTCTCTAAATATAAATGGTAATGCCACTTTTAAAAATAAAGAGTAAAGAAACACCCTCAACTCTGGCCAAGGGTAGAATTCTTACTTAAATAATGGATACAAATGATGATTAGAGAAAAAAAGAACAATTGTGATACATAAAATTTAAAGATTCTACCCAATAAAAATAAATGCAGTTAAGGTTACAATTAACTTGGAAAAATTGTCACATAAAATTTCTCTGAGAAGGACCTAATGTCTAAGAGACATATACATATACATAAACATATGTGTGTATACTGATAAAAATATATTAGAATAAGAGTTGTTCTATTCTTGGTCAAATGTTATGAATATGCAGTTCTAGAATAAAGCAATTCAAGCTATGAACATCCATATAAAATTTTTCTTTCAGAAATGATTATAGAAATGCAAAATAAGACAACTTTGAAGTCCAAATTCACATCTTTAATACTGGTAATGATGGCAAAAGAGAGAATTCTAATTATTTAAGGGATTGTAAGAAGACAAAAATTCTAATGTGCAATTGGTGGATCTATGAATTGATTCAACCATTCTGGAAAATAATTTGCAACTATACCCCAAAATTCACTAAATTTTATACAACCTTTGACCCAGTACTATTAGGCATGTACTTCCAAAGAGACCAAAGGTAGAAGAAAAAGATTCGTGTTTACAAGAATATTAGTAGCATTTTTGTTATAATTTAGGTCTTCATCTACAACATCTTAATGATGGGAGACACTTCCCTAGAATCCACCAGCCAATGACATTGTAGAAATGGAACTCTGTGAACTCTTTTGCAAAAAATTTTGGGAGAAAGATACTGAGAAAAAGCTAGCTTGTGAGATGGAACATTTAGAATAAGCTGTTCCTCTTGGTATCATGTGGACTTTCCAGAGCTGTGTACTCACTTGGGTTTCTGGTTTCATGGTCTCCTAAATTTCCCAAAAGACTCTGAAAGGTGTTACTTATATAGCTCATGATGATGCTGGTATCTGAAATGCTGATGAGACAAGATTTTGTGAGATGACCTATATGCCATCCTTCTCCGGTGGCTCTGAGTGGAGCTGAGTTTTTAATAATCTTTACTCTTTTTTACTCTTGCTTGGAAAAACGAAATAAAGCAAGAAAAACAAGTTCTTGCTATATTTACCAGTACCCAAAGCTGATTATAATTAGCTATTAACAGTCTCTCTTCCTTATGCTCTCTGGTCTTTCATTTTCTGCTAATTATTCCCATTGCTATATAAAGAAATTAGTAGATACTGAACTTTGGTGCATTTTTTAATGTTAACTGGGCCAATGTAAATTTGAAAGGAATGGACAGTATGGAACATGAGGAGATACTCATCCTCTATTATGAGCCACAGAGAGGTAACAGCATGATGATTTCCCTTTAGGGAATTACAAACCTGTTTTAGTACTCCCTAAGCCATCCTGGTTGATTTACAGAAATGAGTGTAAACAGAGATATTAATAATGGATGCGAATCAAAAGTCCTGTGATGAAATAGTAGTGAATGAACCCTTCCCTTCCTGACCAGTAGAAAATGTTTTGTGAGCTAGCCTGGAGCTGGGAGGTGGGAGGCAAGGGTGTCTTTTATGTTTTTTGGGGGACTGTGACAGTGCCATGTTGAATTTCTTTACCAAAGTATATATTGTTGCTCCACTACATCTACTTATCATCTAACAGTTTACAAGTAAAAACTTCATAGAGTGAAATACTCTCTTAAAATGTCATCACCAGCACCTATACATTTGAGGATCACCCTTATCCACTGATCTCTGTCTCTGTCTCTCTCTCTCTCTCTAACCTATAAGTATATCAAAAAAAGAACTTGAAGCAAAATGGTAACTCATAAATTGGGGAATGGCTGAATAAATTGTGGCATATGAAAGTAATTAAATTGTATAAAATAAAGTCTATAATATAGGCAATAAAAGTCACAAAATTTGGTGACCTAGATGTATGCCTTTCAGATCTAGCCAAAGCAAAAATATGTTTAGAAATAGCTCTCTGAGGATTATTAAATGAGAACAGAAGAGGAGTATAAATATTTCTCAATGATGCATGATCCCTTTATAGAAATTAACTTTGTAGTAAGGGGTAGACTTCAAGGAGAGGGGGTGGGAGGGGAATCTTCACAGATTAAGAAGAGCAAAAATATTAAATACACCCTTTACTGATCACAATGCAATAAAATTATATCTGACAAAGTACCATTGAAGAAAAAATAAAAGTGATCAATCCTAAAGTATTGATTAGTGAAAGAGTAGGTCAAAGAAAGTTAAAGAGTAAGATCAAAGAAAATGATAGCAACAATACAATATATCAAAGTCTGAGGGATGAAACTTGAGCAGACCTTAGGAGAAATTTTAGCTTTCTAGACACTTTCATCAATAAGGGAAAGAATAGATCAATGAATTGAGCATGAAACAACAAAAGATATAATATATCAACCAATGCAAAAGAAAAACTTTTAAACAGCAATAAAGAAATTCTAAAGTCAAAAAAGAGAACTTCCTCCATAAAAATAACCCAGGGATAGATGTATTTAAAAGTTAATTCTAATGAATATTCAAAGAATTTCAATATTACATACACTGTTTGCAAAAACAGAAACAGAAAAGATCCTACCAAATTTAGATCCTACCAAATTCTTTCTCTGATATAAATATTATCTTGATTCCTAAACCAAGAGGAGATAAAACAGAAAAAGAAAACTGTAGACCAATGTCTCTGATGAATATTTATGCAAAAGTTTCAAACAAAATATTAGCAAAAAAGACAAAGCAAAATATCAGCAAGGAATGTCGAGTTGATTAAAAATTAGGAAAGCAATAAACTTTTATTATTAATGATAATATTAACAATAATTATATAGTTATATTAATAGCAGCAGAGAAATCTTTTGATAGATTTAAACATTGATTTCCTTTAAAAGACAAGAAAACATAAGAAAGAATGGATCCTTTAATATGACAAGTGATATCTATCATTGTTATATGTAAAATAGAAAACTAATCAACTTTACAGTAAGATCAGGGGTAAAGTAAGAATGCGTGTTATCACCACTACTAGCCGCAGATGAGAGATGGGTAAATCAAGTGGTAAGTAGCCCAGAAAAGGTCTCAGCAGCCCTCACACCAGAGCTGCTAGTCTTCTCTGAACACACCCTACACTCCAAGACTAAAGTGGAAGGAGAGTTGGTGCATGACTTTTTGTTCACAGATGATTATGCACTCAATGCAGCCTGTGAAGCTGAAATGCAACAAAGTATGGATCAGTTCGCTGGTGCTCCACCAGCCAATACCACATCATCCGTATGTGGAACCATCCATTACAGCAAATGGAGAAATTTTAAATGCTGCGGATAATTTTACTTACCCTAGCAGTATGCTTTCCAGGGGTGTACCCATAGATAATGAGGTTGATGCATGCATTACCAGAGCTAGTTCAATGTTTGTGAGACTCCAAAGGAAAGTGTGGACAAGAAGAAGTATTAGACTGCTTATGAAACTCAAGATCTACAGAACTGTTGTGCTGACCTCATTGTTGAATTCCTATAAAACTTATATATCAGTGACATGCCAGGAAACTGAATCATTTCCATCTGAATTGTCTTGGGAAGATTCTGAAGATCACCTGGCAAGATAAGGTACACTGAGGTCCTTTCTCATGCTAAACTGCCAAGTATTCAAACTCTGTTGCAGAGAACACAATCCCAATGGGCTAGCCACGTTGCTCGAATGTGAAATGTAACTTTGTCTAAAAGACTATTTTATGGAGAACTCACATATGGCAAGTGCTCATACGGTGGCTAGAAGAAGCGATATAAGGACACCTTCAAGGTCTCTCTGATGAACTTCAGAATCCATTGTGCAGCATGGGAGATACTGGCAAATGACGTTCTCACATCAAGGCAGACTCTATGCTGTATAAGTGAAATGTAAGATGCATAAATTTAGAGACACCTCTGCTCTAAATATTCATGTGGACTATTTGAGCCTGATATATGGTAGAGCCTTCTGAGCTCATATTGGTCTGATCAGTCAGAGTCAGATACACTGTACCATGACTCTAGCCTAGTGATGTCATTTTGGTCCCCTTTGAGAAAGAACAACAACCAAACCAACGAATTAGCATATTGCTAGGAATGATAGCTATAGCAATAAAAATTTGAGGGAATATAGGCAAAAAGGAAACAAAATTATCACTTTTTACATATGATATGATGGTACAATTGGTAAATCCTAGGGAATCAAATAAAATTAATTGAAATAGCATCATACAATATAACTGTTACAATGTTCTCCTGGTCTCACTCATTTCGCTCAGAATCAGTTCATGTAAGTCTTTCCAGGTTTTTCTGAAATCTACCTGCTCATCATTTCTTATGGAGCAATAGAATTCCATTACATTTATATGCTACAACTTGTTCAGCCATTCCCCATTTGATAGGCATCCCCTCAATTTTCAATTCTTTGCCACCACAGAAAGAGCTGCTATAAATATTTTTGTTCATGTGAGTCCTTTTCCCTTTTTTATGATCTCTTTGGGATACAGACCTAGTAGTGGTATTGCTGGATCAAAGGGCATAGTTCCAAATTGCTCTCCAGAATGATTGTATCAGTTCACAGCTCCACCAACAATGCATTACTATTCCAATTTTCCCACATCTTTTCCAACATTTATCATTTTCCTGTTTTGTCATGTTAGCTAATCTGATTGGTGTGAGGTGATACCTCAGAGTTGTTTTAATTTGCGTTTCTCTAATCAATAGTGATTTAGAACATTTTTTCATATGACTATAGAGAGCTTTAATGTCTTCATCTGAAAACTGCCTGTTTATATCCTTTGACCAAAAAAGCAAGATTCCTATGGGAAATAATGAAAAAAAATAGGAAGATGGAGACCTTACAATTCCAGATCCCAAACTATACTATAAAGAGGTAGACATCCCAACTATTTAGTACTCGTTCAGAAATAGAGAGGTTAATAAAAGATTCATTTCAGAATGTATTGAGGCAAACAAACCTAGTAACATTGTCTAATAAAACCCCAAGCCCCAGCTACTGAGGTAAAGATTCACTATTTGATGGAAACTGATGAGAAAGCAGAGAAGCAGTCTGGTATATTAGTTATATATCAAATTAGGTAGATATCAACTTCTCACAACATATCACAAAATAAGCTCCAAATTGCTACATGACTTAGATAAAAAATGCCACCTCATAAATAAATTAGAGGAACAAGGAAAATATTATCTTTCAGATCTTTGGATATGAGAAGAGTTCACCACAAAACAAGAGATATTGAATAAATCACAGAAGATAAAGTTGTCAATTTTGATTTTATAAAAAATGTTTTTTTTTAAATTGCCATAGTAAAAGCAATGCAATTAAAATTAGAAGGAAACAGTTAATTGGGGAAAAGTTTCTTCCCAAGAACTTTCTCTGATAAAGATCTTTTTTCTAAGATATACAAGAAACAGATCAAAACTTATAAGAATAAGAAGCATTGCCTAATTAATAAATATTTAAAGGCCATGAACAGGCAAATTTCAAGGGAAGATATCAAACTATCAATAACCATATTAAAATGCCCCAAATTACTAATAATTAAAGACATTAAAATTAAAGGAACTCTGAGTTTTCATCTCATGCCTATCAGAAAGGTAAAGATGACAAAAAGACATATGACAACCGTTGGAAGCTCTGTAGGAAAAGAGGTAAATAAATGCAATGTTGGTGGAACTGTGAATTAGGATAGTCATTCTGGAAGGTATGGAACTGTGGCCACAAAATCATTAACCTGCATATTCTTTAACCCAGTAATACCAGTACTAGGCCTATATATTGGGCAGATAGATAGATGTAACACACACATATGTATATATATTATATATATATAATATATATATCAAAAAAGTCAAAGGAAGAAAAAATGTATAAAAATGTTTATAGTATTTCTTTTTGCAGTAGCAAAGAACTAAAAATTAAGAAAGTACCTATCAATAGGTAAATATAACAAATTATGGTATATGAATATAATGAAATGTTATTGTGCTTTAAGAAAGCAATACGTTCAAAGAATTATGGAAAAAAACTTATATGAACTCAAGTAGAATGAATTAAGCAGAATCAGGAAAACAAATTATACAATAAGACAACATAAAGAAAAACAGCTTTGAAAGACTTGAGAACTCTGATCTATACAATGACCATAAGGACCAATGACTAGAGAACCAATGATGAAGACTGCTATTATGCTGCTAATAGACAAATGATGTACTCAAGATGCAGAATGGGATATGCATATTTGGACCTGACTAATGTGGGGATTTGTTTTGCTTGACTATGAATATTTATTACAAGTGTTTTCTTTTTCTTTTCTTTCTGATGGGAAGGTGGAATAAAGACAGTGGTTAGGGGTAGGATTCTGGAAAAAAAAATAGAGAAAAAAACAGATGGAAGAACTGAAAAAAATACATAGCAGGACAGCTTTGAGAGTTATATATTGAATGTATTATATAATTTAAAAGAAAACCAAGTTCCACATAATAAAAATCCAGACTCCTGCATACAAGCTCCTACTTACGAAATCAGTGCTATTAAGGATTTAGATCAATATGGAAACACTTATGAACTGATTCAGAGTGAAATTAGAATCAGGAAAAGAACTTACACAATAACCATAATAAAAATAGCATCCCCCCCCCCAAACTCCAAAGGTCCAGAGAAATTTGATCAAAGCAGCAACCAATTGTTCATTAAAAAACTGAAGATGAAATATACCTTCTACTCCTTGGAGCAGAGATAATGGACCAATGTGCTGATTTATTTTGCCTAACTCCATATTTGTTTTAAATGAGTGCTTATATTGGTCAGGGAAGGATGGGGGAGTGGGCAAGATGGTGAGTTGGTAGCAGTAATATTCATGGAAATATATGGATTCCTTTAGGACAACAGATTATATTTCTTGTTTGAGAAAGTTATTGATTTGTTGGATTTCTCCTAGAGTTGTTGTTCATCCTTCTTTTTCAAAGAGGACCGGTGACATTACACGGTGATATCTTGACTCATGCATGAATTGGATTTAAATGAGGCAGAGTTGCAAAAATCATCAGCCACACTCTTTCTTCCAGAGTCATGGAAGTCCAGTGGCAGGACAAATGTCAATATGACTGGCAATGGTCAAAGGATGCAATTGATAACCATGGCTTCTTTAATATCTGATCAAGGTCTAAGCACCCCACAATGCCTGCTTCAGCCACCTTAATGGCGGCCATTGAAACAAATTGTTCTTATTCACCCATTTGAGGAAGTCTTCACATGCTTAGAGCAGACATTCCTCTAACTCACCAACAGGTTCGAGGCCTGATGGTTGCCCTCAACCTGGTTTAATCTGTCGCCAGGAACGTTTTACTAGGATGTAGCTTCTGCACAGGCTATAGCTTCTTGGAGCCAGAGGTGAGAGTTACTTAGTTACTAAAAGCTCAGGGAAAATGAAAAACCAAAAGAATATGAACAATAGTGATTTGGTTTTTTGCAAGGCAATTGGTTAAGTGACTTGCCAGGGTCACACAGCTAGTGAGTGTCAAATGTCTGTTTTGAGGCTGGATTTGAACTGAGGTCCTCCTGATTCCAGGGCTGGTGCTCTATCCACTGCTCCACCTAGCTGCCCCAATAGTGATTTTTTTTCAAGGGCCACAGGAGCAACATGAAAAAGGCAACATTCCCTTAATTGTCTATATCTATTACATCTCTCAGTCCATATAAACAAAAGTTGCTTCTGAGAAGAAAACTTACGAGATCCTCTGTGTTAATAACATATTAATCATCTCTGGAAAGTGATTTTGGAGAATATACTTGCCTTGAACATATTCTTTAACTCAAATAAAGCTACAATCTTTGTACAAAGGAATGAGTGCCCCAGAGTCTGAAGATTAGGATAACAGTTCAGAGAGAGAAACACGAAATGAAGTTACATAACTACGTTCATATTGTTCCAGAAACTGTTGTCCAGGACAGCAATTAAAACTAGAACATGCAGTTTTTGCCTATTGGCTGGACTACTCTACGTCTTGTTATTGAATAAGTTCATGTCTGATTTTTATCCACCCCAGGCAATACATGAACTTTCTAACAGAAGTGAGGCAACATCCTGAAACCTATCTAGGGGTGGTCATGAAGAAAAGAAAGGAATTGATAAGACCCCTGCATCCTAGCATACAGGTGCTGTTCACATTCAAAATCATTAAAGGACTCTCTTAAATTAGAGAAAGATGACAACTTTTAGAAAAACTATTTTAAAGCAGAACCAATACCTTATTCATAAAATTATTAAATGTTTTGATGAGAGGTGGAAAAAAAGGGTATGAAAGTCTTATTTTTTAAATGGTGCTAATTCTGAAATTGAACTCATTAGAAATACCCTAATCAAGAAGATTTTTAATTTAAGATGAAGTGATTTCTGTTGCTATAAAACTATAACACTCAAAATTTCTTTGCTGCTTTACAGGAACTATGAACTCATCGATGCAGGTACTCGCCCTAAAGGTACAGACTTCAGCCAATTCAGAGCTTCTCATTTTGTGAGATTCCAGGAGGTTAACGCAATATGTTTGAAGTCTTTGTCTAGAACAGAGATATCAAACTCAAGGCCCACAAAGTTCCTGTTTTCTAGGAAAACAAATTAAAATGTAATTGGAAAATGTTTAATAAAATAAATATAAAATGCACCATAAATAAGGCTAATTTGTGGTTTTCTAAATCAATGTGTATTGGGATTATAGGGATCTATTTCTATTTGAGTTTGACATCACTTTATAGACATCTAGATACAAGAAGAGCGTGTAATCTGTCCATTTGTTTTATCCCTCACTCTTGCTACATGATAGACCTATCTCCTTTTCTGATTGGGTAGCCTTTATGCCACTTTTCCTACATAATTGCTAGCTGTTAATATATTCATAGTTATCATTTTGCTAGAAATATGCTCAAGTTGATTATAGCCTTGAAGTAGGATTCAATGTTTAAAGGTATAACTCCTATTTTGAATGCATCTTTTATAAAACCACAGATAATATTCCTGGAGCTTTAAGAGGCAGGTAAGAACTCAAAAGAAATGTTCAGAAAAGCAATTTATGTTATCAGTTGAGAATAGCCAGATGTAAAGCATCTTCCTCTATGGTGTAAGGGAAAAAGTACATGCTTTATCTAAGATCCAGAAAGCATTATAAAAATCTATGAAAAATACAGAGATGGAGAATATAATGAGAAACTTCTTCCTTGTTGCAAATTATATTGTTATAAAGAAACTTTGTAAAGAGAGGAACTGAAGAAAAAAGTGTTTTGGAAAACTGGTTTCCCATATTTATTGAAGAGAAAATGTGTTCAAGATTAATATTTAGTACTAATTCACTATTACTTTAAATGCATGTTTTCATTTTGAATAGAATATTATGCACTTCTATTGATGTATTCTAGGCATATGACCTTAATTCTATGTAGTGTTTTGGGCTATGAGGTCAAATTTACCCCCATGTATTAAGATCTTTAGCTCCTTTACTAATGGTTTTGGGTAATCCCTTAACTCTGGATTTCCTATCCATAAAATGAAACGAGTTGATTCTACTGCTACTACTATTGCTGCTGCTGCTGCTGCTACTACTACTACTACCACTACCACCACCACCACCACCAAAAAACATGAATCTTTCTCCAACTAAAAAGTGATTATTTTATTAGAAACATGAATAAAGAATGATAATTTTTTTCATCATCTATCCCATTTAGAATATCAGAACTTCATTACATGACCAGTGCACAGAGAAGGGAGAAAATGGAGTGTAGATGTGATACTCCTGCTTTCTTGCAAGAAGCAGTCTATAATTTAATGGAAAAAGCATTGGATTTGGAATTAGAATACTTGGTTTTTTTTTAAAATGACTTGATATTTACTAACTATGTGACATTGGTCACCTGAATCTCAATTTTTCAGTATTTAAAATTAGGGTAATAAGCCTTTCAGGGTTGCTGTGGGAAAAATGTTCTATAAATCATAATAAAATGCTCTAAAATAAAACCTATTATTTGCAATGTCATCTCTTGGAATTTGTCCTAGGTCAGAAGACTAGTTTTGCTACCTAGATATATTGGATACCTTGGACAAGTAATTTAATCTCTCAATGCTTTCATTTTCATCTGAAGCAGGAATGATTGGGAATGCCCCAAATGATTTGGCAGGTTCTCCAATTCATTTACAGAGAATAGAGTATATAGAATTTTGCTAGAGTGGTGTACCTCCCTTTGAGGTGGACATGAACCCTGACTTCTTGCTCAGGGAGGTACATACTGGGCCTTATTAAGAAGATGCAATGAATTTCTCTCCTGGCAATTGAGAGTGAGGGAGGACAGGCTCTTGTGGAAGGAACTTCCCTCTGTAGTCTAAGCTATGGAAATTCTTCTGCTCTTCTCTCTTCATGCTATTCCCTATGGTCATGTACCTTCTTTTCATTAGACTTCCATCAGGAAGTAGGGGGAGAGAATTTCACTGCATTTTCTAAGCAGAAAAGCGCATAGAAGAAGCACATGGATAAAAAGCCTGCTGGGATGATGGTGGAGTAGGTCAGAAATTTTCAGTCTCTACAGATTCCCTCCATAAACAGAAAGAAAATTGCCATGAGATGAATGTACAACAGCAAAAATAAAAGCAGTTGTCCTCCTAGGACAATATCAGAGGACCTCAGAGAGACTTCAGGAGCTAAGGTTTAGCTTGTATGAAGCATAGACACCTCCAGGCCTATTCCACTGAATCAACAAACAGTGGGCCCTGAGGGAAGCAGACTAGGCGTTAAGAAATTTCACCTCAGAAACTTTCACATCACAAATTTTCACCTCACAAATTTTCATTTAAGGATCAGCAGAGAGCTGAATGGGGGAAGATCGAAGTTCCCCCTGCTGTTTCTGGAAGCCAGGCCTAGCAATGCTGACCAGATGTGATCCTGAACTGTGGCTGTGGGTGAGGAGGAGTGAGGACATGCCCAGTGAGTGTGGTATCACAGGGAACAAGAACATTTTTGGGACAATATGGCTGGAATCCTAACTGGGGCTTAAGAGAGAAGGAGAAGAGTCCTTGAGGTTGAGCACCCAGACAGAATTCAGAAAACAACAGTAAGGAGGATCTGAAGCCTAGGGAAACTTTATGTACAACTAGAGATTAAAACTTGATTATAATAATAGTAATAATAATAATAATCTGCTAAAATAAAACAAAACAAAATTAAAATGAGTACGTGAAGGAAAAAGAACTCTACCATAAATAGCTACTTTGTTGTTAAAGAAGATCTGGGTTCACATTCAGAGGAAGAAAGTAGGGTAAAAAAAGTCACTCCTATCCCAAAGAGTAACATAAAATGGTCACAAGCCCAAAAAGAACTATTGGAAGAACTTAAAAAGGAATTTAAAAATGAAATAAAAGCAGTCAAAGAAAATTATGAAAAGAAAGTTAACCAATTAGAAAAAGAGATACAAAATCTTAAGGAAGAAAATAACTCCTTAAAAACTAAAATTGGGCAGGTGGATTTGAATGATGTTATAAGACAATAAGAAACAATAAAACTAGAAAAATTAAAAGAGAATCTGAAACATCTTAGAAAAACAACTAATATGTAGAACAAATCAAGGAGAGACAATATAAGAATTGTTAGACTATCTGAAAATTATGATTGAAAAAAAGAATCTGGATATAATATCACAAGAAATTATTGAGAAAAAGTACCCTGAAGTTCTAGAACAAGAGGGTAAAATAGAAATAAAAAATATCTACCATTCACCACCTGAAAGAGATCCCATGAAAAAAACTTACAGGATTGTCATTGTCAAATTTCAAAATTCCCAGGTTAAAGAGAATATACTGCAAGCAACAAGAAAACAAAAATTAAATACTACAGAAAAACAGTTAGGATTTCACAAGACCTGGCAGCTTCGACGCTAAAAGACCACAGCTCTTGGAACATCATATTTCAAAGAGCAAAGGAGCTGGGGCTGCAACCGAGAATAACTTACCCAGCAAAATTGAGTATAATCTTGAATGAAAAAAAAAAGGACATTTGATAAACTGAAAGACTTTCAGGTATTTGTAATAAAAAGACCAGAACTCAGTGGAAAATTGATATAAAAGATCCAGAAGAAATATAAGGAAATCATTAAAGACTAGTTATAAAGCACCAATAATGGTCAAACTGCTTACTTATGATATATGAAAATATTATCAGTATTCTTAAAACTTATCATTACTAAGATAGCTTAAAAAAAGTTTGGGCTGGGTTGTATATGATGGGCTGATTCTAAAAAATGAAATTTAGTAGGAAAGAGTAAAAAGGAGCAATTATCTCATAAAAATGAGGTGTGAAAGGAAGAACTGATACAAAGGAGACAGAGTGGGATGGAGGGCTGGTAATATTCAACCTTACTCTCATCTAGTTGAAGATGAAACAGTGTACATGCGAAGAGGTTTAGAAGTCTTCTGAATATCTAGAGAGGTGAAAAAATTGGGGACTGGGGGGGAGGGACATTTAGAAGGGTGTGTAGAATAAGATTAGGAGGGTTAAGGGAGAAGATAAGGTAACAGGGCTAGGGTAGAAAGAGAGGCTGAGTAGGAAAAAGTGAGTACAAATAAGATGGAGGGAAATTAAGAAATAGCAATTATAACTTTGAATGTTAATTGGATGAACTCACCTATAAAATGAAAATAAATAGTAGAATGGATTAAAAATTAGAATGCTACAATATATTGCTTCCAAGAAACACATGGAAGAATGAGATACACATTCTTCAGAATGTGTAGTAGAGAGAGAATGAGAGTAGAATTTGTAATTCTTCAACTGATGCAAAAAAGTCAGGGGTAGCAATTATGATCTCAGAAAAAGTTACGGCTAAAATAGATTTAATTAAAAGAGATAAACAGAGCCATTTCATTTTGATAAAAAGTGCCATAGAAAATGAAGCAATATCAAAACTGAAAATATGTGCACCAAATATTATATATTTTTAAAAGAAAAGTTAAATGAATTACAGATGGAGAAGATAATAATCCTACAATAGCAGGGTAATTTAATCTTCCCCTCTTAGAACTAAATAGATCTAAAAAAAAATAAGAAAAAGTTTAAGGAAGTAAATAGAATTTTAGATAAATGAGATATACTGCTATCTGGAGAGAATTGAATGGAAATAGAAAGAAGTGCACCTTTTTCTCAGCATGTCATGGTACTTTCATAAAGATTGACTACATATTAGTATATAAAATTTTATAGTTAAAAACAGAAACATTAAAAGTATCCTTTTCAGATTATAATGCAATAAAATTATATTTAATAAGGGACCAAGGAAACATAGATTAAAAGCTAATTAGAGATTAAACAACTTAATCTTAAAGAATGAGGGGGTTAAAGAACAAATCATAGAACCAATACTTTCATTAAAGAGAATAACAATAATGAGCTAACATATCAAAACCTATGAGATACAGCAAAAGTGGTGATTAGAGGAAAATTTATATCTCTAAATGCTTACATTAATAAAATTGAGAAAGAGCAGACTAATAAATTGGATATGCAATTTAAAAAACAAGAAAAAGAACAAATTAAAAATCTCCAATTAAACACTAAATTGGAAATCCTAAAAATTAAAGATGAGATTAATGATGTTGAAAGCTAAAAAAAATTGAAATAATAACTAAAACTAGTAGTTGGTTTTAAGGAAAAACACAAATAAAATAGATAAACAATTGGTTAATTTAATTAAAAGAGAAATGAAAACTAAATCACTATTGTTAAAAATGAAAAGGGTACAAAAACTACTAATGAAGATGAAATTAAAGCAATTTATAGCAGTAAATTAGCATAATAAACTTGTATTTAACAAATATAAGGACTTTTGTTTTTAGGATAAAAATTCATTATTTGGTAAAAATTACTGGGAAAATTGGAAAGCAGTCTGACAGAAACTGGGCATAGACCAATATCTTACATTATTTACCAATATAAGGTCAGAATGGATACATGACCTAGATATAAAGAGAGATTTTACAAGAAAATTAGAAGAACATGAAACATAATACATATTAGACTGATGGATAGGTGAACAATTTATGAATAAATAAGAGATAGCAAAGTTAGGTATAAAATGGATAATTTCAATTACGCTAAATTAAAAAGCTTTTGTGCAACTAAAACAAATATACCTAAGATCAGAAGGCAAGCAGAAAATTGGGGGAAAAATTTTTATGCAGGTCTCGTATTTAAAATAGGTGAAGAACTTTGTCAACTTTATAAGAATACAACTCATTCCCCAATTCACAAATTGTCAGAGGATATAAACAGGCAGTTTTCCAATGAAGAAATCAAAACAATTTCTAGTCATATAAAAATGCTCTAAATCATTATTGATTAGAGAAATGGAAATTAAACAATCTTGAGATATCATTTTATACCTACCAGATTGGCTAAAAATGATAAAAGGGGAAAATTACAAATGTTAGAGGAGATGTGGAAAAATTGGGATACTTAATTCATTATTGGTAGAATTGTGAACTGATCCAACCATTTTGGAGAGCAATCTGGAATTATGCCCAAAGAGTTATTAAACTATCTATATACCCTTTGACCCAGCAATGCCACTACTTGATTTATTTCCAAAGATTATTAGGGAAAAAGGAAAATAACCCATGTGTTCTAAAATATTTATAGCAGCTGTCTTTGTGGTGGCAAAGAACTGGAAATTTCAGGAGTGCCCATCAATTGGGGAATGGCCAAACAAGTTGTGGTATATGACTGTTAAGGAATACTATTGTGCCATAAGAAATGATGAGCTCAATGATTTTAGAAAAACATGGAAAGACTTGCATAAAATAATGAAGAGCAAAATGAGCAGAATCAAGATAACATTGTATATAGTAATAGCAATATTGTTTTAAGAATGACTTTGAGTAAGTTATTTAGACTATGATGATTACCTAAACTAACTATAAAAGACATAGGAATAAAGACACTATCTGCATCCAGAGAAAGAACTGATAAATAGAAGTGTGTATAAAACAATCTTACATCTATCTATCTATCTATCTATCTATCTATCTATCTATCTATCTATCTATATCTATCTATCTATCTACCTATCTACCTACCTATCTGTGTATATACATATACATATACATATACATATATATATATATATATATATATATATATATATACACAAATATATACACCTATTTGTGTCTAATGGTAACGATCTCTAGGGCAGGTGGAAAGGGAAGAGAAAAAGAGAAAAAAATGTACGCAGTAATTTTGTTGTATATTTGAAAGGAATAGCAAGTTGTGCTTAGTAGATTTGTAGTTTCACATGCAATCATCTTCTTTGTTGTACTACGTTATGGAAATTCTTGTTTTATTTCATAAATTAAAAAAAATAAGAAGCCTATGGCCTTGGAAATCATAGATTTGCACATAGCTTAAGATGGAAAGTACCTAGATATTATAGTTTATTGCACATATTTCTGCCTTTTTATTTCCTTTTCTCAGAATATGTTAGCTACTAGCTTTGAGCAATGGTGATTTCTAACCTTATCAGTTGTCTCATGGGCCAAGAACTATTGAGTTTGGGATCTGGGCACCAGCTGAATAGAAGGAGATTTTCATGATGATGCATTTCCCTGAGAAGAAGAGAAGAAAACCACCAAAACCATACCATGGGGGAAAGCGTTAGAAGATCTGGATCTTGTGAATTGCTCATATAGTACATATCAGAGGTGATTGAAATATCTATTCAACAATACCACAAAACTGTCTTTACCTTCCAGAAATGAGGGTAATGGGAAATTGTAATATTTTCTGGTTGTTATATTTATTCCTGAGTATATTTTTGTCCTTTTCACAGATTTTTTGGTGGAGAAAATAAATAGCTATTCGATACCTGACACTCACACCTGGTATAGCTTCAGTGCCAAGATAGCTCATTCTGGTAGAGGATGATGGAAGTGATGAAAGGGGAAAGGGCAGAGTACCAAGGTTAAATCAGGTTAGGAAAGAAGTAAGAGATAGGTTAATGAACCAAACCAAGGCATGTTGGCACTGCATTTTATAGTGCAATCTGAGATGCAGAGAAATTGTTATTTGCCTATAGTTACACAACGATCAAGTGTCAGAGCTGGGATTTGAACCCAAGTTTCTTAACTCTAGCT
The DNA here is from genome assembly GCF_900497805.2 of Vombatus ursinus. NCBI lineage: Eukaryota > Metazoa > Chordata > Mammalia > Diprotodontia > Vombatidae > Vombatus > Vombatus ursinus. Next base: position 519,121 of record NW_020954702.1, read on the forward strand.
ATAGTAGTCTTTCTATTATACCACACTGCCTGTGGATATATGCTCAAGACAGTAGTCAACTCATCTCTTCTCAATCTTTCAGCGCCTTTCAGTTTTGAAATGGAGAATATTCTTATATTTTATACAGTGATTTGAAATACTTCACTAAACTATTATCTATGGTGTCTTTTGGAAAAGACAAAGTTGTAGTGCTCTCTTAATTTTTTTTCATACTCAAAGATAGTGCAAGAGGCAATGAGGAGAATATTAATGCAAATGGATAGTAAAAAAAACATGAATGCATGAATGAAAAAAATGTGTTTACTATGTGCTAGTACTATGTTAAGTTCTGAGAATACAAATAGAAAAGTAAGATAGTCTCTGCTCTCAAGAAGCTCATATTCTAATGGCAGGGAAGGATAACACATGTAGAAGGTTTCATTTGTGATTCATTTGAAAATGTCCCATGGTCTTATAATGCACAGACAAATAAAAGGGTAATACTTCTTTATGTCATTTTCAGTGATAAATCAGAGTAGTTTATGATGTTGTAACATTTGACAGAGCCAAGGACTTTGGTGCAAGAACTTTCTTTTCTGGTTTTTCATGTGGCTGTAGTACCTGGAGGAGCAATTATCAGGATGCATCTCAACAAAGGTTGTTTCCCAGAATGATGAGAAGGTTGGGGTTTGATAAAGGGGGCTAGGCTAGAAGCATTGATATTACCAAATTTCTTGGTGGGTTTTGGGCTCTCTGAAGAGAGAGAGGTTGGTCAAGGTAGTGATGGTAGTGATGGTTTGACTTGCCTGGCACTAATACATCCTCATACACCATATACTGGAGATATTCACAATGAGTAAAATAAAATTAAACAAACAAACAAACACAAAAACAAAAAACCCACAAAACTTTGACTAGGAATCAGTACTGTTTCTGCTCCCACAAATTAACCGTATCAACTCAAGAATATCATTCATCTTCTCCAGGCCTCAGTTATCTTAACTGTAAAATGGAAATCATATCATACTTGACCTATTTCGTGTGCTTAGTATAGAGAGACAATGAAATACTAGATGTAAAAGAAGCCAAATACCAGGGCAAAGTGTTCTTGATGTTTTTATGGTATACACTAAAACAGTCACATATTTTGTGAGTGCAGTTTTTATTTGAAGAGTCTGGTAGTCTTGGCTCCTCTTCTTTATAGTCAATGTTTATTCATCTCTTTCATTCAGAATCCTTTTATGGTTACCACCTGCTAAGTTGTTCTGTCTGCCACTATTGTTGGATAGTCTTTGGAAGCTTTGTTGCACATTTGAAGTTGTACTTCAGTGTATTTTGAAAGCGCTTCTGCTGCTCCCTCTCTCCCCTCTGACCCCTGCCAGGTGAAGTGAACTCACTTAACATCATCAAATTGTCATTACTTGGGCCACGATGCTGTGATTCCTCTGCCACACACATGCTTTTCTGCAGAACCCTTGCTTCAAGGCTGGTGCACTGAAGGTATTCTAGGACTTTACTGTTGGTAATTCAATCTGGCATTTAGGGGCTGTCTGCCTACTAGATGCTTCTGGTGACAGTGTTTATGATGTGGATATTATAGATCTTGTAGTCACAATCAAATGAAAATAAAACATTCAGTAGACTCAGTTTGGTCTAGGGGATAAGGTGTAGCTGTTCAAAATTATGATTAGAGAAAATGAAGGGAAAGACTATTGCTGTTCATTGTTCTTGAAGAATACCAATGACATCAGGAGGAGGATATCTTGACTTGCAAGTGAATTGTGAGGCACAACTGTGCAAAGTCTTCAGCTTCACTCTCTCCTCCAGAGTCATCGGAGTCCAGTGGCAAGATGTAGGTCAGGATGACTGGTGATGGCCCAAGACACAGTGGGAGACTTTGGGCTTTTTAAGCTAAGATCTTTCCCATGTCTCACTTGGTCTGAGGCAACACCCATTCTGTGATTAAAGACTAGGTAAGAATTGAGTCAAAAGATGGCCTAGTTTGACTTCACAAAAGAATCAGTGGGATTGAGGGAAGGAAGACCCTCAGAATTTCTGGTCAGAACAGAAACAATTGTTATTTACACTCACTCTGAGCCATCAAACCCAAACAATGTGGAAGTGAGACTTGGGCTGGGGTCTATTATTGGTCAATCAGTGAAAGCCAGAGTGATTTGGGTTTAAAGGTCTAGTCAAGTAGCTCCATTTGAATCTCAATGGGCTTTCTCAAAGCCTGGTTTACCAGAACTATATTTCAAGAAATCATAAATGAAGGCCACATGAGAAAAAGGAGTTATTGTCCCAGTTTTTTTAAATGATAGAATAAATAAATGGGGACAAAAAAGCTCTAGCCCCCCAAACCCCAAGATATTTTGCAAAGAATATGTGATCAAATCCATATACCTTTGGACAGAGCACCCATATGTAAGGGTATGACTCCTCATGTACACAGAGCAAGAAGAGGAGAGTGAAGGGAAAGATAAGGGCACTTCAGATATTCATTAATTGAGGGAAAACACGCTTCTGGCCTTTGTTTAAATGAACTCCTCAAGTCAAAATTATTCCCTAAAAGGGGTTGGAACTGAAGCTTGATGCAATCTCTGGTGGGGAAGCTTGACAGTGCTTAATATCATCAACACTGAGAGTAATAAATGTTATCTCTCTTCTGTATCATGAATGTGAATGACTCTTTGAAGGCTGAATGCAACCTAAGAATTTATGTGAGAAATGAGGCATGAAACATTTTTGAAAATATATTAGCCCAGAGTCTGTATTACTGCATATTTTATATCCTTTTCAATATGCTACAAATGGTTTGAGCCATCAGCTGAATGCTGCCAGAGAAGAACAAACAAGAACAGGATTCAAAAATAAATGCTGAGAATAAAGTTTCCATAAGACAGTCTTTATGTTAGACTATAATGACGGCAGTGCCAGTCATACTACTCAGCTTTAAATTGTTACTGTCAGCACATCCACTTTCTAGTTTCTAGAAACTAGAAACATTTCTATGTCTTTTTTTTTTCTTTTTGTGAAGACGTTTATGTTAGATTGAATCTTCTAAATCTTTATAGAGCAAAATGACTTTCAGGGTACGCATTTTATATCCTCTCACCTCTACCATCCCTATATCCATTCCTGACCTTCCTTAATCCCTCTGTCCTCTTTAGATGTCCTGAAAAGTGCCATGGTTACATTAGCCTTTGGATGGGCACTTCAATTAGTGGCTCAGCCCTGCCTTCCAAAATAATGTTAAGGTTCAATATGTATTTCATAAGTGTGATACTATAGTGATAATGTTTTTGACTTTATGATCATCTCTCCTAGCAACTATCAGTAAATTGGTAGGGAAGAAGTAAACTCAAAAATATTGTTTAAGAAATAATTTTAAGGGGATTCACTATTTATTAGTCTGACTATGTATGGGGATTCTATTTGTAGAGAAATGTGCATAAGAAAGATACATTACTCTCCCCCAAACTTTCTTGTTCCTCTAAGATTATAGACCTAGAGCTGAAAGGGACATTAATATTCATGGAAGTCAATTCTCTCATTGTACCCTTGAGAAAATGGAGAACCAGAGAGATAAAGGGACTTGTCTAAGGTTACACAGGGAGAAAGTACCAGAAATGAAATATAAAATCCAGGTCCTCTGATTCTAAATTTATCATTTTTCCATTGCTTCATGCTGAAACCATTGCTAAGAGCCTAAGACTTAGAGTCATGGTCTTCATGGAATGACCTTGTCCATGACTAGTAATGGCAGCTTCTGTTGGAGAGGGAGAGAGGGCATTAAACATCAGCTTTCTCTGTGTCCTCCAAGAAAGAGAGCCTCTGCCTTTTCTACCTCATAACCACATACAAAAGACTTAAATGTGAATTTGGCACACCAAATGTGGCACTTCTGAATCAGTCAACTCTTGTTTTAAACAAGTGCTTTCTATTAAATTGAGAAACTTCCAGATCGGAACATTCAGATTAGTTTTCACTGTCCCACACCTCCTCAAGTTCTCCACTTCTCTATCAAAAAATGGCAATGATAATCAATATTGTAGCATCTAAGAAGTACATTTATACATACTTACCATAACAACATAATTTATTGACAATCAAACACAAAGGATTATTATTTTTACCAACTTTAAAATTTGCATCTTTCCACTTTTAATAATTTTTACTAAGATCTTTAAATATCTTATGGAGCCTTTCTTTCCATAATATCTATTCTATTAGAAAAATATACATTTTTAATATATTTTAAACATTTTTGGTTCTTACTGCAATTCAGTAGATTTTCTTGCTGTGAGAAAAGAATTGAATGAGGTATTATCCCTCAAAATTCATATTAAATTGGTAGGATAAGATTGTATTTTTAGGTATAAATTCTCCTCCAAATACCTCCAACTGTGAGATAATGAGACTATTTGTATAAGGTTTCCTGATATACTGATACTGACAAGTATCCATGCACAAGGGTTCAATCTATATGAGATATGAAAGTTCAACCAAATCCTAGAATCAAAGAAACTAACAGCATTATTTTTGCTCCTTGAAGATATTAAAATGAATAGTACAACATTGTCTACCAAACTCTAATCTTGTATTTTCTAATTTCTAATACCCTTCAGATACGGCCTGCAAAATCTAAACTCCCCGCTTCTCCCCACACAAAAGCATTCTTATGCTACATTATCTCTCTCTATTGATTAACATACTGTAGCTCTGAGTAAAGTTAGTTATAAGATTCATAAATTTTCTAATAAAAATATTAAAGTGATAAAGGAGAAGTCTAGGTATGTCAATGAGATATAAAAAGCGAGAATGATGCCTGAGTTTGCTCTGTTAATTCATCCTGCTCTTTCTTGCTCTTGCAATTTATAAGCTATTAGTTAATTTTATGTTATTTATATGGAGGCCTAAAGTTCAAACTTTCTTAATTGCTCCAATTAGAAAGCTAATTAATGTGGTCTTATGAAGAAGAATGTTAGGAATCACAGTATATGTTTTTAAATCAGACCTCAATGCATAACACACACAGACCTCATGCTGCAGTGTGTCAGATTGATCTAGACACTTAGCACAGATCTTATCAGATAAAATTGCAGTGTATCAATTCCACAGTTATATAGTAGCTTGTAGCACAGTGTCTGTGAAGGTTGCCTACATAAAGTGAAGAGGAAAGTTAGCTGCATCCCATTAGGTGACCTGAACCCTTGGAATATAGGTGATTGTCTTTTTCAATCACCACTTTTATCTTCCCACCAGCATGATGTACTCTCTATTAACCACTCTGAAGTCCACCCTTGTAAGGGGATCTTTGTGGGCATGCATGGAAAGGAAAAATGTAGAAAAGAAACATGATTGATATGGTGGCCCAGACCCATAACACAACTATGTATGGTATTAGTCTAGGCGGACCAGATTCATATGGCTTTATTTCTCTGTGTTTTGGGGAAGTTTAAAAAATATAACAATAGGAAGGAAGTAAAAGGATAGAAAGTAAATGCTTGTTAATTAGAAAAAATAATTAAACAATAAAATTCATAAAAGTCAGGAGCTTTCAGTTGAGATAGAATCCCAATGAATTAGGCAGAGTGTGTATTCTGTCTCACTTCAATCTTATCTGTATATTTTGCTCCACGCCCTCCTCTTCACTTTTCTCTGACTTCCCTTTCATAGCAATGAAAAAATATGATTGATCATATATTTACCAAGCTAGAATGAATACTAATTAAACAGAAAGTATAGTAAACTTTAAAGAACAGGAAAATTTGGGAATCCAAATTTGCCCTCTTAGGCAGAAAGAAAGGGAGTGGAGAGGGGCATTTCACTGTCTGAAAATAGTGGTAAGTCATCAACCACTAGTTGCTCAGACAACCTCTTTTCAGAATGTTCTGTCTGGCCATTAAAATTGGAAGCAGCAGTGATAACACAGAGCTCCAGCAGCATTTACAGACCAACCCTAGCCTTTAAAATAATACCAAGACTAGCAAATTTAGCATACAGACAGAAAAAGGAAGACACAGCCATTCCCTATAGGAATATCATATAGTGATATCTAGCTTGTTAGTAGAGAGAGAGCCTCGGGTTACACATCTTATACCTTCAAAGGTATAAAATACCTGCCAGGATACCATGTAAACAGAGAAGCAATCTTGACTTATCCCTTGGCTAGCACTGTGAGTCATGTGAACCTCATAGGTAAAGACCCATCATATCAAAGAGTTGCATGATGCCCTCCTAAATGGGGAGAAGGTATAAATCCATTCTGCAACTTTTGTTATTGGGTTTAATAAAATTTGTCCTGTATTGTGTGTCTTTTTTGCGTCAAAATTTGCAAGGGAGCTGAGGCTTCTGGTGGGGAGATGGACCAAATTCTAAAATTACAGATGCCTGGGTGGGGTAAAAAATGAACCATAGGTATTATTATGAACTGGGATCTCTAAGGGGAATTTGGTCTGATATGTCAGGAACTAGGGCCCAGTTGTTATGCTGGTTATTGCTAAAACCACATAGCAATAGCAGTATTTAACACTGACCAGACATTATGGCAAGTCTATATGCAATAAAATATATTAATATTTTGATTTATTTTTTCCTAAAATTATTTTGAAAATCTTTGAGGATACTTTAAATTTGTTATATTGTGATAAATAATAATAAAGAACATGTGAAATCCGTGCTATTGAAAAAGTAAATAAAAATAATTTGAAGAAATCGATATTTTCATGACTTTAAATGGAGTATTAAAAAGGATTATGGTGAATAGAACAAAGAATCAGATATTTAAGAAAGAAAAGCCTATCTCACAAAGAAAGAAATTCTAGGTGCCATATGCCAAGTCTCTATTCCTCCATTCTGTCATGTGGATGAGTTTTCATTAAGATTAGAATATTAAAAGTCTAAAATCCACAAGCTTTTCACATTACTGAGCCAAAGCGGATTTTCTTTTAAATTAAAAAGTAAAAGCAGGTGGTAATCATATGGTTATTGGCAGTTTACCTAGTCTGACTAATGGAAATCTTAGAATCTAAGGGTTGGAAAGGAACTCAGAGATAATCTCACCCAACTCCAAATCATGGACCCTATCTATCACATAACCAAGATAGAGTTCAATCTCTGCTAAAACACTTCCAGTGATGAGGAAATTATCACCACTTAAAATAACCCATTTAATTTGGGGATAATGCTAATTATTAGACTTGACTGGTAACTCTGTTCTTATGGGTATTGTCTTTTTGTCTAAGCATCCAGCTCAGTTTGGAATCTCAAGGGAGATTGATAAGAAGTATGTTGCTCCTTCAACCCCTTGCTTCTTTGTTAACAGCCATACTGAGTGACTAAGATAGCTCCAGTATATCATTTAGCTATTGAAAAGTTTGAAATGCCTCATGAGAAGCCTTAAATCTGAATCCTGAATATAAACCAATCAGATAGGGAGACTTCAAATATAAAGAGAAAGATTAATGTAGAGCAGGGTTGGGAAACCTACAGCCTGGAGGCCACATGTGGTTCTCAAATCTTTGACTGAATCCAAACTTCACAGAACAAATCCCCTTAATAAAAGGATTTGTTCCGTGAAGTTTGGATTCAGTTAAAGGGCCTCACTTGAGGACCTACAGGGCCACATGTGGCCTCAAGGCCACAGGTTCCCCATCCCTGATGTAGAGAAATCAACCAGAGAATAAGACAAGTAGTAATTGATAAGGGGGAAATGTAGTGGACAGTAGGATATCTTAAAATAGCTTGAATTTCTTTTGCTCTTATTTATTTTTGTTTTAAAATGGTATTTCATTTCCCATAATCTGTCTGACAGAATACACATTTATTGTATCCAGTGTAATATACAATATTGCAAAGATAATCCTGAAGAATTCTTTCATTCCTATGAAGATACCCATGAATTACTGTATTAGTGATTAATAATATAAGAAATAGATTAAGAAATTCTCACCAAATAAATAAATCATAGAGCTAGAAGTAACATTAGTGATTATCCATTTCAATCCTTCAGTTAACAAATAAGAAAACTACATCCTTAAAAGGGAAAACATTAACTATGGTAATATAGCTAGTTAGTGGCAGAACTAGGTCCAGAACCCAGGCCTGCTGCCTTCCAGTCCAATACTCTTTCCACTTAACATGTTTCCTTGTTAGTTGTATTATTCATTCCCCTATTCATTCGTCCAACCAACAGATGTTTTAAGCCCCAATAATGTGATAATCAGAAATAGTTCCCTTCTTGATAGATTTTGTAACCCACTATGCAATAATTTTCAGGCACTTATAATATAACTTTGATTGCTTATGGAACTCTCTAGGGTTTTTATTCTGAGACAGGAAGTGAATATGATTGGTACAAAGGCTTGCTTTTCTCAGTAGGATGAGTTGACGACACTGCTAAATCCATTTCTTCTTTTGAGGGTATGGGAACTATTTACTAAGAGGATCATCATGGGATTAGAGCAGTATGAGAAGTAATCTCCAATAATCAATTTAATTTAATTCATATGTGCAAACACACACACACACACATAGTGTCTACTAGGTGTTCAGCACATAGTAGGCATGTAAATGCTTGGTGGTTGCTATTACTCAGATGAAACCAATCAGTTTCTATGTTGAAGGATCTTAAAGTTTAGCAGAAAGTTAGATGCACATAAAGGCACCTGATACTAGTTATACCTCTCTGAATGATCTGACCTTGCCCATAGTTCTTTGGTGGCTCTGCCATTTGGGTTACAAAGACACATTGCAGACACACACAGAGAGCTACAGTAATACTCTATATTTTGCAGTTGTGAAAACTTAAGACTAAGAAAGGTTAGCTGACTTTCCCAAGGTCAAATAGCTAGTATTTTTCAGACCCAAGATATGAACCCTGGTCCTGTGACACCAGTTCGAATGTCTTTATGTCTTTCCCTACACAGACAAAGGAACATTACAGCTAAACAAGGTATAGTGGCAAATCACTTGATGACCTTTTAGACAAGAATGTATTTTGTTAGCTTTGAAGTGCTGTAATCAAACTCTTTAATGAAAAAAAAATCCATGTTAAAAATGCCACCTTGTGTTCTGCTTAAGTGTCACCTGCAGCATGAGTCTTTTCCTGATTCCTCAGCTGTTAATGCTCCTCTCAATGCAATTTACTTTGTACTTTCTTTCTGTCTATTTAATTATCTGTATACCTATTGTGTGTCCCAAGTTTAAGGTAAGCACTTCCCAAGTTTTAGTCTTTCAGTCCCTAGAAAACTCACAGCGCCAATTATTCAAGTCCCTGACAAATGCATCACTATTAGGGGAATTATGTTGTAATGGAAGGAGGGACTAATTTGGAATCAGATAACAGGTTTGAATCCCAGTTCTGTCACTTACCTTGGGTGAGTCTCTTTACCTGTCTGGGATCCAGTTTAGTCATCAGAAAAAAAATCAAGTAACTGGACTAAATTACCTCCAAATTTTCTTCCTGCTCTAAATCTATAAAATATCAAAGACAGGAGTTGATTGCAAGGTCCCTCATTCCAGAGTCAGTGCTCTTACCTTCGAAAAAATGAGTGTGAGCACACACACGGGGGGAAGTAAGGTCATGGCTTGACTCACCATTGAAGACCTTTTTGACTCTCCACTTTTCACACAGGTATTGGTACATGGGTAGGCATCTTCTTTATTATTGTGTTGCTCTGGCACTGGTTCATACAAACTGTCCATAGAACCTTCCTAAAATAAAAAAAAAATTCACAAAGTATAAAGGACTTTATTAGTTCATTGTCCTACTTATAGATCATGTTACTTTTAAAATGCAAACACACATGATGTATATTCTGGTTTACTAAATTCCAAGATATAGTGAGGACAGTCCTATGAACTATCTTCCTCCCCTATTCTCAGATATAGTCTAAGTGATTTTTTTCATTATCATGGAAGGATGAGCCCTATCAAAAGTATAAACTCCAATGCTATGAAAGAAAACCTTATTTCATTAACAAGTCACGTTAAATTCAATATCCATATGAGTTCAACAAAACAAAATTAATGTCTCCTGAAAAATTATATACTACATAGAATTGGTATAACAATATAAAATCAAGGGAATGAGCCTGTCCACATTATTGCCAGAGAAATATGCATATCACAGCATATGGTTTACAGAATTTGGGCCTCCCATGCCTGAGTTTATTGTCAAACCATGGAGCAAGTATTACCACTGACTCTTTCCCTTTCCCTTAGGGGAGATGTCAATAGTAATGCTGCTGTGGGTTGTTCTGCCATCCAAGCCATGTTTTAAGCATGCCTATGCATTGATAGACTTATCAATCAACCATCAAGCATTTATTAAGCACCAGTTATGAGTACTGGGTTTTTGAGATGCAAAGATGGAAGTTAATTCTTCCTACTTTCAAAGAAGTTTTCATTCTATCATGTTATACAACAGATATACATCTATAGGTATATGCAAAATAGATATATAGTGATTTTTTGAGGGAAAAGGTACCAATAGCTATGTGGAGATGGAAAGACCTTATGTAAAAGGGGGACCTCAAACCGAGTCTTGAATTAATTAATTTATTGATAACATTTATATACCACTATGTGCCAAGCACTGAGTTTTACAATTATTATCTCATTTGGTCCTCACAACTACCCTGGGAGGAAAGTGCTATTATTATCTCAATTTTACAGATGAAAAAACTCAGGTTAACAGAGGATAAGTGATTTCCCCAAAGTCACATAGCTAATAAGTGCCTGAGGCCATATTTGATGTCAGGTCTTCCTGACTCCAGGTCTAGTCCTCTATCCATTGCACCACCTAGCTCTGTCTTGAAGCAAAATAGGAATTCTAGTAAGTCCAGACAGCCTTTAAAAGTCGTGTTGAGTCATTTTACAGTCATGTCCAACTCTTCATAACCTCATTTGGTGTTTTCTTGGCAGAGAAACCGAAGTGGTTTGCCATTTCCTTCTCTGGCTCATTTTACAGGTAAGAAAACTGAGGCAAACAGGGTTAAGTGACTTACTCAGCATCACTTAGCTAAACTCAAGAAAGTGAGTTTTCCTGACTCCAGGCCTAATGCTCTATCCACTGTACCACCTAGCTGCCCTTTAAAGTCTTGACCAGCTCCATATTATCAATTCCCTTAAATGTCATCCTAGATTTCATTAAACTTTGATGGAAGCAACTTCATCAAAAGAGAAGAAGGATTTCATTTCAGGCACTGGGGACAAATAATTTAAAAGCAGGGAAATGAGAAATGTATTGCCTTGTATAAGCAACAGTAAAAAGGCCAGTTTAACTGAACTGTGAGGAGAGAGAAGGGAAGTAATGGGAAATAAGAGTATAAAGATAGATTGGAGTCAGGTTGCAGAGGAAGTTAAATACCAAATGGAGGCCTTAATGTTTGACCTTAAAATTAATGGAGAGCTACTGGAATTTATTGAATAGGGGAAGTGACATGGTCAATCTGGAGCTTTAGGAAAATCATTCTTGCTACTGTGTGGAGGATGCATTGGAATGGGGATAAACTTGTGGCAATAAGGAAACTTTAAGAGTCCAGATGAAAAATGATGAGTGGGAAAAGATGGCAGAATAAGACAGGAAACTATCTGGCTCCCTCAATCCCCCCCAAAAAATAACTTAAGTAACTCCTCAAAGTGAATTTTTAGGGCAATAGCAAAATTAAAAGTTAAGTAAAGCAGTCATCCAGCCTAAGAAAACTTGGGAAGATGTTAGGGAAAATCTTACTTCCTAGGGTGACAGCCTTTCCAGGGTAGATATGCGCAATCAACAAAAAGCAAGCCCCTTACCTTTGGGAACTTTTCCCCCACAGATAATATGAGGGTGGAGTGGCTGATCAGGGAAGATTGCAGGGGCAGAGGAGGAAGGGTGGCCCTCTGCTGGTACTGGTCTCAGGGCCCAGGCATGTTGACTAGACATGATCCAGGCTATGGCTGTGGGCGAGGAGAAGTGAACACATACATGTATGTGAGTGAAATAACAGATGGTTGGGACCCTGCTGGTTGTTGCCACTCATAGGAGAGAGGAGTCCTTGGGTTCAGATCCAGAGCAGAAGAGTGAGCTGAAGTTTGTAGCCACCCAAGGGGACTGCACAGAGCAAGAACACTTGAAGTGGCAGCAAAGCTGGGGGCCTTGGTTGTGGCTTGTGGACAGAGAAGAGTACCAGAGGGCATCCATAGACCAAGGTGTGAGCCAAAGGAGCAGTGACCACACCTGGCCTTAGATTATAGAACATTGGAAAAAACACAAAGCTAAAGATCCCCAAGACAGAGCTTAGAAAACAATAGCATGAAAAACCTGAAACCTGAGACATTATCCTCTACACTCTGGGAGCAGTGCCTGACTCTAAAATAAAGTTAATAATCAAGAAATAGGCCATCAAAAATGAGTAAGCAAAAGAGAAAGAACCTGATCATAGATAGTTACTACAGTGATATGGTGATCAGGGTTCAAACTCAGAAGATAAGAAAAAAAATGAAAAATGGTCACAAGTTCAAAAAGAGTTCTTGGAGGAACTTAAAAGGGACTTTAAAAATCAAATAAGAGAGGTTGAGGAAAATTAGGGAAAAAATGAGTAATTCAAGAAAAACAAGAAAATTATGAAAAAAGTCAACCAATTGGAAAAGGAGATCCAAAAACTTATGGAAGAAAATAACTGCTTAAAAATTAGAATTGGGCAAGGGGAAGCTAATGACTTCATATGACATCAATAAATAATAAAAACAAAATTGAAAAACTGAAAAAAAATTTTAAAAATGTGAAATGTCTCATTATAAAACAATTGACCTGGAAAATAGATCAAGGAGAGATAACATGATACTTGCTGGACTACTTGGAAGTTATGATTTAAAGAAGAGTCTAGACACTATACTACAATAAATAATTAATAAAAAATTTAGATTTAAATAATTAGAAAAATATTAATTGTTCATAGGTGGGCTGTGCTAATATGATAAAAAATGACAATTCTACCTAAACTACTTTTTCAGTGCCATCCCAATCAAACTACCAAAAAATTATTTTATTGAGCTAGTAATATAATAGCAAAATTCATTTGAAAGAGCAAAAGATAAAGAAGATCAAATGAATTCATGAAAAAAGGAAGGAGGTCTAACAGTATCAGATTTTAAACAGCTTTATAAGGTGGTAATTATCAAAATTATCTGGTATTGGCTAAGAAATAGAAAGGCAAGTTAATAGAATAGATGTACAATAGACAGTTGTAAGTGATTATAGTATCCTTGCGTTTGATAAATATAAAGATTTAAGCTTTCAGGCTTATACTTCACTATTTGGTTAAAAAAATTGTTGGGAAAACTGGAAAGCTCTCTGGCAGAAACTAGTATAGACTAATATCCTACATCATTTACCAAGGTAAGGTCAAGATGGATACATGACCTAGATATAAAGGGAGATATCCTAAGTAAATTAGAAGAACACAGGACATACTACCTATCAGTTGTATGAATAGGAGAAGAATTTATGAATAAACAAGAGATAGAGATCATTGTGAGAAGTAAAATGGGTAATTTTGATTACATTAAATTAAAAAGATTTGTACAAATAAAATTAATGTAAAGCAGATAGTTTAGAACAAAATTTATAAACAGTTTCATGGATAAAGGCCTGGTATCTCAAGTAAGTAATTTCCCAACCAATAAATGGTCGCAAATTTTGCAAGATCAAAGCTATATATAGTCACATGGAAAAAATGCTCTAAATCACTATTGATTAAAGAAATTCAAATTAAAACAATTTTAAAATACCATCTCACACCTATCAGATTGGCTAAAATGATAGGAGGGGAAAATGACAAATGTTGTAGAACATATGGGGCACTAATACACTGTTAGTGGAGTTTGAACTGATCCAGTCATTTTGGAGAGCAATCTGGAATTATGCCCACAGAATTAGATATGTTTCCCAAGGTGATGAAGGAAAAAGGAAAAGAAACTATAAGTTCTGAAATATTTATAGCTGCTTTCTTTGTGGTAGCAAAGAACTGAAAATTGAGGGGATGCCCATTAATTGGAGATTGACTGAATAATTTGTGGTATATTATTGAGATGGAATACTACTGTGCTATAAGAAATGATGAGTAGGTTGACTTTAGGAAAACATGGAAAGACTTGCATGAAATAATGCAGAGTGAAAAAAGCAGAACTAAGAGAATGCTTTATATAGTAATAGCAATATTTTTTGAATAGTAACTGAATGTCTAAGCTATTCTGAGCAATGTGGATATTCAAATCAGCTATGATATTGGGACAAAGAGAGAAAGAAAGAAAGAAAGAAAGAAAGAAAGAAAGAAAGAAAGAAAGAAAGAAAGAAAGAAAGAAAGAAAGAAAGAAAGAAAAAGAACATTGTGGACATTGTGAGTTTGAGATATTTGAGGATAACCATATTGACCATCTTTTTTGAATGATAGTTTCCATTTCATTATTTATTGTTCCAAAATAGAAATAACCTTTAATGAATTATTCATAACAGTCTTAGCTTACAAAAGGTAATCTATTACCTTTCTACTTTTATGATTCTCATGAAAAAATATCCTCTTATTATTTATAATTTTTCCTACACTGAATAAATGTAGTGACTTTTGACAAGGTAAGACCCAATTGTTAGCCATGAATCTGGAATGAGAAAATACTGCAAAGGGTAGCTATAGTCAAATTTTAACTATTTGTGACTAGGAAAAGGAAATTATAAAATAGAGGGGACAGTTTAGAGTCAGAAAAACAGGGTTGTCAAATAGGAGGAGAGGTTATGCAGCCTCAAATCAATGCTACCTATTCAGCGAAACTTTTATTAAGCACCTACTATGTGCCAGTCACATATGTGCTTACATTTGGGATACAAAGAGAAGCAAAGATGGTCCATATCTCAAAGAACTCACAGTCTAATGGAGGAGACAACATGCAAACAACCATATAGAAACAAGATGTATACAGGATAAATAAAAGATCATCAACAGAGGAAAGACACTAGCATTAAGATAGATCAAGAAAGTCTTGAAAAAGGTGGGATTTTAGCTTACACTTGAAGGAAGTCAGGAGGTAGAGATGAGAAGGGAAAGAATTCCAGAGATAGGAGATGGCCAGTAAAATTGCATGGATTGTGTTGTGAGAAGAATGGCAAGGATCACTGGATTGCAGAATATTTGTAAAGAGAGAAGGGCAAGGCATAAGAAGACTGGCAAATTCACAAAGGGCCAGGTTATTGAGTTTAGAACACCAGATAATTTTATATTTTCTCTTGGAGGTGATAGGGAACCATTAGAGTTTATTGAATTAGGTGGGGATGGATCGAACTTGTACTTTGGGAGGATCAATTGATAGTTGAGTGAGACAGAATGGAGTGGAGTGAGACTTACAGTAGAGAGAGGACATCGACCAGCAGGAGATGCCAATATTATAGGCAGGAGGTGATGAGGCTTGCACCAACATGGTAGCAATGTTAGAGCAAAGAAGAGGGTGTGTATGAAAGATGTCATGAAAGTAAAACTGACAGACCTGGCAACAGATTGGATTTGGGGACTGAAAGAGTGAGAATTGGAGGATAAAACCTAGGTTGAAAGCTTGGGTGACTGAGAGGTTGGTAGTGTCCTCTAGACTAATAGGAAAATTAGGAAGAGGAAAAGACATAGTTGTGGGGAGAGAAAGATACTGGGTGCAGTTTTGGATATGTTGAGTTTAAGATGTCTACAAGGTATCTAGTTCAAGATATCTAATAGTTGATTGAAGAGGAGAGATTAAAGGTTAGTAGCTAGGTTAAGTTAGGTTAAAGCTGGATAAATAGATTTAAGAATCATCAATACAGAAAGGATAATTAAATTCATGGGAGTTTATGAGCTCACCAAAGGAGATAATACAGAGGGAAAGACTCGAGAGAATCTTGGGGGAGGAGGAAACAACTGAAGTGAAGATCCAGTATAGGAAACTGAAGAGTGGTCCAACAAGTAATAGAACCAGAAGGGACCATTTCTCAAAAACGTAGAGAAAAAGATGATGTCTAGGAGAAGTAGTGTGGAGAGAGGTCAAAAAGGATGAAGATGAAGAAAAGGCCATTAGATTTAGTGATTAAGAGATAATTAATAACTTTGGAGAGAGCCATTTCAGCTGAATGATGAAGTTTGTAGCCAGACTGTAGAGAGTTAAGAAGAGAGTGAGGGTAACAATTAGAGAAATGCAAATTAAAATAACGCCAAGGTTCCACCTAACACTTATCAGACTGGCAAAGTTGACAAAAAAATGGAAAATGACAAATGGTAGAAGGGCTGTGGAAAAATAAGTATTGAACTGTTGTTGAAACTATGAGCCATTCTGGAAAACAACTTAGAACTATGTTCAAGAAATAATTAAACTGTGAATACCCTTTGACTCAGTGATGCCACTACTAGATATATACGACCCCTCCTCACCAAGATCAAAGAAAAAGGAAAGCGCCCATATGATATAGATGCACACACCACACACACACACACACACACACACACACACACACATATGTGAATACATATATATATATATACACATACATTTGTATATAGGTGTATATATACACACATATGCATATATAGGGAGATATATCTATATATATATCTATCTGTATCAGCCCTATTTGCTGTAGCAAAGAATAGGAAACTGAAGGGGCATCAACTGGACAATGGTTAAACAAGTTATGGGATACAAATTGATAGGGTACTATTGCGTTATAAGGCATGCTAAAGGGAATGGATTCAAAGAAACCTAGGAAGTTTTTATGAACAGAAAGAATCCATTGGAACTTAGAGAACAATGAAAACATCAACAACAATATTATAAATCATATAATTTTGAAAGATTAGGAGCTCAGATCAGCCTTATGGCCAGCATAGTCCTAAAGGACTAAAATATGAGAACATGCTATCTACCTCCTGGTAGAAAGGCAATTGACTCAGAGTGAAGATTGAGACATTTTTTTTTTGGACATGAGGAAGGCAGGAAATTGTTTTGTTTGACTATTCTTATTTCCAATGGGGTTTTTATTTTGTTTTGGTTTTGCATTCTAAATGGGGGTAAGATGAGAAAAGCTGAGAGGGAGATAATACAGATCTGAAAATAAAATTAGGGTGAATTTAAAAAAGAGAGAATGGGAGGAAATGAAATAGAGGTACTAGAGAAAGAAGCATGATTATGAACAGTCTTCTCAAGGAGTTTGGCCACAAAAGGGAGGAGAGATATGTATCAATAGTTAATGAATATGGACAGATCAAGTGAGGATATTTTGAGGATGGGAGAGACATGGTTATGTTTGCAGGCAGTAGGGAAGCAGTCATTCGGCAGGGAGAGATTGAAGATAAGTGACAACATGGTATAATAGAAAGGTCAATCTCAATCAATAGATGTTGTTGAGTCATTTCAGTCTTGTCTGACCCTTAATGACCCCATTTGGGTTTGTTTTTTTTTTGTTTGTTTGTTTGTTTTTGGCAAAGAAGCTGGAGTGGTTTGCCATTTTCTTCTCCAGTTCATTTTACAGATAAGGAAACTGAGGCAAATGGAGTTAAGTGACTTGCCCTGGGTCACACAACTAGTAAGTGTCTGAGGCCAGATTTGAACTCATGAAGAAGAGTCTTCCTTACTCTTTACTCCGACATTCTATCCACTGTACCACCCTCAATCAAAAAATAATCAATCAATGAGCTTATATTAAGAGCCTACTACATGTCAGGCACTGCTGGAGAAGACAGGATGGAATGAGATCACACCTATATATAAAGGGATTTGTCTTGGCAAGGACTATTTCATGTGAGACAAGTGAAGGAGAAGATAGTGGTGGAAAGCATCTGAGAGATGTGATCTGAGGAGAGGAGAGAAGAGGGAGATCTCATCAAATGGCCTCAACTTTTTCTTATCTGAGATGGGGGGGGTGTGTGAGGGGGAGCCATCAACTGATTAAAGAGGAATGGAAAGGTTTGGAAAAGCCACTGAGGTGACTGTGATAGTGAGCCAGTATGAAAAGATGCCTTTGCCACCTGAGGGCTCAGTTAAGATTATGTAACAGGAAGCCTGTCAGCCTAGCTTTGTGATTTTCTTCAGTTTCATTTAACAGCACGTGAGTAAAAGGCAAAGCAGAAGACATTTGGAGTAATCCAGAGATGAGGCTTGGATGATAAAATCAACAATAGGATAAAGAAGCAAGGGACTAAAAGAGTAGGTTAGCATAGTTTTGACTGGTTCGCCAAGCTGTCAAGATAGGGAAGGGAAGAGAGTGTAGCCAGTGCAGGGGTGATGGCTTAGGAAGTAATTGAGGGTCTGAAGGACTGGAAGTCATGGTGAAGACAAAGAGCAGGGTTTAGAATATGCCGAAGCAATCTCTGAATGGGTGCAACATTGATTAGTGGGGATAAAAACAATGCAAGGGAGAGGACCCCTTGGCCTCCTCAGACCTGAGTCTTTAATCTTGTGAAGGATGAACCAGCCATCATTTTAAGTGCATTTTTGTTGGGGGTGGGGGAGAAGGAAGACAAGGGGAGGTTGGTGCTCAACATGACCAGAGTGAAAATCAAGACAACCAACATATATCCTCCTTCTTTTGTTTGACAACTGTATCCTTAGAAGCTCAGGAAACCATTTTTACTCCTAGCCTGTCAGGTCAGTTATTTACATCATTCCATTGACTGGGTTTGAGACAGCTGTCAGCAGCTCTCCAAAGGCAATGTTTAATTTCTTTGCTGTTTTGCCTAAGTAGTGATGCATACTATTTAAAAATCAACAAAATTCTAGAGCTTTAAAGGTCAAAATAAATATGTACTGACATTCCTCTTTTCAAAGCCAGATCATTTCCTTTCCAGTAAAGAATTCTATTGAGCTCTTCAAGAAAAAAAGATATGTCATTTTTAAAGGTAATTTCCTCTCCAAATTTTTTTAATTAAAGTAATGAATTAATTATTGCAATTAATTAATTTTAATGTCATAATTATATGTTTCTGGAGTGGAATTAACCATCTGTTCTCAAAGGTTAATCTCATGGAGCACAAACTCTGGAAAATTCAGCCAAAAAGAAAATCTTTCAGTGCAGTTTCAAAAACAGTTTGTAAATCTGCTGTCCCATGACCAGCCTAACTAAATTTAGAGAGACTCGTTCACTAGAAGGGTACCCATAAGGTCATGTATTTTTATGCCAGACTGACTCATAGAGTCTGTGGTAAAGGATTTACAGTCTATATTGATAAAATAGATACCCAAATCATTGAAATCACAGAACTTTAAAGCACTAAGTAATTAATTATGAAGCAACCTGAGCTACTGAATATTTAACCAAAAATAACATGCAATTCTGACAGAAAAGAATCAGATCTCATCTTCTTAGAGAAACTTCTTTGGGAAAACCTTAGATGAGAAGTAATATTTTTATTTATTTCAAATTTTGAAGGTAAGGCTTCTTTGATACATAATGGTCACTGGGTCCTAACAGAAGGAGTTAGCAAATATATGTATGACCTGGAATCAGTGCTTTCCAGTTCCTTTCCTTATGTGTGGAGCAGGGTAGCTAATTTCCCTAAGTTGTCATCATAGTGTGTTCTTTGTCACTGGATCATAAATTAATGACATGCTCTTCCAAAACGTGAAATATTACAGAAACACTCATGTGTGAACTCTGATATCCATCCAGAATAATTAAAACAATTTTACAGTTGTTCATATCATGTTTATATGAACACTTATGAATTATATGTATATATTTTCATATAAGCTAGAAAATTTAACAATGAAGTTTAAATAATTTAGTTTTAAAGCCTATAAACTAGAGAGCTGGCAATCTAGTAGAATATAAACTACTTGAGGACATGAACTGTTTTGTTCACTTTGCATCCCCAACATATAGCATGGTTCCTTTTGTATGATAGATATTTTAAAATGATTGTCAAACTGAATTGAATTTAAGTCAGTAAATTGGGCTTATTTAGAAAGTCACATAGGATGCTTCATTCCCTCAAAATCCATAGATTTATTTTATTTTTAAAGGTGAGATGAAATTAAATCCTTTATCCGGCTCAAAATTGCTTTCCTCTGACAGTATTACATCTTGAGTAAGCATTACCTCTCGTTAATATTATTTGGAATTGAATCTAAAACAAGCAAACTGTTTTTACTGTTGTTGTATGATCCATTTTGTCTCACCCCCAAAATGACTATCTTCTTTTAACATCTTGAAAAAACAAAAAATAGGCATAAGTCTTGATGTGGCATCAACATCAGTCTTTATACTGCACAAAGGATTATTTCTGAAATCTAATTCTGAAATCAATAGCAGTAGGAGAAGGGCACTACTGCTGGTTTTAGTTGTAATTACTTATAGATCTATATCTGCCTATTAACTTTCACTGATTCTCCTCCCCTGGCTAAAAGGAGAAAATCCAAAAAAGAAAAATAATTCAGAGAAAGAGTTTTAAGCATAGAGTGAGTATATTTCTAAGACTAACTATGCCGTTGTATTTGCCATTTACCGTGTAGTGCAAGTTGGAAAACCACTTCCGTAGAAATTTACTGACATTTAAGGAAACTGATAACACAAACACTGAAGAAAAATTTTGGATCATAGATTCAAAGGAATTTAGAGATTATCTAGGTCAACTCCTTCATTTTATAGATGAAGAAACTGAGATCTGGAGAGGTTAATTTCATACAGGCAGTAAATGGTGGGAGTAGGATTTGAACCTAAACTCTGAATCCAAGTTAAGATCTCTTTTCACTGGGCTAGGACTTTTCTCTTCTCCAGAATGACCGAAGCGTCAAGTGTCAATGACTAAGCAAATAAAGCAAATAACAGCACACTTTTTAAACTCATGTTGGGCTCACTAATAAATAAATAAAAAAATATGTAACTATAAATAGAATAAATCAATGTATATATAAATATATTTGCATACATACATATATTTTAATATAAAATATGTAGGCATATTATCATAATGTTACTTACAGAAAAGATAGACTATTTATCTGGAGCTCAAAGGTATCTTTAGAAGTTATCAATCTAATGCCTTATTTTACAAATGAAGAAACTGAGGCCCAAAAAGGTTAAGTAGTTTTCTTAAGATCATAATATGGTAAATAGCAAAGCCAATATTCTATCCTAAGATTCCAAATTGAGCCCTCTTTCCAGTGTAGCACACTGCCTCCCAAAATATTCCCACTGTAACAATTAAGTAAATATTACAGTTGAATGTACATAACTTACATAAGTTATTATTTATATGTAAATAGATTTTGTTTGAGCCTTTACCAAAATTCTATTTTTGATAGCTAATTTCCTGAGGCATCTTTAATGTGTATAATTTCACCAAATGAGAACCTTGATCTTCCCCATCATTGACACTGGAAAAACAAAACAAAACAAAACAAAACAAAACAAAACAAAACACATGAATAGTATAAGTGAGAAAACTTGCCAGTGAAAAACAGAAGAGATTCATTTTGATGAGCCTGGATTCTCTCAAACTTATTCTTTAAAGAACACAAATTGCTCAGTGCGGCTTCCTCTTGCCCTCCCAGTTGTTTGTTTGCTTTTCTTGGGAGATTACTGTAAAATAAAATCCCTGTAATAATCCAATGGATTCAGAGCTCATTATCAAATGAGAAAGAGCTTTTATAGGACAAGCTTAGGATTATCCCTTTCCTCACCCTGATGAAGCTTCTGTCCACAGCTGCTGATGCAGAATGGGAATGGGGGAGGAAGATGTTTTCCTGGTACCCACACTGAACTGAAATACTCCCACCACCCCCAACCATTTAAAAATGGCGATTAGTTTATACGGTACTATAATTCAATAACATTATAGATTGAATAGGTTTTTTTAGGCTGACTTTGGAACCCAATCATGAGTTATAAACAGCTAGCTTACATACGAACTTTAGGAACAAATCCCATCATAATTTGGGGAATGTCTTGGTTGTGTTTTCTCTCTTTATGCTGCAGTTACATATGTAGCATTTGGCCCCATCCACAGTGACATTGCCGTTAGAAGCCCGGGAAGGAGGAGAGCTACCTTCAAGCTAGGCATTTTATTCAGCACTTCCCAATTTCCTGAGGTCTTGCCCTTGATTTTGAGGTAGAATGGGTTCCTGGAGAAAAAGAAAAATAGCATAAGAAGAAGCTGTCACAAATGTGGACTGGGAGAAGTTATGATAGCAAAGCTGTGATGAGCTATTGGAACCAACAGGGGTTAGCTAAACCTGTTTTCTCCCTAAGTGTAGTATCTTGCTCACAGATTTTCTTCATCACCCAACTCCTTCTAGGGAACTATAACACAAGTGGGGATATTTCCTCAAAGACTCTAACTTACCAGTTCCTCAATATACTCAACTCTCATAAACTACTCCTTCACTTCACTTCAGCTAGAAACAGTCACGTGGAAGTGGAAGTTTAAGAACTCTTAAGGTAAGTCTTCCTGGAGACTGGATCCAAGAAATGACTGAACAAGAGAATTCTTCACTTTCTAAATTAGCATTGATTTGTCGCAGATATGGCTTCCGGAATGTTTGATGCTTGACATGTGCAATCAGATGAATACTGATGCAGTTTTTGATCAGTAGGTACAAACTTCTTGTTCTGAGATGGGAAAGTGCCATTTTGCCAGTGGGGGACAAGATGAAGGCCATCTGGGTCAGCTATAGTTGCCTTGTCCTTAGTGAGGGAGATCATAGGTTCCTGTCCTAGAACATCATGGAATCAATACCACCCAAATCTCCTCATTAGCAGTAAATCCACTCTGCAAATTCTGCTGTTCTTGTAGCTACTGCAACCAAATTATTAACATATGATTTTTCTAAAGGGTATTGACATGCCCCCACATTCAGTAGGGAGCATTGGCAAAATTTTTCCATTGGTCTTGACTCCAAAGGGGAAAGCCTTTGATTTTCCAGTTCTGTGTCCTCTGTGGCCTACCACTTGGCCAAATTTATGCCATTACTCATGAATTAGTAGCTGAAGATTTCTGTCCCGTCCTTCAAGTCTTTCTTTCATGCTAGCTATACAGCCTGGAATTCAGCTGACTGGAACTACTATCCTACTTCCTAAAGTATCTACCCTTACCAGATTAGTGGTTGTTTAATTCTCGCTATCTATGCCTCTTTTGTAGCAGATGGAAACATTGCTTAACCAGGAAAAATGGTGTTTCTTAAGAGCCAGGTCCTTTTAGGTGGGAATCCACTGGTCCTGTGTGGGGAGCAGGTTTCTGGAATGCGGACTTTAGACTTCAGTTTCCAGTATTGTGGCAGTATAATCTTTGTAATAAATTATTGTAATCTTTTAACTATTATTTTATTTAGGATTTTTTGCATCTATATTCATTAATGAAATTAGTCTATAATTTTATTTTTCTGTTTTTATTCTTCCTGGTTTAGTATCAGTATCTTTTTTTTTTTAATGAAAGGAGTTTGGTAGAATCCTTTCTTTACCTATTATTCCAAATAATTTATTTTATATTGAAATTAGTTGATCTTTAAATATTTGATAGAATTCACTTGTAAATCCATTTGCTCCTGGTGCTTTTCTCTTAGGAAGCTCATTTATGGCCTGTTCAATTTCCTTTTTTAATTTAATGTTTATTTTCCTCAATTATTTTAACACTTATTTATTTGCTTATTTATTATTTCATTTTCAACATTCACTTTTATAAGATTTTCAGCTCCAATTTTTTTTCTCCCTCTCTCCCTTCATTTTCTCCTCCCCAAGATGGCAAACAATCTGATATAGGCTATACATGTAAAATCATATTGAACATATTTCCAAATTAGTCACTTTGTGAAAGAAGAATCAGAACAACAGGGGAAAACCACAAGAAAGGGAAAAAAAACAGAAAATAGTATGCTTCAATCTGCATTCAGGCTCTCTAATATATTCTTTCTCTGTATATGGATAGCATTTTCCATCATGAGTCTTTTGGAAATATCTTAGATTGTTGTATTCCTGAGAAGAGTTAAGTCTATCAAGGTTGTAATTGCACAATCTTGCTATTACTGTGTACAATGTTCCCCTGGTTCTGCTCACTTCACTCAGCATCAGTTTGTATAAGTCTTTCAAGGTTTTTCTGAAATCCACTTGCTCATCATTTCCTATAGCACAATAGTCCATTACATTCATATACCACAACTTCTCCAGCCATTCCCCAATTGATGGGCATCCTCTCAATTTCCAATTCTTTGCCACCATAAAGACAGATGCTATAAATATATTAGGATATATAAGTTCTTTTCCTTTTTCCTTAATCACCTTGATAAATAGATCTAATAATGGTATTGATGAATTAAAGGGTATGCACAGTTTTATAGCCTTTTGGGCATAGTTCCAAATTGTTCTACAGAATGGTTGGATCAGTTTACAACTCCCACCAACAATGCCTTAGTGTTCCAAATTTTCCCACATTTTCTCCAACATTTATCATTTTATTTTTTGTCATATTAGTCATTCTGATAGGTGTGAGGTGGTAACTCAGAGTTGTTTTAATTTGCATTTCTCTAATCAATAGTGATTTAGATCATTTTTTCATATGATTATAAATAGTTCTAATCTCCTCATCTCAAAACTGCCTGTTCATATCTTTTGATCATTTATCAATTGGGGAATGACTTGTATTCTTATAAATTTGACTCAGTTCTCTATACATTTTAGAAATGAGGCCTTTATCAAAGACACTGACTGCAAAAATTATTTCCTAGCTTTTTGCTTCCCTTCTACTCTTGGTGCATTGCCTTTGTTTGTGCAAAAAATTTTTAATTTAATGTAATCAAAATTATCCACTTTGCAATTCATAATGTTCTCTATGTCATTTGGTTTTAAATTCTTCCATTCTCCATAGATCTGACAGGTTAACTATTCCTTGCTCTCCTAATTTACTTATAGTATCTCCCTTTATGTCTAAATC
Organism: Vombatus ursinus; assembly: GCF_900497805.2. NCBI lineage: Eukaryota > Metazoa > Chordata > Mammalia > Diprotodontia > Vombatidae > Vombatus > Vombatus ursinus. The sequence goes on from NW_020954702.1 coordinate 544,017, forward strand.
ATGTACCTATTTTGGCCTTATCTTGGTATATGGTGTAAGATGTTGGTCTATGCCTAGTTTCTGCCATAATGTTTTCTAGTTTTCCCAGCAGTTTTTTGTCAAATAGTGAGTTTTTATTCCAGAAGCTGGGGTTTTGGGGTTTATCAAACAGTACATTACTATAGTCATTGTCTACTGTATCTCGTGTACCTAATCTATTTCAGTGATCCACCACTCTATTTTTTTAGCCAGTACCAAGAAGTTTTGATGATTGCTGATTTATGATACAATTTTAAATCTGATACAGCTAGGCCACATTCCTTTGTATTTTTTTAAATTTATTCCCTTGATATTCTGGACTTTTTGTTTTTTCCAGATAAATTTTATTATTTTTTCTAGCTCTATTAAATAATTTTTGGTAGTTTGATTGGTATGGCAGTCAATAGGTAAATTAATTTAGGTAAAATTGTTCTTTGTATTATATTAGCTTGGCCTACCCACGAGCAACTGATATTTTTTTCCAATCATTTAGGTCTGACATTATTTGTGTGAAAAGTGTTTTTTAATTGTTTTCATATGTTCCTGATTTTGTTTTGGCAGGTAGACTTCCAAATACTTTAAAATGTCTACGGTCATTTTTAATGAAACTTCTCTTTCTATTTCTTGCTGTTGGGCTTTGTTAATAATGTATAGAAATGCTGATGATTTGTGTGGGTTTATTTTATATCCAGCAACTTTGCTGAAGTCTTAATTATTTCAAGTAGTTTTTTTTTTAAGTTGGTTCTCTAGGATTCTCTAAGTATACCACCATATCATGTGCAAAGAGTGATGACTTTGTTTCTTCTTTGCCTATTCTAATTCCTTCAATTTCTGTTTCTTCTCATATTACTAAAGCTAACATTTCTAGTACAATATTGAATAACAGTGGTGATAATGGACATCCTTGTTTCACCTCTGATCTTTTTGGGAAAGCTTCTAGCTTATCCCCATTACATATAATGCTTGCTGATTGTTTTAGATAGATACTGCTTATCATTTTAAGAAAAATTCCAGTAATCCCTGTACTCTGTAGTGTTTTTTTTTAAATAGGAATGGGTGCTGTATTTTGTCAAAAGCTTTTTCTGTATATATTAAGGTAATTGTATGATTTCTGTTAGCTTTATTGATGTGGTCATTTATACTGATAGTTTTCCTAATATTGAACCAGCCCTGCATTCCTGGCATAAATTCCACCTGGTCATAGTGGCTTATCCTTGTGATAAATTGCTGTGATCTCTTTGCTAATATTTTATTTAAAATTTTTGCATCAATATTCATTAGTGAAATTGGACTATAATTTTCTTTTTCTGTTTTTACTCTTCCTAGTTTGGGTTTCACTATCATAACTGTTTTACAAAAGGAGCTTGATAGAATGCCTTCTTTACCTAGTATTCCAAATAATTTATTTAATATTGGAATTAGTTGATATTTAAATGTTTGATAGAATTCACTTGTAAATCCATTGGTCCTGTTGCTTTTCTCTTAGGAAGTTCATTTATGGCCTGTTCAATTTCTTTTTCTAATAGAGGTCTATTGAAGTATTTGATTTCCTCTTCTGCTAATCTAGGCAATTTATATTTTTGTAAATATTCTTCCATTTCATTTAAATTGTAAAATTTATTGGCATATAATTGAGCAAAATAACTCCTTTTAATTGCTTTAATTTAATCTTTATTGGTAACATTGGTAACATCCTTTTCATTTTTAATACTAGTAATTTGGTTTTCTTTTCTCTTTTTTTTAAATCAAACTAACCAATTACTTATCTATTTTATTTGTTTTTTTTCATAAAACAAACTCCTAGTTTTATTTATTAATTCAATGAGTTTTTTACTCTCAATTTTTATTAATTTCACTTTTAATTCCAGGATTTCCAATGTAGTGTATATATATAAAATCTTTCACCCCTTGGAGACCCAATATTGGATGATGTTAACTATGTGATATGGTTCAGGTAACTCTAAGAGTTTCCATTCAGCTCTACTCAAAGTAAAGTGTCTAGAAGTTGTTGATCCTGAGCCCATAACATCCCTTCCCTCCATGAACTGCCCTCTGAATGATCTAAATGTGGCAGCGTCTTTGGAAGATACCGCAGGGGGCTAAAAGACCCCTAGTGTACAGGTTTTTCATTTCTCTATATAGTTTTACTAGTGTCCCAAAGACCTGGCCACAAATTACTTTCTTAATCCTACGTTCCAGGAGCCATATTCAAAATGCCTCCCTAGGAAACTCTTCAGGTTTCTCTCTGAACTTCTCCTATAATGACTCCAGCTCTTTGGTGGAGACGGTTGCCCATAGCCTACTCCCTCAAATCATAGTCACCACCTTCCTCCTGGGAGCAATGATAGGATGAGCCTAGGGGATTCTTAACTCGCCAGAATCTGCCCTGTCTGTTCTTCTCCAGTTTCATGACTCCTATCCCAGCAAGGACCAAAACCATAAAAGTTAAAGACCACAGAGTAGGTTCCTAGTTGGAGCCTTTTCATTCCCTTCCCTATCAGGAAAGATCTCTTCATTTGTGCAGTCACCAGCTATGTTAGTTCCCCTCTCTGATTTCATTGCCCAGTCCCTGAAAACTGCATTGTCTGCCTCTAACTACTGAATATTCCTGCCCCATTTACTTTAATTTTTATGCTAGCAGTACAACTTCTGCAAAATAGTCAACAACAGCCAGGTATTGTTAGCCTTGGCTCTTTCTTTACCATCCTGGGCAACCTCCTCTAGGATCCATCAAACTAATTCATCTGCCTGAGTGGGAGCTGCTACAGGTACCACAGACAGGACTCCCTTTATGTGATCAGGAAGGCTCTGACTACAAGGAGACAGGCAATGTTCCACCATCTGATTAGACCTCCCTTCTCTGTATGTGCAATGTTAGTCCCTCAACTCAACCATGATGTAAGTCAAGATGTCATCTCATTTCATACTATCCTGTCAAGACAATGACAAATGTTGTAGGTAAAGCTCTAATGCCAGCATCCTCTTAGTTCAGGTTTGATATTGGGGTAAAATGAGGCATTCTTAAGTCATTGAACATTTAACAAAGGAGAAAGTTTACTTTGCTCTAACAGTAAAAATATGCAACAAGGATACAGGGGCACTTAGCTTCTCTGGAGGCAGCTTCTCCCCCACTTCCATCCAGAAATGCAGCTGGTCAGTATGGCAACTTGCAGGGTTCCAGCACCCACCAAGTCTGAGAGGCTCAGACTACCTGAGGCTGAAACTTTTCAAATCCCTAGATGAACAGAAACCTGCTTCAGGGAAGCTGAGTATAAGGCCCTCAGGCAGCCTTGTCTTTCAAGAAGTCTCACCATTTTGTTAGGGGAGGAAAAAATAGCCAGGGAAAGGCTGATCCTATCACACCTTTGTAAACTTGACTTAAAATTCGAATATAGAATAGCAAACCAACAAAATGGCAAAGTGGAATTACAACAAAACTTGAAGAAATAAAATAAATTATGAAAAAGTACTAAATTGACACACTGTTATATGCTGTAATAGAATTTGGAGGGGTGGAGGGTGGGGTGGAGGAGGGATCTAAGAGAGTCGGTACTCACCACTCAGGGCTCTTGAAGTTGGAGTCACAAAATAGCAGTAAGAAATCAATTAAGAGTGAAGAAAGAAGCAATTAATTCCAGATATCAAGGGTAGATACCAAGATGGAAGCCATCTACAAAGAGCCTGGCTGGCATAATTTGTTGTTCAGTCGTTTTAATCATGTCTGACTGTTTGTGACTCATTTTTGGCAAAGATACTGGAGTGGCTTGTCATTTCTTCCAGTTCACTTTACAAATGAGGAGACTGAGGCCAAAAGGATTAAGTAACTTGTCTAGCGTCACACAGCTAGTAAGTATAAGGCCAGATTTGAACTCAGGAAGATGAATCTTCGTGACTACAGGCCCGGTACGTTATCCACAGTGCCACCTAGGTGGTGTAAGAGTTTCCTGATATACAAATTTTTAGGGCAGCATTCATAGGCTAACCATTATTCAGTGTATCATTGTGTGAAACAAAGAAAAGAAGGATGGCTATTCGTTAAACACAAGTGGCTATACAAAAAAGGATAGCAACTTGGAGAAAAATGTATATTATTGGTTACAGGAACTAGATAAAGGAGTTATTATCTGAGTAGAACTTGTCTTACTAAATCAAAGGAATATTCTTGTTGAGCCAGACAGGGATGTGAACTTTCCTTGGACCCTGGAATACTCCACCTTTTACAAAAATCAACCATGTAATAGGGCACCAACCTTGCAAAGACAGTAATAGTAAACACATCCCTTACAAATTATAATACAATAGAGATAATAATCAGTTCAGGAGCATATTCAAAAGATGCAGACTTAAATGTAGACTTAAAAATGAAACCCTAAATAATGAATGGGTCAAAGAATAAATCATAGAAATAATAATTATGTGAAAGAAAATGATAACGATGAAACAACATACTAAAATTTGGGGATACTGTTAAAGCATTCCTCAGGAGGAAATTATATGCCTACAAACCCATAATAACAAGTGGTCAGAGAATAGGAATAAACAATTCTTAAAAGAGGAATCACAAACTATTGATAACTAAATGAAAGAATTTCTGAATCACTAATAATAATAGAAATGCACATCAGAACAATCCTGTGGTTTTACTCACACATTGAAATGTGTCAAAAGGGCAATAGATGGGAATAAGTTTCGGAATGGTTGTGAAAAAATAAGCACATTGATGCATTATTGATAGAGCTGTCAATCACTACAACCATTTTGTAAGACAATTTGGAATTATGAAAAGAAGGTGACTAAAATGTCAATACCCTTTGTCTCAGAGATCCCATTGCCTCTAAGGATCTCCTTGATAAGAATTCCTCATATACAGAAAAATATTTATAGCAGCGTTTTTTTATGATAGCAAAGAATTAGAAATAAGGTAAGTGTCCATTGATTGGGGAATGGCTAAACAAATTGTGTCAAATGAATGTAATGGAATATTACTATGCTGTAAGAATAACGAATGGGAGGAATACAGAAAGCATGAAAAGATCTCCATAAAATGATACATAAGGTGTAAGCAGAGCCAAGAAAATGATATACATGATGACTGCAACAATGTGAATGCAGAGAACCACACACATACACACACATATACATGTACACACACATATACATGTACACACACAAGCAAGAGCGAATGTTGGAAAACATTCAATAAGTGTAAACTTGCCAAGTAATTGGGATGAAGAATTGAGGTATGGGGCAAAGCATGCTGTATGTAGTAATAGTTCAGGAAAAAGAAAAAAAAACTGGGTTACAAAAGCAATTAAAGAAAAGTAATTAGAAAGGCTATGTAGATGAAAAAATGGAAATATGTTCCAGCATAGAACAACCCTTAAGAACTTTGTTGAAATGTCCAAAAGCCTTCATATAAATGAAAGTGGTACGAGGGTGTTTTAATTCGGAAAGAAATAAAATTATTACAGTGGACAACATAAGTGTGATATATGTAATATACATATAAATATACACACATACATATATATATATTATACTTACGCTGTATATACCCACCCACAAATATATATGTGTATGGGGGGTGCATGTGTATTAAAGGTTATACACATATATATATGTGTGTGTATATATATACATATACACATATACATATACATACAACATTTAGGAGAGAGACAGACAGAGACACAGAGAGACAGGGGGAGAAAGAGAATAGACCATAAAGCATCAAAGAGTTTTATTCAAAAATTTGCCCCAAAGACAATAGTCTTTGAAAAAATGGGTTCTAAAGAATATTATTTGACAATTGAAACTCTTTCTTGTTATTACATTACTGATCTGAAATTCAAGTATCTTTGGCATATCAGCAAAGGTTCACGTATGATGTCCTTGTTTAGAACATGGTCAAGACTACATTTTAGAAATAATATGAATCACCTTTCACTAAAGGAACTTGGATGTTTTCTATGACTTCGAAGAAGCCTTCTCCTAGAAACATAGTCCTGTATGGACTAGTAACAATCATAATGAATAAACCAAAAACACTCAGTATAGTTGGGCTCTCCCCAACTCAAGTTTATCAAGGGGTGAAATTCTGAAAAATAGTCTATGTTTTGGAATAAATATATTATCCATGACTTTTAGATGATGGAGGGGAGGTGTCATGAAATCAAAGGGTAGACCATCAATTCCCAAAAGCCTGTAAGTCACTATTCCATTTAATTCAAGCAAAAGTCATATAAATCATCTATGAGAACTGTAAGAGCTTCTATATTGGCAAAGTATCTTTTCCTTTCTCTTCCTTTCTTCCTTCTTTCTTTTTTCTTTCTTTTTTCTTTCTTCCTTTCTTTTTTTTCTTTCTTCCTTCCTTCTTTCCTTTCTATCTTTCTTTCTTCCTCTTTCTTTCTTTCTTTTTTCTTTTGAATGACCCATATAAGAGCTGCAAGATATCAAAGCATTAAAGGTTTAGACCTTGGTACTAGGTAATTTACAACATGCCAGTTTATCTTATACTCATCACTTCACAAATGTGCCAATTTGTAAAAACAGATTTTGTCTTATGATTGGATTATCAAGCAGAATCTAATCATTCAACCTTTTACTTTACTTGGGTCTAAGAAACCCAACCTTAGCAGAGTCAGATTTAAGGGAGGAAAGTAATATTTTTTGTTTAAATGTGTGGAAAAGCAATATGTTGTAATTAAAAAAAGATAAATAGTAAAAGCAATCAAAAGGCTATTCTGAGGAGTTAATTAAATTCAACAAACATTTATTGCTACCCTACTATGTACAAAACTTTGTGCTAGACACTTGTAATTCACAGATAAAAACAAAATAGTCTCTGCCTTCAAGGAGTTTATGTTGGGATAATTAGAAAAGGCTTAGAGTAGGAGGTGGTACCTGAGCTTTGAAAGGAACCAGAAGTTCCAAATTGTACAGGTAAGAAGATAGAATGTTCTACATATAAGAAAGGCATATTTAAAAAAAGGCAGAAAAACAAAACAAAACACAAAACAAAGAAAAAAAGCAGAAAATAGAGCACTGCATACACAAAGCAAATAGACCTGTATTATGGACAGGCCTTATTCAAGCTGGTCCTCTTATAGTATAGGCATGTTATTAGAATGAAATGAGGCACTCATAGGTCATTCAACAATTAACAAATAGAGATTTACTTAGGCAAAGCATGAGAAAAAATGTTCACCAAGGATACTGAAGCACTTAGCTTAGATAAATGCAACCTCCCTTACCTCCATAGGGAAATGTGTCTGGTGAGCAGGGCAGAATATAGTAATGCAGGGTCTTGGGATATCAGCCAAGTTTAAAGGACTTTTGTGTAGGTGGGTCTTTAATGTCCTTAGAAGACTAGTATGAGGGGCAGTTAGGTGGTGCAGAGGATAGAGCACTGGCCCTAGAGTCAGGGGGACCTGAGTTCAAATCTGGCTTCAGACACATGATCCTCACTAGCTATGTGACCCTGGGCAAGTCACTTACCCCCGATTGCCTCACTAAAAAACAACAACAAAAAAAACAAACAAACAAAAAAAAAAAAAAAAAGAAGACTAGAATGGTCAGAGGCCACCAGGAAGGTGCAACCCCCTGAGCCAATCAAGTTCAAGAGATAACTCAATCATCTTCCAAGGAAAGACCTATCCTAACCTACATAGTCCAATCATATCTAGAAACAAAAAAACATGTAGGAAGTCATAAACTATTTATTCAACTGTAAAACTGAAACTTTTATGAAATTTTTAAAAGCTATTTTGAAACATTTTTCTCCATTTATTTCATTTTCATGTTTTTATTTTCCAGAAGGATATGAAGATAGAATGTCAAACTGCCAGCATGAGGCATTTTCTTGTATTATTTCTGATTTTATTTAATGGAAAAAAGTTACCAGCATTTTCATGACAAAGTATTTTTGTTCACCAGGAAGCACAATTAATTAAACATCCTATGCTGCTATGTATTGAGCATGAATATGTTCCTGAAACTCTCAGACGTGATGAAGTAGGAAGAGCTTAATTAATTCATGTTGATAAGCAATGAGCATCAAAATCAGCAGTGGGGAACCTGAAGCCTTGAGGCCACACATGGCCCTCTAGGTCCTCAAGTGTGGCCTTTTGACTGAATCCAAATTGCACAGAACAAGGGCAGCTAGGTGGCACAATGGATAGAGCACCACCTTGGAGTCAGGAAGACCTGAGTTCAAATCTGACCTCAGACACTTACTAGCTGTGTGACCATGGGCAATTCACTTAACCCGAATTGCCTAAAAAAGAAAAAAAAAAAGTCAAACAAAGTTCACAGAAAAAATCTCCTTAATAAAAGGATTTGTTTTGTAAAACTTGGACTTAGGCAAAAGGCCCCACTCAAGGACCTAGAAGACCACAAGTGGCTTCCAGGCCACAGGTTCACCACCCCAATCTAAATAAAACTGAATATTGAAACATTTGCTACCATTTTATTTCTCCAGTACAAAGATAAAATTGTACTTGTGATTCAGGTGAATTTGTGTTCATATATAGGTTATGTGAATATTATATACTGATCTATCTCTATTTCCAAAGGTGAATAAATATCACAGTTTCTGACTTCAAGGCAAAAGAGAAAAAAAATGGGTCCTGAGGCATGGCCTTTGGTCTAGTAATACAATATCTCTGAATTCCAAACCCTTATATCCTAAACACTTTCTTTCTAATGTGAAGCAGAAAATCAAAAATAAGGAAGTTCTCAAAAGTATAAAATGGAGTTGATAACCTAAAGAAGTTACTTCTTTAATATTTCTTATGTTCAATTTCCTAGTCTCTCAGGTCTACAGAGAGTTCTCTAGGTGACTTCAGGAAATAAGAAACCACAAATTCTGAAATAGATTGAAAGCTACTGAATTTGAATTGGAAAGATGTGGTCAGCTAGAGACAGATTTAGGCTAAATCTTGAGAGAAATGACTACATTCTAGACATAGTAAAGAGAAGATAGAAAGGGGATTTGAAGAAGTACTCACTTAAAAAAAAAAGAACGTTGAATCTTTATTTCAGTAATTTTTCCCCTTCCTTATTTCCCTTACCCGCCCTTTTCATTCTTTTATAGTCAAGAAAACATAGAAGAACCAATCGTAGGCCCTCTACTAATTTCACTTCATAACCCCGGATGCAGATGTAGTTTCTGATGGAATATCTGTATCTTCAAACAGCTCAGATTTTTTTCATCAGGATTCTTAGAAGTTCTCTATTTCATTAGAGATTCATATTTTTTTTTCCTGCTACAGGGGTATAATCAGCAAAATGACTCAGTTTGGGTGTGTAGGCTATTCTTGGTTGTAAACCCATATCCTTTGCCTTCTGGAACTTCTAAGTTCTCTACTTATTTATGGTGGTAGCAGCTAATTCTTAGTGATTGTTACCATGGTTTCCTTGTTCTTGAATTCTTTGTTTCTGGCTGCTTGTAGTTTTTTGTTTGGTTTGGTTTTTTTTACATGGAAGTTATGAATTTTGGCTGTAATATTCCTGTGAGTTATCATTTTCGAGTTTCTTTCAGGATTCTTCCAAAGAATTCTTTCTGTTTCGATTTTGCTTTCTGTGTCTAAGATATCTAGATAGTTTTCTTGAAATATAATTTCTAGGTTCTTTGTTTTTTGGCTCATAGTCTTCTGACAGTCCAATGATTCTTAAATTATCTCTCATTGCTCTATTTCCCCAGTGAGTTGTTTTTGCTATGAAATACTTACATTTGCTTATTTTTTTAGTCTTTTAACTTTGTTTCATTATTGAGAAATGATTATTTCTCTATTGTATTAATAATTAATAATTGAATCAGAACCAAGGTTTTTCCCTTTTTCTACTCCCTCATCTAGAAATCAACCAGTGTGGGAAATCTTTCTCAAAGATTTACCCAGGCCAATATCTAATCAGACAGTAAAAGAAATTCTGAGTTTGGGCTAATGGGAGGATTCCTGCTCATTTTGTCTACTCAGATAGATCTAGGAAAATGTGGATCCTCCCTTTTGTCAACCAAATGATATGGAAATTGATGTCTCTTTGACCAAGACTTGGGTGATCCAAGTTACACACTTCAAGACCCTCATCATATCCCTGCCCCAGTGTAATATTCATTTTCTCATTAATTGTTAACAATCAGAGTTGATTGCCATGCTCAGGAATATCCCTTCTTCCAAGAGCATACAGACTATGAGCCCATCACCAGGAGGTGTCTTTACCATTCAAGAGTGTCCCTGAGCTTGTTTTATTAATAAAAATCATAGCCTTATTATTAAAATGATTAAATTACCCAGAAACTATGCCTCCTGAACTTTGTAAATGTCATATTATTTCTTGTTGTCTCATGGTATTGTTATTTTCTATTTGGTCTATTCTAATTTTCAAGGAATTTGTTTCTTGGTAAGGTTTTGTACCTCTTGTTCTAAGCTGCTAATTTTCTTTCCAATTCTTTCTTCCATTGCTTTCATTTCTTTTCCATTTTTTTTCATTTAGTTCTCTCATTTGGTTTTAAAAATAATTTCAGGTATTGTTCTTTTAATCTTCAAAATCTGTTCCAAGAATTCTAGTTGAACTTGTGCCCAAGCTGAGTTTTTCTTTGAGGCTTTGATTGTAGATGTTTTGGAGTCATTCTCTTCTTTGGGAGTTGTTTCTTGAGAGGTCTTTATTGAGGGATTTTTCATTTATTTGCTCATTATTCCAGTGCTCTTTCTGACTTCAGACTTTATGTTAAGACCAGGCTTCTCACACTTCTGGATATAATATCTCAGCTAAACTTATATCTCTAAGTTGCTGATGCTGATTTCTTGAGATATTGAGTTTTATGTTATTCCAGAATCTCAAGGATAGCTTTCTTCAATTTAAGTTGGAATTTTGCAATAAGAAGCTCATGATCTGAGCTGCAGTCAGCTACAGGTCTTGTTGTAGCCTACTGTATAGAGCTTTTCCACCTTGTCTGCAAAGTGTTTAATTAATCTGATTTCTATATTGACCATCTGGTGATGTCCATATGAAGAGCTGTCTTTTGGGTTGTTGAAAAAGAGTGTTTGCTATAACAAGCAAGTTATCTTGACAAAACTCTATTAGTTTCTGCCCTGCTTCATTTTATACTCCAAGGCCAAATTGTTATTACAATTAGCTTTTGATTTCCTAGTTTAGCATTCCAATTCCACATGATGAATGTGACATCTTTTTTGCATGCTATTTCTAGAAGATGTTGTAGGTCTTCATAGAACTGATCAACCTTGGTCTCTTCAGCATCAGTGGTTGGAGCATAGACTTGTATTTCTCTGAGGTTGAATGGTTTGCCTTGGATTCAAACAGATATCATTCTGTCATTTTTGAGATTGTACCCCAGTACTGCTTTTTCTCATCTTTTTGTTAATGATGATGGATAATTCATTTCTTTTAAAGTAGTCTTAATTACAGTGGTAGATGTAACGATCACCTGAATTAAATTCACCCATTCCCATCCATTTAAGGGCACTAACATGCAAGATGTCAATGTTTAATCTTTCTGTCTCCTGCTTGACCACATCAAGCTTACCTTGGTTCATAGATCTTACATTTCAGGTTCCTATGCAATATTGACCTTTATGGCATTGGACTTTCCTTCCATCACCAGCTTCCAAAACCAAGCTTCCTTTTACCTTTGATTCAGTTGCTTTATTACTACTGGAACTACTTGTAGTTGTCTTCTGCTCTTCCCTAATAGCATGTTGATCTGAGAGGCTCATCTTCTGGTGTCATGCCTTTTATCATTTTAATACCATTCATAGAGTTTCCCTGGCAAAGATCCTGGAGTGGTTTGCCATTTCCTTCTCCACTGGATCACCTATTGTCAGAACTCTCCACTATGACTTATCCATCTTGAGTAACCCTACATGGCATATTTCATAGTTCCACTAAGCTTTGCAAACCCCTCCATCATGATCCAGGAGGGGGAGATCTGAATAACAGGGAACTATTCTTTGTCCACAAGAAAACATAGGAGGTAATGGAATAATGTGTTCTGAAGAAGAATGGGACTCAAGATGCAGTTCAAGGTAACCTACAAAGCAAATATGAGCCTAATTATAAGTCAAAAAGGATGAACATTCAATAATAAAGAAGTATTCAAAACATTCTTAGAAAGAAAACCAAAGCTCAAGAGATTATTTGCTTCTTAAACATCATCAGTAGAAATCCAAGAAAGGCATTCAAGTGCAGCAACTAAAGACAACAACCACAAAATAACATCAAAGAGACCATTAAAAGATGTTTTATTTTTTTTTCTAAATGCACATGAGGAGACAAGGGAGAAAGCAGAATTTAAGTAGAACTGATGATGGAGAAATAGGCCTGAAATATTATAGTCTAATTTCACATCATCCTGCTTGCAGGTAAATCAATGACTTTTTGTGGGCCTAAATTGCAAAATAGGAGTGCACATGAAAAGGGAGAGTGGAAGAAGAAGAGAGAGTGAAATATGTTATGTACCTTAATCAAATCAAATGCTAACAAAGAAGGGAAAGGGAAACAACTCCAGTTGACTGTAGAAGAAGAAAGCCTACAAGAAAATGGGTTGGGTACTAATGGAAGAGATTGAAAAAAAAAGTGTCAGGGGGCAGCTAGGTGACACAGTGGATAGAGCAACCACCCTGAAGTCAGGAGGACCTGAGTTCAAATCCGGCCTCAGACCAAACACCTGACACTTAGCTAGCTGTGTGACCTCAGGCAAGTCACTTAACCTCAATTGCCTAAAAAAAAAAAGTGACAGGAGATTTTAATGTCACTTTTTTCAGTTTTGGAGAACATAAAGATAAACAAAAGGGAAAATATAGAATTAAACAAATTACTAGAGAAATTAAAGATAAGAGACTTACGGTAGCTTCTAAATGGGACTACTAGAATATACACTTTTCTCAGCACCACATGGAATTTTTTTACAAAAATTCACCATTTATTAATGGAGACATAGATTGCCAAAAAAAAGTAAGAAGAAATAGTAAATAAATCATTTATGGAACATAACACAGTGAAAATAGTCCACCAACAAAGACACAGACCCAAAAGAGACTTAATAATAAAATCCTAAATAATTGGTCAATCCTAAAGGAATTGGTCAAAGAGCAAATCATAGAAACAATAATTATGTGAAATAAAATTATAATGATGAAACAATATACTTAATCTTCTGGGAGGCAGCTAAAACAGTCCTCAGGAGAAAAATCATATCTCTATAAACATATATTAACAAAATAGAAAAAGAAAAGATTAGTGAACTAAACATACATAGAAAAAATGAGAAAACCAAAAATAAATGAAACTAAAATAAGCAAAAGAAGAGATATTGAAAATTAGAGTAGAAATAGATAAACTGAAAACAAAAAATATGGAAATGGTGAATTAAACTAAAAGCTCATTTTTAAAAATAAATTTATTTATTTTTAGTTTTAAACATTCACTTCCATAAGATTTTGAGTTCCAAAGTTTCTCTCCATTTCTCCCTCCAAGACGGCATGTAAATTGATATAAGCTCAACATATACATTCATATTAAACCTATTTTCAAGTTAGTCATGTTGTAAAGAAGAATTTGAACCAATGAGAGAAACTATGAGAAAGAAGCAACGAGAAAGAGAAAGAGAGAAAAAGCAGATAATTTGCTTCAATCTGCATTCAAACTCCATAGTTCTTTTTCTGGACATGGACAGCATTTTCCATCATGAGTCTTTTGGAGTTGTCTTGGATCCGTGTGTTGCTAAGAAGAGATAAGTCTATCAAAGTCAATCATGGCATAATGTGGCTGTTACAGTCTACAATGTTCTCCTGGTTCTGCTCCCTTCACTCAGCATCAGTTCATATAAGTCTTTCCAGGTTTTTCTGAAGTCCACTTGCTCATCATTTCTTGTAGCACAGTAGTATTCCATTACATTCATATACCACAACTTGTTCAGCAGTTCCTCAATTGTTGAACGTCCCCTCAATTTCCAATTTTTTGCCAATAATCCAATCTCAGAAAAAGAAATAGAAATGGTTATAATGGAACTACCAAAGAAAAACTCCTGTTCCTGTTGGATATACAGAACAATGCTATCAAACTTTTAAGAAACAATTGGTACCTATCTATATGTAAGTATATAAATAGGTATATAGATATATTCATGGATAGATAGATAGATAGATAGATAGATAGATAAATAGATAGAAAGGGCTACCTATCTAGTCAGATGTGGTCACTGTAGTAGGTATGTCTCTCTCTCTCTCTCTATACACACACACACACACACACACACACACACACATGTGTGTATGTATATGTATGTATGTGTATGTGTATGTATATGTATGTATGTATCCATATGTCCTTGTATTTCTGTTGTTCAGTTGTTTTCAGTCATGTCCAACACTTGGTGATCCCATTTGGGATTTTCTTGGCAGAGGTACTGAAGTGGTTTTCCATTACCTTCTCCAGATCATTTTATAGGTAAGGAAACTGAGGCAAACAGGGTTAAGTGACTTGCCCAAGGTCACACAGCTACTAAGTGTCTGAAGCCAGATTTGAACTTGGGTCTTCTTGACTCTAGACCCAGAGCTCTATCCACTGTACCACCTAGCTGTATTCCACCAAAATGACCTTAATGCTATTACTGGACAACCATGAGTTCAAGAACATAAGAAATCTCTCTCCCAACTCTGGACATTTTCACTGGCTGTCCCCCATATGTAGAACTCTTTTCTTTATCTCCACCTTCTGGCTTCCCTGACTTCCTTCAACTTTCAGCAAAAGTCTGACCTTTTAAAGAAGTCTTTCCTAATCCTCCTTAATCTTAGTGTTTTCCCTCTGAAGATTAGCTCCCATTTTCTTGTATATGTCTTATCTATACAGTTATTTCTGTGTTGTCTCTTCCATTAGACCATGAGTCCCTTGAGAGGAGGGACTGCTTTTTTTTTTTTTAACTTTCTTTGAATGGCCACTGCTTAGCATAGTGCTTGGTTTATAGTAGGTGCTTAATAAAAGCTTTTTGACTATTGACTAAAAAGAGCACTGGAAGAAAAGCTTAGTGCAAGTAAAAGAAAAACAGAAATGGAAAGACAATTAAAAGAAGTGGGGTGTGTGTGTGAGAAACATGGCAGTACTCTGAAGGAGTGCAGTCTCAGAATAACCAAGACAACCTAGACTCCATTTTAGAACAACTAAGACCCATATGATAGGTGATATTAGAGGCAGTTCACAGTGGATTTCCTGATGGAAAATGGTGACAATGAAGTGGAACAGTACCAGGAATATCAGAGACAAAGCACTGATGATGACATTTCCAGCACAATCACTAAACATTGCAGAGCAGGCGCTACTGTAGTATGGTAACTAAGATGTTATTTTTCTCTTGTGTGTGGCCTTTCCCTATGCTAGGGTTGACACTGAGACTTGTCCTAAACCACCAATCGATGCATCCAACTCACCATCTAAGATCTCTGCATCCTTGGAAGCCCCATAGAAGAGGAGAGGCCGTAGCAGGGAGTGATACTAAAATTTTGCCCCTTTAGTAATTTCTGATGAGGGGCTGCCATGTCTCCTTTTTGAGTTAGGTAAGGACTTTCCCTCACCTTCATCCAGAAACTCAGAATTGCTACTACAATGACTAAGGGGATCCTTATTTGAGAGATTTTATTACCCTATGCCCACTTCAACATGGCATGATAGCCTCCATTTCCCACATTCTCAAAAAGCCTTCACTGGATACATCCATCCCTGTTATCATTCCCTATCTCTACTGCCCTTTGTGGCTAAACTCCTCCAAAAGTTCATCTACAACAGGTTCCTCCTCTTCTCCTCTCTCTCTCCCTTCTTAATTCTCTTATAGTCTGGCTTCTAACCTCATCATTCAACTGAACCTGCTTTCTTCAAAGTCCCTGATAAGCTCTCAGTTGCCAAATCTAATGCCCTTTTCTCAATTCTCATTCTTCTTGACCTCTATGTAGCCTTTGATAGTGCCAACCACCCTTTTCTCTTTGATACTCTCTTTTTTTTTCTATGTTTTTTGGACACCAGTCTCTTCTGGTTCTTCTACAGAGATGCAAGTTCCTTCACAGTCTTCTTTCCAGGATATTTATCCAGGTCATGCCCATTAATTATGGGTGACCCACAGGATTCTGACCTGGGTTCTCTTCTCTTATGATTCCATACTAATTCACTTGGTGCAATTCTATTATCATCTCTATTCTGATGATTCTCAAATCTATGTGTCCAGCCCTAACCTCTGCCCCATCCTCCCAGGCTCAAATCTCCAACTGCCTCTTGGAATCTTGAATTGGATGTCCTGTAGACATCTGAAACTCAGTATGTCCAAAAGTGAATTCATTATGTCTTTCCCCTCAATCCTTTCCCCTTACAAACTTTTCTATTACTGTTAAGGGTACTACCATTGTCTTCATGGAAGTACCTCTGAGATTAATGTGTCTGTTTTCTACAAATTACCTCACCAGGCTGATGCACTGGACACCGAGTAAGCCTCCCAAAAGGAGCCAATCAATAGCCTGTTAGTAAGCCTTGCTTATCCCCAGACTCCTTTGCTGGTATTTGCTGGCTGACCTTTCTGAGCTTTGCCCCACCCCCCAAGCTGACCCAAACCAGCCTTGCAGTCAATTGTTCCTGAAAAACATTCTGCTTCTATGTTCATCTGTTGCTGGGAAAGATTTTCCATTCTTTCTCCAAACTCCTGCCTCAACCTCCCCTTTGTGGTTTTTAAGCATAAGTCTTCCCTGTCTCTCCTGGGCCATGGCCTCCTATGTACCTTGTACTGAGGGCCTCAGCACTAGTGTCTGATTTTCTTCTAATAAAATGTTTCTCCTTTCAACCCAGTTTGGACTCCTCTACATTTTGAGGGGTAGGCTTCACCTGGTTGACGTCTTCAACTCTTCACTCTCACTACTTCCCACATATCTAATCTGTTGTCAAGGCCTATTGATTTTGGTTTGACGGTATTTCTCATATATGACCCCTTCTCTCCTCTAATGCTCACCATACTTTTACAGGTCTTCAACAATTCATACCTAAACTATTGCAATAGCCTGCTGGTTATTACATGCCTTTTCCTCACTCCAGTCCATCTTCCACTCAGCTGCCAAAATGATCTTCCTAAAGTGCAGGTCTGACTATGTCACCCTCCAATTTAAAAAAAAAAACCCACAATGACTCCCTATCACAGCAGACATGTCAAGTGGCCAGCATACAACATTGTGGCTGGCAATACTCCTAAGTGCAGCCCAAACCAGATTAAAATGTAATTGCTAAATATTTAACAAAGTAAATAAAAATGCAATAGAACATAGATTATGTAAATATGTGGTTTTCTAAGTCAATATGTGGCCTGTAGCTATTCTTATGTATAATTTAGAGGACCTGTTTCTGTTTGAGTTTGACACTACTGATTTACAGGATAAAATATTGTTTTTCATTCAAAGCCCTTTATAATCTGGCCTCCACCTACCTTTCCAATCTTCTTAAACTTTATATACTCCTACTATGTTCACTGTGATCCAGTAACAATGACCTCCTTGCTATATGTACTTCATGTAAGACACTCTAGACTCCAGACTTTTTCACTGGCTGGTCTTCAATCATGGAATTCTCTCTCCTTTTCTCTGCCTCCTCACTTTCCTGGCTTCTTCAAGTATCAGCTAAAATGGTGCCTTCTCTAGGAATTTTTTTTTTAGTGAGACAATTGGGGATAAGTGACTTGCCCAGAGTCACACAGCTAGTGAGTGTTACGTGTCTGAGGTCAGATTTGAACTCAGGTTCTCCTGACTCCAGGGCCAGTGCTCCATCCCCTGCACCACCTATAGGTGCCCCTACAGGAATTTTTTTACAGAGCCCTCTTGATTCCAATGCTTTCTTTCTGCTGATTATTTCCAATATATCCTGTATATATCTTGTTTATTCATTATTATTGATGTATTATTTCCCCCATTAGATTTTGAGCTCCTTGAGTAAGTATCTGTTACCTTTCTTCATATCCTGGGTACTTAGCACAGTGCCTGGCACATTTGTTGTTTAGTTGTTTCAGTCATGCCTGACTTTTTGTCACACCATTTGGGGTTTTCTT
The DNA here is from genome assembly GCF_900497805.2 of Vombatus ursinus. Classification (NCBI taxonomy): domain Eukaryota; kingdom Metazoa; phylum Chordata; class Mammalia; order Diprotodontia; family Vombatidae; genus Vombatus; species Vombatus ursinus. Next base: position 562,120 of record NW_020954702.1, read on the forward strand.
GGCAAAGATACTGGAATAGTTTGCCATTTCCTTCTCCAGATCATTTTACAGATGAGGGAACTGAGGCAAACAGAATTAAGGGACATGCCCAGGGTCACACAGCTAGTAAGTGTCTGAGGCCAGATTTGAGCTCATGGAGATGAATCTTCTTGACTCCAATCCTGGCACTTTATGTGCTATGGCACCACCTAGCTGTCCTATATATGCTTGGCACATCATAACCAATAAATATTCATTAGCTGATGGATTGAGTTACTGAATTGGTCAATCCTTAACCACAGCAGAAGGTACATAATGTCTCTTATAGTAACTTCACCCACAAACAACTGTATTCAGGAGAAGAAAGTTTGTCCATTGATCTTGATCTCAAAGGGGAAGCCGTATGTGTATTTTGTTTTAATCAGCCAAGATCTACCTTCTCAACTCCCACCTACCCACATACCACATATTTATGGGGAATCAAAACAAATATCCAAATTGATCATGTCCTAAAAATGCATTTGTTTCATTCCATATTCTGAGTCTTCCACTTCTCTGTCAGGAGGTGGATATCAGGTTTCATCATTTGTCCCTTCAAATCCCATTGATCATTACACTGATAAGAGTTCAACACAAGAGTATTTCACTACATTTATATACAATAACTTCTTTATCCATGACCCAATTTATGGGCACTTCCTCAGATCCTCATTCTTTGCTACCTTACAGAGAACTATAAATAATTTTTCATATCCTTAAAATTTGTTTTGCTTGGGACTTATCCCTCCCTTAATCTATCCTCTTGTTGCCCTTTCCCCCTAGTCCCTTTTTTTTCTTCTTACCATTTTGAGCAAAATTTATTTCTGCAAGGTTGAAGGGTCAGCAGCAACCCATACCTTCTCTTCCTTGTTTGTATAGTTATGTACCTGTGCACCCTAATTATATGAAATGATTTCCCCTTCCCCTCCCTTTCCATTCATCTGTTAAGGATGATCAAGAAATAACAAAATCACTCTCAGGCCCTGTCTAATTGAACTCCCTCTATGAACCCCAATGGTGATAGGACTTAAAGGGGATGCATATATTTAAACTTAAGCAGTTTCTTATTTAGTTCCTTATCATTGTTCATTCATGTTTACTTTTTTATGACCTTCACCCCTGTGTTTGTACTTCATTCAAAGTTTCTCTACAGGTCTGTTTTTTGTTTGTTTGTTTTTGTCAGGAATGCTTGGAAGTCTTCTACTTCAACGAAGATCCATTTTTTCCTCTGGAGTATTATACTCAATTTTACAGAGTAAATTATTCTTGGTTGTAAGCCCATATCCTTTACCTTCTGGATTACCATATTCCAAGTTCCCCACTTCTTAATGGTGGTGTCTGCTAAGTCATGTGTGATCCTGACTGTGGCTCCTCTCTAACTGAATTATTTCTTTCTGGTTCCTTATAAAATCTTTTTTCTTTGACCTAGAAGCTCTAGATTTTGGCTCTGACATTCCTGGGAGTTTTTATTTTGAGATTTCTCTCAGGAGGTGACATACAGATTCTTTCTATTTCTACTTTGCCCTCTGGTTATAAAAGATTGGTGCAGTTTTCTTTCGAGACTTCTTTAAATTATATGGTATAAGTTCTCTTTTTGGCCATGGCATTCAGAGAGTCAAATGATTCTTTTCTCCTCTGTTTTCCACAGTTATTAATTCTATGAGATACTTTACATTTTCTCCGATTTTTTCAGTCTTTTGATTCTTTTAATATATATATATAATATTTATAATATATAATATTTAATATATATTGATTTCAATTTGGTTCATTCAAATTTTCAAGGAGTTTGTGGCTTGGACAAGGTTTTGTAGTTCTTTTCCCAAGCTACTTCTTTCTTCCATAGCTCTCATTTCTTTTCCAATTTTTTTTCCTCTAGGGTTCGCATTCCATTTATAAAAACATTTTAAACCATTAATTCCTGCTTCATCTCTTCATCTGTAGTTTAGTTTGTGCCAAAACTGTGTTTTCTCTGAGTTGATGCTTATGGATGTCTTAGAGTAATTCATTTCTGTGGTTATGTTGTCAGTACTATAACTAGAAGGGTTCAGTATGGTAGAGTTGGTTGTTGTTGTCATCTGCCCATTCTTCCAGCCCACTTCTTGACTTCAGACATAATGTTTGAGCTGGGCTCTGTAGCACTTTTGGAGGGCTGGGCTGGGCTGGTCTTGCTGCTTTCTTGAAATATTGTGGACAGTGTTATTCTAAGATCTCAGGGACAGCCTGGGGACTTGCAAGCTTTCGGTGCCACCAGAGTGGTTCGATTCAGGGCAATGTTTAATTGTTGCCCCTTGATCTGAGCTCTGCAAGTTCTTGACCTGGGTTTAAGTCTGAGCAAGAGCAGATAGCTGATGAACTCCTCTATCAGCCAAGTGGGTAGCTCTATTAGCTCAGAGTGGTGGAGTTATAAGCTCCTCTTTGGTCAGGGATTCCCACCTTGAATTTTACTCTGCAGAATGGGCTAGATGATGGAAGTGAGATGCTGCTTTGCTCCTGAGATCTGAGCTACACCACTACTGATGGTTTCTGAACTTCCATTTTTCTTAATATACTGCCCAAGGCCTCTCTCCCAAGGAGCACCACTGTGGTGTGCACACTCTCAGTCCCCAGTGTATGCAGACTTCTCTGTCTATCTCCTTATGCTAAGCTGGGTTGGACAAAGAACTCACTATGACTTTTTCTAGATTTTCCTGTTAGGATTCAATCTGGTACATTTACTAGGTCTGTCAGGAAAAGTTCATGGAGAAGAGCTCTTTGAATTGTTTTTATCACTGTGTTTCACCCAAAAGAATGACTAGATTTTTTAAAAGATTTATTTTCCACCTTTCAACCCTCATATATGTCACTGTAAAATCTAGGGCCTCTGCCACCATGGCCTTGTCTAATGTTGTCAACATTTCATTGTTAATATATTTGTGGGCATCAGTGTACTCTGAAAATGTTGCCTCTTTGAGATGTTTGACTACTAATCTATGGTAGTATGAAGGAGAGATCAGGTAGCTCTGGGGAAGTATGATGAAAGTATGCTGGACTCCTTTCAAGGAATGAACTGCTCCTTACTAGTCTCAGCCATAGAAATATAGAATGAGACTTTATTCATGTTGACAGCCCCATGACAGTCACCTGGCACCTGGCCTACATAGTCCACCATATTGATGAAAACAGGAATAGCCTCTGAAGTTGGTATGACAACTTGATTTAGCTCCCTGGGGTGCACTGTATACAACCAGGTGTCATCTACCTTTATACCAGTCACACAGATTTATTGCAGAGAGAGCTAATGTAGTGATCTATACTTATGGGAAGGAAATAGCTTTAACCTTTCCAGGACTCATTGTTTAGTGTTAACTTTCTAGGGTGTCTTGAGAAACTCCAAGCGCTTCCTTTTGTTCCTACTCACAATCATAGAGGGTTATCATAAGTCCCACAAAGGTACTAGATCCTGAAAGCTCATAATGCTTATTTCTTCAGTAATCTACTCTCACAAATACCACATAGAAGCTGAAGAATCTCAGTGGATCTAGTGGAGGTTTCCTGGTATGATCATACCAGGCTGCTGGTGTCCAAGAGTCATTTATATTCAAGTATGCTGGAGGTTTTAAGGGAGGTCTCAGGCTTGGTCAGGGTTAAAATGTCCTTACTGTCTTAGCCACCTAGAGATGATGCGGATCTTCTGGAATTTATTCTTCAATGATTAGCATATTCCCCATCCCAGTGATTCTGTACCCCTGGTTTTCATATAAACTCCGTTCTCCATCACTTACTACCTGCTCCCTTGTTCCCATTCCCTCAACCCAAATCACTACTCTCCCAACACCTAACTCAAACTCTACCCACCCCTTCCACTGTGCTCTCTGGAATGTATTTCTCCATAGTTAAAAGCTTGCTTTGATCTTAAAACTTTTAACCTCTCATCCCTTTCATCCTTTATTCAATGAGACCTAGATCTCTCCTAATAACAAAGTTTTCCTGACCACCATTTGGTGGTTTGGAAACACTGGACTTTTGCCCATGTCCTCAAACTCACTGGTCATGGTAGAGAAGTTAGAATACTCCTTGCTCTTGTCACTTCTCCGTTGCCACTCCCAGATACTCCCTCTGCATCCATTTTTCAGTAACCTCTCCTCCTCTGAGGTCCACTCAATCCATATTTATCACCCTCTCAAGATTATCATGTATGTGCATATATACATATATGTATTTGTATATACATACCTCTTTTGTATAGACCTCTATGGAGAGGGGGGAAAGAAGTGAACTTTTACCAGTAAGAAATTTGGGAGGCTGCTGAAGTCTAAACAAGAGCCTGATAGGAACCTAGCATAGTGGTTGTTGAGGGTGTGGTCCAATTGGGCAAATGCGATTTTCTCCCAACAGTAGAACTCCACTAAACCATGCAGATCTTTAGAAATATTACTTTTTACAAAGTCAATGGAATCATTTAGAGGCCAGGCCCCTAGTAGAGATCATTCTTAGTCCCTTTTTAAGTGGCAAATATGAAGAGTTCTGCCCCACCGACCACATAAAGATGATTTTCCTTTAGCCAGTGTTTCCCAATGTGGGTTGGTAAGGGGATACTCTCTTTCTCTCTTTCTCTCTCTCTCTCTCTCTCTCTCTCACTCTCTCACTCTCTCAGTCTCTCATATACAGAGAGATATTGTGTGTGTATATATTTATGTATATATACATACACACGTGTGTGTATATATGTATATGTATATACACGTGTGTATATGTATATGTATATATACATACACACGTGTGTGTATATATGTATATGTATATATACATATATGGCTGTAGAATATAATGCCTTCTGTGAATTAACAACCTTCTCTACTCTCATTTGTGTGAATTATCAATATAAACATAGGTTTAATTTGATTCAATAAACATTCATTAAGTACCTACTATGTGCCAGGCACTGTGTGACGCACTGGGGCTGCAAATAAGAAAAATAAACATGGCCGGTGCCCTCAAGGACCTTACAATCTGATGGGGGAAGAAAGCACACAAAAGGATGCCGGAAGCAAGTGGGGGATCTAGAAAGAAGGGAAAGATTCCAGAGAGTATCTTGTTCTGTGGAGGTAAAACCTAGCATAGCATCAGATGCAAAGTGGAGTGAACCGAAAGTTTAATTTTTCTCCTCTTTAAAGAAATGCTTTGGGAGGAGATTGGTACTACATCCTCTATCCTCCAATCAGAGGGGAGAGGAGGCTGAGTAAGGTGGTGTCAAGGCTTGAGCTAGCCTCCTAGCAATGAGATTAGAAGTGATGAGCTTATCCCCAGAGGAAGCTTCTTGTTCTGGTAGTTGAAACTAGACATAGCAGCAGATGAAAAGTGAAGATGTATTATCAGTACTGCTAAGGAAGTTAGAAAGCAGTCTGGCAGAAATTAGGCTTAGACAAACATCTTAAATGACACCTCACAATAAAATGTGTCACCTTTTAAGTCAAAGATCATACTATTAAAAATTAGAATATAAGGTGATATATTTTTCGTTATGGTAGGAAATATTTGTTAAACCAGCAGGAGTAGAGGTAATTACAAAAGATAAAATAGACAATTTTGATTGAGTGACATTAGAAAGTTTAAGCCCTAACAAAATTGATGAGTCTAGTATAAGAACAGAAGTGGTCAAATAATGGGGGAAACATCTTCCTATCAAATATTTCTGATAAGGGTATATACTACCTAAGATATGCAAACAACTGACAGAAACATATGACCAAAAGTTGTTCCTCAATCAAGAATTGTTCAAATATACATGAACAAACAATTCTCAGAAAAAGAATTGCAAACCATTAACAACCACATAAAAGAATGGTCCAAGTCATTAATAGGAGAAATGCAAATCAAAACAATCCTGAAGTTTCACTTCACACCTAGCAAATTGGCAAAGATGACAAAAGATGAGAATAGTCAATGTTGAAGGGATTATGGAAAAAAGGGGCACATTAATATATATTTTTGGTGGATTGGGACAATCATTCTGGAAAACAATTTTGAATTATACAAATAAAGCAACTAAAATGTCTATGCCCTTTAACCCAGAGATTCTGCTATTTGGTGTATACCTCAAGGAGGTCATTGACCAAAAAGAAAGGATACATGTACATCGAAAATATTTATAGCAGTACTTTTTTTCTGGTAGCAAAAAACTGAAAACCTTTGTTTTCAGATATAGGAATGGCTGAACAAATATAATACATGAATGTAGTGGAATATTACTGTGTTATAAGAAATGATGAAGATGATGAATATAGAGAAGCATAGAAAGACTTAACATAAACTGAACCAAAGCAAAAAGAAGTAAGCAAAGGTGAGGTGAAAGGGTGGGGAAGGGGTAGGAGGGAAATATACACAATGACCACAACAAGAAATGAAAAATAACCACAAAATAATCAAAAGTAAATGTTCTGAAATTAATAATAGTAATAATAAATAACACTTACTATTTACCAGGCACTATTCTAAGCACTTTACAATTAACATCTTTTTATGATCAATTTTATCAATCAGTATATCAATATTATCAATTATTGTGTCCTAACTTCACAGATTCACTTATTTTAGACAGGGTTGGTAAATTGTCTAGACTGTTTTGTCTTGTCTACATTTAACATAAACATGACCCTAAGCTTATGAGTCAATTTTCTCTCTAATCATATGAAGTAAAGGGAAAGGATTATTTTAGATTATATGAACACAATAGCATACAAAATCACTCCTTAATTCAGCCATTGCCTCTTTTTGTGGTATTGGAACAGAAATATCTTCATTTCTTTGCCGCTGATTCTCTATAAATGTGAAATAATATCATGCAAGTAGTACTGTAAAATTGTCATGCTATTCTATTCAAACTTCTTAGAGTAGATACTATTAGTTTGTACTAATTTTTCACTTTGTGTTTCTTTAACAAAAAAACAAAAACACAAAAAACTTTTTTTTTTCTCACAAATCTAGAAATATCTTTGGAGTTCCCCAACTCTCTTGTGTGACACAGATTGAAAAAAACATCAGTTCCTTTTCACATAAAGGGAATTTTCTCAAGGTCATATATAACTTCAGAAATGTACACAAAAGAAAAAGATATCTTTGCCTATTCACTGAGTAAGGAAGCTCTCCTTACTGTTTTCTATCACCAATTATAATGTACTCCTATGAATTTTTGTCTGTTTCATGAAAATATGACATAATATACCGTGCCCTGTTTTTTTCTATTAACTACTGAATTTATCATGTTAATGTTTATCACTTGGATGTCAATTAATGAATTTGTTTGAGGAAGAGAGAAGTCTCTGCCATTAAGTCACATGTATATACAGGGCAAGGAATGTATCTCCATAGAGCCATGGTAGGGTCTGTGTTGAGGCACTGGCACAATTAATTTTCTTTTAAAGACACGTGTGTGGGCAAATGTTTCTGATTTTGTCAAGAATTAAAACATTCAAGGATTTAGATCAAAATGTTTTATTATTTTACCTTCCCTACCTTATCTGAGGAGTGTAATGACCTCACAATGGCACACTTTTTGAATTCTTTCCAATTTCAGATCTTTCCTATCTCTTTTAATACCTCATTGCTTTTACATCAATTATAGCCTGACCTAAAGCTGCATGGGAAGTGGATATAATATATAGTGGAATCCATTTAAATGAATTTCTGACTAAAGAATAAAACTGTTAAAAGAATAAATTTATTGCACAAAGATTTATACAAATCCTGAATATACTCTAAATCCTCTTACATGAAAAAGTGATGAAAGATTAAAAAGTTAAATAAATTAAAATCCACCATACCAATGAAATGTAATGATGATTTGACCTACTAAATGAATGGAGCAAATGAAGATATAAATTTTAAGTGCTCCAATGCATGCCAATTTTAAAAGTGTAGTGAGCCAACTGTAATACAAATCCATGATCAATGGTTCTCTCTATTAAAATAATACATTCTTTGTAAAACATGGCTATCATTTTAAAACATCTTTCTTTTGTTCCTTTTAAGAAGGAAAACGCAAAATGTTCCTATTTCCAGGTGCAAAACTAACATTATGCTTTCTCTTAATCCTTGGTCTCTTTGTCAGGCTGAGTTATATTTTATGATCTATAGCATCTAGGAGGCTAATAAGAATTAATCCCCTTCTGTACAATTTTTAATCTTCACCAAGAGTATTTATAAAAATGCAGTGTATATTACTTGCAGGGAACAAATATGCCAAAAGCTAACATTATAACATAAATTTTTAATAAGTATAAGGTGTTATCCAAATAATTTCTATTAAGAATTACCAGGTACCTGACATAATTCTTGCCACTTGTGAATAACATATGTTCTGAGGTTTGTGGAAATTTGAGCAAGTCCGTAAACTAGTCTTTCTTTTGTCTATGAAAAGAAGAGTTCAGACTTAGAATAGGGCACAGATGAAATGCTATTTCTTGTTTAATGAACTCATGATTTGATCACTCAGAGATAATACTATTTAATTAAGCCCAACTTAAAGTTTGTTATCACAAACTGATTTATGATCTTCTCCTGAAGTCTTTGATTTAGGACATGCTAAAATATACATACAATGCAGGAGACCACACTATCATACAGGAACTGTTTTTTTCTTTGCATCCTTAGCACATAGTCTAACACATAATGTTTAATAAAATGCTTGTGGATTGATTGATTAGTCTACTTTGCAATCTGCTTTCATTAAGGGTTGGCACCCCTTGAAAACTGGCCCATTCTTTCCTACTATCCACAGACAAACACAATCCAGAAGCCAAGGGTTTCCTATTCATCCACAGATAGACACAGACTAGAAAGGTTTCACATTCATTGTGAAACAGCCAAATGAACAAATAAAAGTTCACACAAAAGGGCAATTGAGGAAATCCCAGATGCTGTAAGAGAAAAAATTCTTTGGCTTTAAAGACCTTATGCTAACATACTAGCTGTGGATTCATTCAGAGTTCACTCTATGTAATAACCTTTCCCAAGGAGCAATAAAAATATCATCTCCCTAAGGGATCACTTCAACTCTACACTGTTCTATATACTCCTCTTTTTGCCCTTTTATGCTATTGCCAATCATGGCTTGCTAAATTTCAAACTTTGATTACTCCTAACATTCGCAGATTGTGCTCATCACATGTTGCTGAACTGTTGAACCAAAACCACAAAACTACATTGCCTGGGTCCGCTACAGATTTATGTAACACAATCTCAACTGAACTGTCATTGCAGCAAAGCAATCCTTTTATACCACTTTAACTGATTCACTATTGCATTCACCATGGCAGCTATTCTAGATGTCTTGCCCCTCAGTAAAACCCCTGCTCTACCTTCTCAGCTGAAGACTTTGGGTCGTACTTCATGCAAAGAAAAGAGGTTGTTTACTGAGAACTCCTTCTTCCCCTGTACTACTCATCTTGAATCACTCTGATGTCTTTCCCCATCATGTCCTCCTTCACTCCTGTTTCATGTGAAGATTTGGCCCTTCTTGTGAAGATAAACTTATCTGAATGTACTTTTGATTACCCCTCCCATTTTCTCCAGCAGATTGCCTTATCTATCATCCTCACTCTCTAATCTTCAATCAGTCTACTGGTTCATTCCCTGCTACCTAAAACACAACCAGGTTTCCCCTATCTTTAAAAAACATTCACTTGATCTAACCATCCTCACTGGCTTTCATCCTATTTCTCCTCCATTTACTGGCTAAACTCCTTGAGAAATCTATAAGATAATTTCTCTTCTCCTTCCTCTCCATTTTTGTTCCTTAGTATGTGCATTTCCCTGTTCTCTTCTGTTACGACCATCAAAACTTTTTAAAAACATTCCCAGTTCCTCTGCCTTTTTACATTCCCTTTATCACCATTATCTGTTTCTCTAAGGAGAAACATGAATTATCTCTTTCTTTTTTAAAATGTTCATCTTCATTTAGTCTCTTTGATTGCTCATTCATATTAACATTTTTTATGCTTCATTGACTCCTGTGTTTGTATTTCAAAGTTTCTATGTAGCTCTGATCTTTTCATTAGGAAATATTTAAAAATCCTCTATTTCAGTGAAAGTCTATTTTTCTCCTTAGGATTATACTGAGTTTTGATGAATGTTACCTTTGAATATATCTTTTGCTGTATCATATTCCAATCTTTCTGCTCCTTTCAGTTGTGGCCGCTAAATCTTGTATGATCCAGACTATGGTTCCTTGATACTTATGTTCTTTCTGGTTACTTGCAGTATTTTTCTTTTATCAGGAAGCTCTGAATTTTGGCTGCCACAAACCTCCATGTGAGAAATTCTGGAGCTGCTTGACTTGAAGTTGATCACAGGAACCCAAGAGACTAACTTTAACCAACCAAAGCCAAAGACAAGTATGGATCAACATGGGTAATTAAGAAAGTTCTGATGAGGCATAAAGGTGTTTGAGATAGAGTGCTGGATTTGGAATCAAGAAGCTTGTATTTGATTTCTGCCTTAGACACTTACGTGTTCTGTGACCCTAAATAAGTCACTTAACCTAGAGTGGCCTCAATTTCCTTATCTGCAAAATAAGAGTGATGGACTCTAAGGTCAGTTTCCAGCTTTAAATCTATGATTTTAAACCTTCTTAAGTCTTCCAGTTACCTAATTGAGGTTCTAGGATAATTGTTTCTCTAATTGCTAGTCAACAAAATATTTTTGCTGGTTTGTAAAACTTTTACTACCAGTGATCCCTATTTCAAACTTATAAGCCTAAAAGACTGGCTCAACCTTCTCCTTTTTATTCCTGTGTGCTTCTTCTTGCATTCCACAGCTTCCTTTTTTTCCCTCCTTACCCCTAAACAATTGAATCTTATAATGATGAAGCTACAGAAGACTGACTGGTCCATGGTAAAGAATTTAGGCATTTTTCCCCAGAGTGCAGCACAGATTGGATTAGGAAACACTGTTACCCCTTCCCCATTAGTAAATTTCAGGATGGATCAGAAATGCCTTAAGGCATTCTAGAATCTAATGCTTAGGAATTCTGCAAAGATATTTATCAGTGGTAGAACAAAAACACCAAAAGCACATATCCATTAGATTCACAAATCTAATCAACCTTGCCAATGGTATGAGTATGACCATGTCTGCTGATTGCACACAATCAATAGAGCCATATCAGCAGAGTCTGAATGGCCCAAGTAATCTAAGGTAAAGTTAAAACAATCTGACTGTCCTCTAGCAGATAATTTTGTTTTGCACATTGTTTGCACATCATTTTTCTCTAGTAGTTGTCTCACCAGAAGTAGTCAGCCTTATGATATACTTACCAGCATTGGAACTTGTGAAACATTGACAATCTGATAACCTCTTTCTAGGCTTCTCATCCCCCCCCTCCACCACCATTCCACTGCCCTCACTTTTTCTTTAATCAGTAAATGAACATGTATTTATTAAATACTAAATATATGTCAGGCACTGTGCTAAGCACTGATGATACAAATAAAGGCAAAAACAAAGTTCCTGCTTTCACAATTGAATAGAGGAGAAAACATAAGAACAATCATGCGTATCTAGCATAAACACAGAGTAAATAGGAAGTAATTTCAGAGGTAAAGCACTAAGGAGGTATCAAGGGGACTAGGAAAAGCCTCCTGCAAAAGGAGGGATTTGAACTGAGTCTTGAAGAAAGACAAGAAGAAGAAAAGAAGGAGAGAATTCCAGGCATAGGAGACAGCCAGCAAAAAGTCAGAAGTCAGAAAATTGTATGTCAAGTAACAGGAAAAGAGGTATTTTGTATCATAGGGTATGTGGAGGGTAGTAAAGTACGAAATAACTGGACAGGTAGGAAGGGCCCAGTTCATGAAAGGCTTTAAAAACCCAACATAGAATTTTATATTTAATCCTGAAGTAACAGGGATCAATTGGAGTTTTTTGTGGGGGGTGGGGTGGTAAGGGCATTAGATGGTAGGATCTGTGCTTTAGGAAGATTAATTTTTTTAGTTGAGTATAGGATTTGCAAGAGTCAGGAGAGACTTAAATCAGGGAGATCAAAAGGAGGCTGCTGCATTAGTCCAAGCATGAGATGTTGTAGTCTCCATTTCACAAACTTCTCTCCACTTTAGTAAATCTTGCTCTTTCTACTTTCATAACATCCCTCCCATATTCTTTCTATTCACTCAGCAGTTTGGTATGAGACTTGGCAATAGATTGGACATGTGAGGTTGAGGCATCAAGGATACCACCAAATGACAGGAAAGATTGTTTTACCTTTGATTGCAATAAGGAAGTTGGGGAAAAGGGAGACCTTGGGGAGGGGAGAAGACAATAAATTCTGTTTGGGACATGTTGAATTTGAGGTACCTATGGGACATATAGCCCACAGCACCTCTCTTCTGGACTACTGCAATAGATTGCCAGTTTGACTCCCTCAAGGCTCCCAGAACCAGTCCCCCTGCTCTATCCACTGCTCCACCAGATACCTCAAGGAAGGTGTTCATACAGAGGCAGGTGGTGGCACAATGAATAGAATGCTAGGCCTGGAATCAGCATAACCAGAGTTTAAATACAGCCTAAGACACTACTTATGTGACTTTGGTTGAGTCACTTAACCTCTATTTCCCTTGGTTTCTTTAACTATAAAATAAATAGAGATAATAAATGGGAATAATAATAGCACTTAACTTGGTCAGTTTTTGTGAAGATCAAGTGAGATACTGTTTGTAAAATGAAGCACTTAAAGCAGTACCTGGTAATAGTTGGCACTATATAAATATTTATTCCCCACCCTCCTTCCCCCATACTTCATAAAATGATCAACTGGTGTTAATACTAACATTGACACCTCATTACTTCTATTATCTGCTTTTTGATTTCTCTGACAATTTCAAATGGACTGGGGGTGGGGTGGGTGAGTAGAACCAAGAACCAAAGCAATACTATACAACAATATAACATTTTATATTATACTATATATAACATAAAATATAATACTATTATATAACTACTAATTTAAAAATTATTACTGATATTATTACAATATTATTAAATGATAAGGAATTTCAACTATGAAGAAATACGAAAAAAAAAACTTACATGAAGTGATGAACCTTAATGTTAGGGGTACTGAGAAGGCATGAGTTTCAGAACTGATTTTATCTTGCACAGTGATGAGTTTCTGGAGATCATGAAATCCAGCTAATCAGCCATGTGGGAAATGATGACTATTGATTATTGACTATGTAAGCAGCCATAGCAATAAAATCAACCACATCTAGAAAATATAAAACAAATTTAAGGGCTATAGAGACATAAACAAATAAAAATGTATTATTATATCAAAGTTAACATAAATTTTTAGTAAATAAACTATGATGGCAATTTATGATCGTATAAATCTTTGCTTCTTTTTTTGTATTTTAAGATGCATTTATTGAGAGTTGTCTAGTTCAGGGCTTCTTAAACTTTTTTCCACTCACAACCCCTTCAGTACTTTTTAAACTGTGGGTCAAGCCCCAAGTGCTAGTCTAGTTTATGATAGAAGCATTTTTATTGTAAGAAAATATCCCCTTCTTATGAAATCAACTTAAGGCTAATCAAGATAAATGATTCACAAAAGCCTTTCTAGGCCAATTTTAAATGCTACAGAAAAAAGTTAAGTTTATTCAAAGCCATGTGATATGACCAAGAAATAAAAGCTAAATCAATGCAATGACTACTTAACATTTTAAAAGTACAATACTATATAGTAGACTACGGTGTACATTTATTACGTGCCTACCATGTGCCAAGCACTGTGCTAAGCACTGGTAATACAAAATAAGAAAAAGAAAGATGGTCTCTGCCTTCAAGGAGCTTATAATCCAATGGAGGAAGACAACATACAAAGGAAAACTGGAGAAGGTGGTTGATGAGGGAAACAAGGGTATCCACTGTGGTGGCATCATGTTCCTTGGAGTTCAAACCAAGAAGTACTGCAGATGGAAAGTGGAGAGTTCAGATCTAAATCTCTGTAAAGGAAAGCTTTGGGAGGAGTTTGGTACTCTACCCTCCAGCCCTTCAAAAAGAGAGGAAAAGAGGCTGAGGGAATTGGGAAAGTGTTGAATATCCAAAGCTGAGTTGGTGATATAATGATGAGATTTCAAGTGACCAGCTTATCCTGGAAGAGGCATCAAGTTCCTTGGAGTTTAAAACAAGTAGAACTGCAAATGGAAAGTGGAGATTTAGTAGTTATCCAGTAGACACAAGTAGCTACTCGTGGAGTCTTCATGCTTCTTTCCCTGAGTATCGTCTTTACTAGGCAAGCCACACATTTGAAATTCCTGAGTCTGTTTCTCTCCACTGCTCAACTCCCAACTACCAAGCGTATTTCTCTCTTGAATCAAGGCAGATCTATCTTCTACTGCAAGCAACTCATTGTAACTACTTCTTGTATCTTTTTGTTGGTGTCTGCATGGAAAATGTTTCTTACCTCAAATGCATCAAACTCTCAAGCTATTTGTCTATCTCCAGAGCTTAGCAGGTTGTTTTCTAAAAACTTACAGGAATGTAGGGGGATGAGGGTGAGGGATTAGGCATCACCAGTCATCTTGACGTACATCTTTCCACTGTACTCCAATGACTGGAAGAGACAAGTGAGGCTGATGATTTTGCATAGCTCTGCCTCACTTAAATCCAATTCGCTTGCAAGCCAAGACATCACCTTCCTGATGTCATTGGTCATCTTTTAGAACAAAGGATAACCAACAAACAAAACAGGAGTATAGCCAACTTTCATCCAGACCAGGGCCAGATGCCCTTTGATTTCAATCAGAGAACTCCTTCCCACTTCACAAAGAGGTGAAAGGCCTTGAAAACCCTTTACATTTGATTAACATATTATTACCTGATTATCTGTATAATCTACCTTTTACTTTCTGTCACTGAAGCAACTAACTGAAAAGCAGAGAAAATAATCTCCCCCAACCTCCCCCCCCACCCACTCACACATCCACTAACAAGCTTTACAAAACTCATTCTCCAGTCTTCATCACTATGGAAAATTAGTTTCTGGAGCCCTTCAACTACCATATTTCTTCTTCTATAGTCACTCTATCTGAAGTATTGTGTTATCATAGCTTATTGAAATAATAGATGTTTAATGTCTTCACAACTCGATTTCCAAATACCTAGGAGAAATGCCTAATGAAACTGTAAAAAACAAACAAACAATTACCTATAAGGATGCCTGGACCATTTTTAGTATCTATCATGTATTGTCTTGGACCTTCATGTGTGCCAGTGGCATTACTTTGGATAACTTTGAGCAACCTCCATGCCATGATGAGGTCTTTGTAGAGAATGTTAAGAATCACAATAGTGTTTGAGTGGAGATAATATGAACCTGAGACCAGACTCTACTATTGTTGGATATTGTGTTGGATCTCAGAGGTGATTGTAGATACAAAGAAAGGTAACAGTTATGTTTTTAATACCTACCTTAAAAGACTGTTACAAGGAAAGTAGCAACTATAGTTTTGAAGTCTCCTAACCAGGGACATCTTTACCCCTTTATTCATAGTATAATTATCCTTTTAAATGCCAAGATCATTATTACTATAAACTTTCTTTTCTTATGCCCTAAGATATTTTCCTGTTTACTATAATATTTCTTCCTTGATAACAAATTCTGTCATTGGAAAGTTTCCCCTCTTTCATTAATAAAGGTATACCAAATACCATGAAATAAAATAAGTAATTTTAATTGTCTATTTTTCTTGAATGGGATTAATAGCTACTCAATAGCATATATAATCATTTAGATTTTTTCCTAATTTAGTACTTTGAATTTTTAAAAGGTTGTAATTATAGTCCACATTTTGACTTTCCAGAATAGCATATGCTTTGACAACTTATGTTAAGTTATTAAGTGCTTCCTTAAACTCTAAATAAAGAATATAAAATGAACTGTCAATATCAATCTGCAGCATAATCTTATTAAAAAGTAAGGTTAATTAGAAAGGATTCCATCCTTTTAAATCTCGATAGATTTAATGCAATAAAGTAGATTAGTGGTATTAAACTCAAAAAAGAAACAGATGGAGGCAGGTCCATATTGACTTAGAAAACCAAAAATAAATATTATTTATGTCATATTTTTATTTATTTTGTTAAACTTAGAAGTTCACATCATCTTGTGGCTGGAAGGCCTCAGTGTAATATCTCTGGTGTAAATAATAGACTAATTACTAGTTACATGTCAAGAGCATGAATCTATATAATAATGATTGAATATTTGGATTTAATGTTCAAAAGTCAAGGTCATAAAGCACAAGAAAAAAGTGTAAGCTTCGGAGCAAATCATATAACAGACAGTTGATAATAAATCTGTTTGGGTATTATTATTAATACAATATATGATCTGAGTCTTCCACAGTCAAATACAAAATATATTTCTATATCTGCTATTGTTTAAATTTCTGAGCATAGCAAGAAATAGGGATTCTGGAAAGAGTACTGTATAGTAAGTGCTTGTTGATGACTACCATACAAAAAATGTAATATACTTATCAATTCATAAACTATGTCTAATGGAGATGCCAAGAGGGGTTTGCCTGGGCATGTCCAGATTTCCAAAGATGGAAGCCCTTTTCTTCCCCTTCTATGTTGGGTGGAATCTCCTCTGAGTTTTTTCTCTAACACTGGCTCAATTGAGATGGTCACTCTCTTTCTGTAACTTCTTTTCTGGCTCATATTCTTTCCTGCGGTGTCCAGAGGTTGAAGATCATACTTCACCCACAGGGTGGGCATCATGAACCAAACTGGTAAGAAGGAAAAGGACTTCTTTCTCCTCCTTTCTCTTTTACCGCACACCTGGAGTGTTTGTTTTCTTCTATTTTGTTTGTTCTTCTCAGTTTAGGGAGCCATGGCAACCTTGGAGCCAGGATTGCAGGCAATATATTGTAGTCAACTAGCCTATGTGGGAAGCCCAAGGGAAGATTAAGTCTCCTGTGGTGGGAAATAAAACATGGATATTTGTGATTAGAGCTTTTAAAATAAACAATCCTTTGTAAAAGCTATTCTGTTAGTGACTAAATAAAACCAAAATGCAGCCTCCCCATACACACACATAATTGGTGGGGGCTGGAGCCATTTGCAGAGAGCCTAGGCACCTCACACCCCATTAAGGGTATCAAAGAACTATGGGGGTGGAGAGAAATCTAATCTACTTGGCCATCAGTCATTGAGGGCCAGGGTAATCAATATTACATATGTATCATCGTGAACTATATGTTGATCAGATTAATGAGATGTTGATATGCAAAGTGCTTTAAGCATACATTGCTACTTGCTTGAAAAAATGTTCAATGTCCTCCCAGTGCTTCCAGAGTAAAGTTTGTCCTTTCACTCAAGAGTACTCCAAAATTTGGAATCTTTACCTTCTCACTACTTTCCTGAACAAACTCAATGCTCCAATCTACTTAGTCTCCCCAGAAGGAAGCATGCATATTCCCACCTTTGTCCAAAACATTACCCCTGCCTAAAATATCCATTTCCGTCCTTTCTATGAGTCTTAGTTCTTCTTGTCCTTTGAGGTATAGCTGAAGTTTCACCTGTGCTTGGAGGCCTTCACCCACAACTTGGGTTTTCAATGATTATACCTTTCTCTGAATTCCCGTAAGATTCATTATCTATGCAGGTATACCTCTTTTCATTGTTCTTCACTTTACTGTGTTTCACAGATATAGTGTTCTTTTACAAATTGAAGATTTGTGGCAATAAGTCTCTTGGCATCATTTTTTCAAAAGCATGTGCTCACATTGTGTCTCTATGTCACATTTTGGTAATTCTCATAACATTTCAAACTTCTTCATCATTATTATATATGGGATGATGATCTGTGATCAGTGATCTTTGATGCTACTATTCTAATTATTTTGGGATGCCATGAACTACACCTATATAAGACCATGAATTTAAATGTTGTGTGTGTTCTGACTGTTCCACTGACCAGCTGTCCTCCACGTCTCTCCCTGTCCTTGGACCTCTCTATTTCCTGAGACACAGCAATATTGAAATTAGGCCAATTAATAATTTCATAATGGCTTCTAAGTATTCAAGTGAAAGGAAGACTCAATTGATGAGCCAAACTTCATTGTGGTCTTATTTTAAGAAATTGTCACTGCCATCCCAACCTTTAGCAACCATCACCCTGATCAGTCAGCGGCCATCAACTTTGAGGGAATACCCTCCACCAGCAAAAAGATTACCACTCACTGAAGGCTCAGATGATGGTTAGCATTTTTTAGCAATAAAGAAAATTTTAGCTCATGTACATTTTTAGACATAGTACTATTCCACACTTAATAGAGTGCAATATAGTGTAAACATAACCTTTATATACACTTGTAAACCAAAAAAAATCATCTGACTTGCTTTATTGCTATATTTATTTTATTGCAGTGGTCTGGAACCAAACCTACAATATCTCCAGGTTATGCCTGCATCTTTCATTTGACATTAAGAATAGGCTAACTTGTATTATTATTTATTTTGACAATTATTTATTATAAATATTGTGAAATGTAAAAAAAAAACCCAATAATACCTGATTTGAAACTATTCACATGTAAATAGATTTCAGCACTTAAAAGTCCATATTAACATTTAGTCATTCCAGTTAAGTCTTTAACAGGAATCTCTGTCCTTTTATTTCCACTTGCTTTTACTTTTACATGGTTATAATTAGTGTGCATTGGATCAGCATTTTTTACTTCACATTATTTCCCTAAAGTCCTTCCAGATTTCTTCATATTCTTCAAGAATATTGATTTTAGTTGTATTATTATATTCCATTACATTAATGCACATAATTCATTTAACCATTCTCTAATGGAGAACAAGCAACTCTAATGAAATTGTCATTTAATTTGTTTCTAGTTTTGGTATTTTTTTTATAAGCAGATGTTTTACTCCATCTCTTAATGCTCATCCAGTATCCTACAGTGGAACTGTTTGAAAATTAGGCTACATTTGAAAATAATCATAATTGTAATAATAGTTTACTAGAACTCTCTTTTGTGAGGAATATATGCCTTCTATCTTACTCTCCTCAAACCTTTCTTTAAAAAAAGTTTTATTGTGTTTAGTTTTTACATTACAAACATTTACATATTATTCCTACTTCATGAAAGATCTCTTGTATCAAAGTAGAGTGGTTAAGTACTTCATCTGAAATAATAATATATCATATCTATAGCATCCTACTACAGTTCTCTATTTTAAAAAATTAATAGATATCTATTTTCTCCCATTTCCATCTTACAACCCATTGAAGAAAAAAAGAGAGAAAAACAAATATCTTGCAACAAATACGCATGGTGAAACAAAACAAATTCCTTCAGCAGCTAGAGAGATAGAGAAATAGATGGATAGATAGATAGCTAGCTACTGAAGGAATTTGTTTTCTCTCAGTTTTTGTAAATAGATAATACATAGATATAGACATATGTATGTGTGTATATATGTATATGTGTATGTGTGTGTTTATACATATATATACATATACATATATATATATGTCTTATTCTGTATTCCAAGTCTATCATCTCTTTGTAATGGATAGTGAGTTTCATAATTAATCCTCTGGAATCATGAATGTAATTTCATTGGTCATAGTTCTTAACACTTTCAAAGTTAATTATTTTTACAGTGTTGTAACTATATAAATTGTTCTACTGCTCATTTTATTCTTTTACTCATTTGTTAAAAACATTCAAAAGAGTTCATCTTTATAATATTAATGTTACTTCTGATCACATAAGCCCTTTCTCCTTACTCAGATGACAAATGTTTATTAAATATATATTATTTGCCAAGCACTATATTAAGTGTTGAGATAACAAAAATGAACTAGTCTTTTCCTAAAGGAGCTTATATTCTATGAGGGGAGGTAATGCTTATAAGTATAAACAAAATAAATACAAAACTTTTAGGTGTGTGTAAGAACTAGGAATTGACAGGATCAAGGAAAGACCTCATGTAAGAAGTGGTGCTTGAGCTTTAAAAGAAATAAGAGATACTAAGAGGCAGAGCAGGAGTGTTTTCCAGGCCCGTGAAAAGGCATGGAAATAAGAGGTGGAATCTTGTGTGCAAAGAATAGCTACAAGGTCAACCAGTTTGGCTGATCTGAAGAATGAATTAAGGGAAAATAATAAGACTAAAAAGGTAGTTGGGAGTCAGATCATGAAGGGCTTTAACTGCCAAACAGAGACATTTGTATTTGACATCACAAGTAATAGGGAGCAAGCTATTATAGGGTTTTGAGCAGGTGAATTAAATGGTCATCTTAGGAATATTCTTTTGCAACTATGTAGAGAATAATATATGGAAGATATTGAAGGCCACCTGGACAGAAAGAGGAATTAGATGACGAGTTTGGGAAAAAGATCACAAGCATGGAACACAGACATGATATAGTAGTGTTAGGACACTTAAGTTATACAAATATCTGCTGGAGCTTTCTCTGCCACAAGCAGAACAGCTAATAACCTCTTAACTTGACATTGCAATAATTTTATCCTTCATAATATGGAGGAACTAACAAAGAGAAGAGCAATTTTAGCTAAATGAGTTTAGAAGCCAGATTGCAAAGGGCTGTGGAGTAAGTAAAAGGAGGGGAATGTTTGGGTTTTTATTTTCTAGTTTTGCTGAGAAAGGGAAGAAGGACATAAGATAATAGCTTGAGGGTATGGTATGGTCTAGTGGAAGTATTTTAAGGATGGAGGATATTTGGACTATAGAAGGAAACAATAGTTAGGGAGAGGTTGAAGATTAAAAGGAAAGTAATTGAGTGGAAACTACTAGAGAAAACAGGAGGGAATGGAATCAAGGTGCATAGAGAAGGAATGGACTTAGGGATAAGAATTCAGAAGAATGGAAGAAGGAAGAGAGGGTACAGGGGTTGGGTTGAGTTTGAAGGAATTCTGAGGTAAAGAAAAAGGACAAAGAGGAAGCTCAAGGTGAACGGGCTTTTTTGTTGTTGTTGGAGAAGAGAGGAATCATATATACAAGGAATACCAACAAAGTCAGTTTGGCTGGTCTAAAGAATACATTAAGGAGAATATAATAAGACTTGAAAGGTAGTTGGCAGCCAGATTGTAAAGGGTTTATGTAATCAAAAACAATAAGTAGTGTGATCTAATATTATCTATATCTTTAAGTAAACTGTGTGATTTGTAATACTTAGCCTGCTGTGGAAAATTATGCAGTTTCCTTTCTTATAGTTTTGTCAAGTATGTTCTCAATAACATGTAGATTTTTCTTGTAAAATTTTACAGTAGTAAAAAGGTAGAGCTAGAACCAGTAGTTGGTCAGTCAACAAGTGTACATTTGTATATTTGTTTTCAATTGTATGTGAATTGGCCTCAGACCTAAAAAGAATTCTTGGAAGAGCTCAAAAAAGGAATTTTAAAACAAAATCAGAGAAATAGAGGAAAAATGGGTGGGGAATGAAGTGATGGAAGAAAATCATGAAAAAAAGACAACAGCTCGGTAAAGGAGGTACAAAAATACTAAAGAAATAACACTTAAAAACAGAATAGAACAAATGTTAAAAGAGGCATAAAAATTCAATGAAGAATTTCTTGAGAAGCAGAATTGGCCAAATGGAAAAAGAGGTACAAAAATTCACTCAAGAAAATTACTCCTTAAAATGTGGAATTGGCCAGATCAAAAAGGAGGTACAAAAGTTTAATGAAGAAAATAAGTCTTTAAAAATTAGAATTGGGCAAGTAAAAACTAATGACTCCATGAAACATTAAGAAGCAATACAACAAAATCAAGAGAATAAAAAATAGTAGAAAATGTGAAATTTCTCATTGGAAAAACAACTGACCTAGAAAATAGATCCAGGAGAAGTAATTTAAGAATTATTAGACTAAGAGCAGCTATGTGGTGCAGTGGATAGAGCACCGGCCCTGAAGTCAGGAGGACCTGCATTCAAATCCTGCCTCAGACACATAACACTAGCTGTGGGACTCTGGGCAAGTCACTTAACTCCAATTACCTCACACACAAAAAAGAATTATTAGACTTTTTGAAAGTCATGATTAAAAAAGAGCCTAGCCATAATCTTTCAAAAATTTTCCAGGAAAACTTCCCTGATATTCTAGAACCAGAGGATAAAATAGAAATTGAAAGAATCCACTAATCACCTCCTGAAAGAGATCCAAAAATGAAAACTCACAGGAATATTATAGTCAAATTCCAGAGTTCCCAGGTCAAGGAGAAAATACTGTAAGCAGCCAGAAAGAAACAATTCAAGTATTATGGAACCACAATCAGGATAACACAAGATTCAGCAGCTTCTACATTAAAGGATTGGAGGGCTTGGAATATGATAATCTCGGGTGTAAAGGAGCTAGGATTACAACCAAAATCACATACCCAGCAAAACTGAGCATAATCCTTCAGGGAAAAAATGGTCATTCAATGAATAGAGGAATCTCTAGCATTCCTGATCAAAAGAACCAGAGCTGAATAAAAAAAAAATTGACTTTCAAATACAATACTCAAAAGAAGCATAAAAAGAGAAATAAAGAGAAATCATAAAAAATTCAAAATAAACTATTTACATTCCTACATGAAAAGATGATATTTGTAACTCCTAAGAATTTCATCATTATTTGGGCAGTTAGAAAGAGTATACATAAACAGAGGACACAAGTGTGAGTTGACTACAATGGGATGATCTCTAAAAATATAAAATTAAGGGGTGAGAAAGAGGAATATACTAAGAGAAAAGGGAAGAGAAAGGCAGAATGACATAAATTACCTCACATAAAAGAGGTGTGAAGGAGCTTTTACAGTGGAAGGAAGATGCAGGAGGTGGGAGCACTTGAACCTTAATCTCATCAGAATTGGCTCAAAGAGGGAATAACATACACATTCATTTGGGTATAGATATCTATGCTTTAAGGCAAAGTATGAGGGGATTGGATAATAAAGGGAAGGGAACTGATAGAAGGGAGGGTAGCTTAGGGGAGGCGGTAGTCAAAAGCAAAATAATTTTAAAGATCAAAATGGTGAAAGGAAGAGAGAGATAGAATAAATAAGGGGAAAATCAGATGGAGGGATTTAAGCACAGATTTTTTTTTAGTATTTTTAATTAAATTTCTGTACAAAAAATTAAACTTTAACCAGTGTAAACAAACATATTT
This sequence comes from Vombatus ursinus, assembly GCF_900497805.2. Classification (NCBI taxonomy): domain Eukaryota; kingdom Metazoa; phylum Chordata; class Mammalia; order Diprotodontia; family Vombatidae; genus Vombatus; species Vombatus ursinus. The sequence continues at coordinate 585,300 of NW_020954702.1, forward strand.
ACACCAATGTACATCCTAAAATTCTGATGAAAGCAAAGATACATGAGAATGTTCTATTCACCCGGACATCCATCATCTTCGGTGGGATCAGGTTGCAAAGGATGGGATTTTCTTTTAGGTTTTCCTAGGCCACTACTTCCTGCCTCTGCTTCATCAGGAATTTTATTCTCTTTTTCTGATCCCAAAGAATTCTCCAATTCATTTTTGCCGTGTGGGTGTTGGCCATACACATACTGGGTTCCCACCTGCATACTTACTTTCAACTTTCTGGGATAGGAGAGGTGTTGGCAAAGCTGGAGTGACCCAGAGCCTTCCAGGGTGCTTGAGCCACCACCACTTTGCAGCAGGAGCCTGGCATGCAGTTGGCCTTAGTCTACACCATGACCAAAGTGGGAGTGGACAATGAAACAACAGGGACAGGGACAAGGCCAGTCGACACAGGTTGGATCCTCCCAAGAGCCATGAAGTTGGAAAGCCCCAGATGGTGGGAAATACAGTTAGTAATCATAACTGCAAAAAAAATTTCACAGCAAGTGTCTCTGATAAGGGCCTCATTTATCAACTATATAGAGAAATAAGTCAAATTTATAAGAATCTGAGACATGCTGCAATTTATAAATGTTCAAAGGATATGAACAGGTAGTTGTCAGACAAAGTAATCAAAGCTATGTATAGGCATATAAAATTGCTCTAAATCATTATTGATTAGAAAAATGCAAATTTTGAAAAACTCTTAGGTACTACCCCTCACCTATCAGATTGGCTATTGTATCAGAAAAGGAAAATGACAAATTTTAGATGGGATGTGTGGAAATTGAGACACTAATACACTGCTGGAGGAGTAAACTGATTCAACCTGTCTGGAGAGAAATTTGCAACTATGGTCAAAAGGCTATAAAACCATGCATAACCTTTGGCTCAGCAATACCACTATTAGGTCTATATCCAAAAAAGATTAAAAAAAAAAGAAATAGGACCTATGGCTCAATGATGAAATGCTTGTCACTTTGGGATTATGTGACAAACTCTAGGTAGTCCCTTGGTCCCCCACCTTTGATGGCTGTTGGAGTTGGAGAGGTGAGAATCTGTGTTCAAGCTGCAACTAAGTAAGAAGGCATTGCCCACTCAATGAACTTTAAAGGAATTGACTACCCTCTGGCTCTCTCTGTCTGCCAATTGTGTCAGGACTCTGACTCTTTCCTCTGTAAAAGTGGGAAAGGGGCTGGTCCACTTCCCCTGCCCTAGCAGAAAAGGCATATTGCTTGAATATGACAGCTAGAAGTTCAGCCTTTGGCTTGGGTTTGGGCTCCTCATTGTTTATCTACTTTGTGTTTCCCTCCCTGAGCAGAAGTGACTGGATAGTTATCTCAATATGAACATATATGTCTTGGAGGTAGTCATATGAGTTCAAGAGATCAAGAGTCCCCAGGTTTCTCAGTCAGAGATGACCACCAGCAGGAGTTTCTTCATCAGAAAGAATGACCATAGCAAGAGGATGAGCCAGACCTCTGGGATTGCCTTGCCAGGAGCATGTGCTTAAATGAGACAGTGAAGAGTTGAATCATAGATGAAATTCTGAACCAGCAAAATACTTTTTGTTAGATATTTTAAGCTACAACTTCACAAGAGACTATAAATGTAGTTATGAATTATTACTGCTGTTTATTTAAGTCTTTGTTAATGCATGTCCATGAGTCTCTTGTGCATGTATCTTTAGTGTGGAAGAAATAAATAGCTGTCCTATACCTGATTTACATTTTACATTAAATAACTTTCTACTCCTGCTTTTGGGAAAATCCTAATGTAATGTTTAAGTAATTTTAAGAGTATGAGAAAAAAAGAAACAACCATATACACATATATATGTATATATATACATATATATATACACACATATGTGTATATATATACATATATATATATATACACATATATATATACATATAAGCAGATCCAATGCTGAGAGAGGCCACTTACTGGAGAGAATAAGTATTCCAGATCCAGCAGTAGTAGTAGTAGCTATTGTTAAGCATGCATCATCTTATTTAATCATATGTGAGGTAGATGTCCATTTTACAGACAAATAGATTGAGAGGTAAAGTATTTTTATCAGGGTCACAAAAATAATAATTATCTGAAGCAGGATTCAAATTCAGGACTTCCTTGCTCTGAGTTCAGTTTTCTTTCCACTATACTATATTAGTCTGACACTAAGAATGGCTATTGAGCCCTCATAAAATACCCAAAGTTCATACAAAAAGTTACTATACTTATTGAAAGAAACAAATCGTATTTACTTGGATGATTCTAGAATTTGAATGTGGGCTCCCCAGCTCTTTTCTGTAATTGGCTGAAACTAGTCAGGATGGTGTGGTAGAGTAGTTGGAGTCTGAGAACTTTAATTCAAATCCTGCCTTTGTTATTTAGTTACTTGTGTGACCATAAGTACATCATTTTACCCCTCTAGGACTAAGTTTTTCCATCTGTAAAATGAGGGGGTCAATTTGTAACGTCTCTTCTAGCTTTATATCTATAATCCTAAGTACTAATTGAGCAGTAAAAAAAATCAGTTTAATGTAGTAGTGATCACGAAAAAAATATTACAAAGAGAGGCAGAATGGGCTCTATATCAACAAAATATAAATAAATTGTTTTCTTGATTTCCATAGAATGAGTTATCTGCTCTTTTTACACAGAAGAATTTATAAATATTTGCCATCTCTATTCATAAAAATCATACTCTCCAAAATTTTGGCAATAATACAAATACCACATAGTTTAGGAACTTTCACAACTAGACCATACAGGATATTTGCTTTTCCATTTCTCATTTCCTGAGTAACAATCCATTCTTTTCTATTAATATTAAACATTTCAATGACATTGTGGATAATTTTTAAATGTCATATAAAAATTGGATGATCATATGAATCTGTAAGTTATCTATTCATCTCATTTTTAGGAATATACTAAATAACATTCCTATTGGCTTTATTAAAATATGGAAAAGCATAAATAATGAATATCAAGAGTAGTCTTTACCTATTAAAAACTATCTATAATGATCAAAGAGGAAATATTTATTCACTAATCATTTCCTTTTTCATGAATCTTTTTTGGGAGTCCACTACTGCAATGAACTAACACAAAATAATTATTTACTGTCTTTACATAAAACTTCTCCTACTGTTGACAATCTAATCACAAGGATACACAGCAGGAGACTGAACTACCTTTACTCCTGATCTTTTAAGCAATTTCTTTTACATTACTTGGCAAGAAGCCTGTAACAGTTTGAACAGAATTCTACACAATATGTCCAGTGGAGCCAAAACTCATTAAGTGTCTTTCTCTCATGTATCTTGTGAACCACATTATTGCACCCCTGGCGAGCCATCCCTCTAAATGTTATGTTAGCATTAAGGCCACCAGAAACCATTAATTTACTAGTCAAATTACATCTCTCAGCAGTATTTATACAATGTTCTGTCAAATGAGCTATTGCCAGTCATAAATGAAAATGTAGTGTTTTCCAGGTATTTCTGAAACAAGTAAACATTCTAGAATTTACTTCACCAATTACTCTTTATAGGATGAGAATTTTATTTAAAGGTAACAAATTAAATTCCCATCAAATTGTGATAGGATTCTTTTCAGGAGGGGACATCAGATAAACTTTGCCTTTCATCATAAGTCCGATGACCTGAAATCATAATTTTGTAAATTTTCAATTAATCTCTATTTTAGCCTTGACTCTCATTTATTTATGTAAGAGACATATCCATGCATGTGATAAGAGCAGTTTGGAAAACTGTGAGGGACTGTCTGATGTTGGCAGTTGCCAGTTGGGCGCTGTGGCAAGAGTAGGGTAGAACCTGGGTATTTTGGAAGTCGAGGCAGGGGCTGTGGTAGGCGGAGTCGTGGTGAACTGGGATGGGCTGGGTATGGAGAAGCCCTGAGGCAGTGAGCAGTGCTATGTGAGATAAGCTGGGTGCAAGGAAGTAGCCGGAGCTTGTGCTCCTGAGGCAAGGGGCAGTGCCACGTGGGAGTGGGACGGCAGAGGACTGAGTTCCCTTTGCTTAGTCCCCTCCCTATATGCAACGTCAATCCCAGACGCCTCCATCTTGTGACCTTCCTGACTTCCTGGGTCCCTTTGTGTAGCACTGACCCCAGACCCCTCCTCCCAGTATCTGAGTCTGACTTCCTAGGTCACGTACTCTGTCTATGCACTAATCCCAGACTCCTCCTTCCTGTATCTGGTCCTAGCCTCCTACGTCACTCCCTCCCCCTTGGTGTGCTAAACTCAGACAGCCCCTTCCAGTATCTGACCCTACTATCATTGGCTAGTAAGCGGGCTGGAGAGGAGGGGCTAGTAGGTACTTAGGAACGAGCGTGGTCAGATCACGTGCTCTCTCTTGGCTCCTGCTCTGTTGCTCTGGCCTTGCTGCTTGGGCTTGCTGTGATGGCTTGCTGTGATGGCCTCTGAATAAAGCTCTGGTGATGGCGCCTCCCGATGGCTCGTCTCTGTGTATTTATCCGGCTGAGAACCGAAGACTCGAAAGTGAGTGTGACTCTGGCAGCCTGCTCCTCATAGGAGGAGAGGGTTGGCATGGCCGACACAAGGTCGGCGCGGCCGGTACAGAAAACCTCTTTTCCTAGACACCCACTATAAGGAATGAATTTACCATACTAGGATCCAATAATGGGGCCTTTGTTCCCATTAACTCAAGTAACTCAAGTTCCTAGCTTCAAAGTTGTGCAGCAGTAAGGAAGGATCATCGGACAGACTCCTGAGAAATGAAGACTTTTTGTTGTTGTTGTTGTTGTTGTTGTTGTTTTGTTTTGTTTTCTTTTGTTTTGTTTTTTAGTGAGGCAATTGGGGTTAAGTGACTTGCCCAAGGTCACACAGCTAGTACGTGTCAAGTGTTTGGTCTGAGGCCTGATTTGAACTCAGGTCCTCCTGACTTCAGGGCCGGTGCTCTATCCACTGCGCCACCTAGCTACCCCAAGACTTGGTTTTTAAAAAGAAATTATGAAGAGGAAGAGAGAGACCTTCTCCTGGACCAGCCTTTCTCTGCGAGACAACCCCTCTCCAGGGGACAACTGGCCCCTTGTCTGCTTGTCCTGCCTCATTGTCTCAGCCTCTACGGCCCTCCCTCTGGTAAGGGGCACCATCTCTGCCTCTGACCTCCCCTACCCTACTTGAGACCTCCCCCACCCCAATTCGACGTCTCTGCAGATATGTTCATCCTGTTCTTTACACTGCCTCTTCTGTGGGTCGCTGCCAACGCAGAGAGGAACAAAGATAAGATCATTGGTGGTCAAACATGTATTCCCTACTCCCAGCCCTGGCAGGCCATGCTGTTTGTCAATCAGAACTTCCACTGTGGGGGTGTCCTGCTGTCCAATAGGTGGGTCCTCACAGCAGCTCACTGTACCCATTGGAACCTTCGAGTGGTCCTGGGAAAACATAATATCAAGCACCTGGAGCCCTATTAGCAATCCGTCCAGGTGGAGCGCCAAGTACCCTACCCTACATACAACCCCATGACCAGCAAAAATGACCTCATGCTGCTCTACCTGCAGAAGCCAGTGAGACTGACCCCCCACCCCCACCAGGTTCATCCCATTCAGCTGGCCAAAGACTGTGTCAATCCCGGCACAACCTGCCTGGTGTCTGGCTGGAGTACTGTATCCAGTCCTTTTGTCAGATATCCCAGCGCCCTCCAGTGTGTAAAGATCTGTATCATATCTGAAGAAAAATGCAAAAATGCTTACCAAAGAGCCATCACTCCTGGTATGGTCTGTGCTGGGGACGAGGAAGGTGGGAAGGACTTGTGCCAGGGTGACTTTGGAGGCCCCTTGGTGTGCAATGGGCCCCTGCAGGGCAGGGTGCCTTGGGGCATGGAACACTGTTCCTTGCCCAGGTTTCCTGGTGTTTATACCAACCTGGGCTGTTACTGGACCTGGATCCTAAATGAAATGCAGAAGAAGAATTGGCAATCTCCCCCCACACCCCCAGGAGGATTGCCCAGTTCAACCTGTCCCCAGTCCTGCCCTTAGGGACAGGTGGCCTGAAACTACAACCCTACACCATACAAAGGAACCTTCCCCTCCCCCAAGGACAGGACTCAGCCATCCTGACTTCCCAACCATGGACCTCTGGAGGACCCATCTCTAGTATGGATTTGGATTCATGCAAAGGGAATCAAAAGGATTTAGAGATGGTAAGGACTTTGGACCCTGAAATAGTAGGTCAGGAAAGGACCTTTTAGAATGATCATATACTCAAATTTTTACAAATGGGGAAACTGAGGGTAAAAGTGATCTCCTAATGTCACATAGCTAGGATGTAACAATTCAAGACTAGTGTTCTTTCCCAAATCCTGGGGTCTGAAGGCAGACCTATCCCCAACCTCCCAGATACCCTAGCCGCTTTCATGAATCCACTGCCTTGCTCAGGTATCCAAACTAATAGGTAACTTAGCAGGTCCCTCTTGGTCACTCCTCCCCAACAGTCCTAGATTAATAAAACCTACAAGACTTCCTTTGTGAAAAAAAAAAAGAAGTTATGGACCCACCAGGCAGCAGAGGTAGAAGGGAGACAGAGGAGACACAGACATGGATACACAAAACAGGAAGATGGAGAGACTTTGAAAGAGACACAGGAAGAGTCCTGGGGCATCACATAGATTTGAAGAAAGGCCTACACATCTGCAAAATGAAAGGATTGGATTCGGTAACCTCTAAAGTTCCCTCCAAACTATCTCAAGCTATGATCTTGCGACATATGAAGTCTTTATAGGCAACCACATGCACTTAGGGGTAAGCACCAAAAGAATCCTTGATGAAAGAGAACAGAATGGACTTCAAAGTCGTGATGAGAAACAATGAGAGGGAGATAGGGGTACTCAAACTTCCTCAGACCTAGAAAAAAGGAAAGAGACCTGCAGACTACATTGCACTAAAGGGGAGGAAGGAAATAGACTTAACCTGTTCTTTTCATTTTATTGTGATAACCTGAAAAAAAATTTTGCACATAGAAGATGCTTTAAAACATTTTTTAAATTGAGTTTAATTAATTACATAAGTTGGGATACTTCATCTACTTATACGGATCAGAGCCTTTTTAATTTTGATCCAAATTTTCTCATAAGTTGTTTAGTAAGGGATCAACTCAGCTTAACTCTTTATTTTTTAGGATCTTAGGAGTGTCTATGTGATGATGATGATTAATAATAGTAATAACAATGTCTGGCTTTTATATGGTGCTTTACAATTTACTAAGCTATTTATATGATATCTTATGTGATCCTCAAAACATCCCATGAAGTAGGGGATATTGTTATTATTGCTATTTTACAGATGAGGAAACCAAGGCACAGAGAGATTAGGTGATTTATCCAGGGTCATAAAACTAGGTAAGTGGCTGAGTCAAGATTTTAATTCAGGTCTTCCTGAATCCAAGTGTTGTGTGCTATTTACTACACTACATAGTTTCCATATGTACCACTCAAGTTGTCCATCTGTTGTCACTCAGTCTCATACATCAGTCTCACTCCTTTCTGGTCATGCATATGCTCAATAAAGTATTTTATTCCATCTTTTGCACATAAGTTAATTTTGTAACACTGCATCCTACTCATATATGTAATGTATCTTTCTTTTACTTACAAAATCATTTATAATTTTAATTCAATTTTTATTTACTTAATTTTTTAAGAATAATGTTAAACCACAACACAAAAATTCACCACTTTTCTCCCCTCTTCTCACCTCTTTCTTCCATCCTAAGCCCTGACTTCAGTTATGGTTCCCTTTTACAACCACAAAGTTATCCAAAGGAGAAAATGAATCTGTTCTAAAAACAAGGGGATAGAAAGTAAGAAGAAGTCTAGTTATGTGTATATTCAAAGTTAAAATTACCCCACCTGCATTCTATGGGTTCTTGATTGATTGGTTTCTCTCCTTTTAAGGAAACTAGGATCTTAGTGTCTGGTGTCTTATCTTGCCAGGTGATCTTCAGAATCTTGCAAAAACATTTATTGCCAAAAATAATTTTTTATGGAGAACTCACACAGGGCAAGTGTTCACATGGTGGTCAGAAGGAGCCATACAAGGACACTCTCAAGGTCTCTCTTAAGAACTTTGGATTTGATATGGGAGACACTGGCACAGAACCGCAATGGCATACCCTCATCAGAGAAGGTGCTGTGCCATATAAGCAAAGCAGAATTGAAACAGCTCAAAAGAAATGTGAGATGTGCAAACTTAGAGAATCCACCCCAAATGTTCACCTGGACTATTTGTGCACAACCTGTGGTAGAGCATTCCAAGCTCATATTGGTCTGATCAGACACACTGTAACTTGACTAGGATAGTGATGTCATTTGGTCTTCAAGAATGAAGGACAACAACAACCAACCAACCAAGGAAACTTGGGGAGAAAGTGATTCTTTGAAGTATTCTCGGCCAAATATGTGATGCCATAATAATCTTTTCTCTTGACATTTTTTTTTTAGTTCTAGTTGTAACATTTTGGGAGAATTGTTGTATTCTTTCTTTTTCCTTGCCTCATATACTAATAGTCCCACTTTGTTTGCTTTTCCTGTGTCCATGTAACACTGTGCCCTGAGGTGTTTTGATTTGTCATTCAGCTTCACTATGTTCATGTGTTCTATTGAATCATCTAGTTTCCTAAGTTGGGAATTCGTGGTTCTGTAGTTATAGCAAAGTTTGGAGTTTGTTTTTATATTGTCGTGTTCTTTCCCCAGGGTGCTCTTTATATAAGGCTTCTTCTTAGTAAACATTTACACTCCCTTCAAGTGATCCTCATATCATATGAACTCAAGGACCTTTGCCATCCTTGTGGCTCTTCTCTAGACATTATTCAGTTTATTCATGTCTTTTAAACCATGGTCATGGTGTCTGGAATCAAACCAGTAAGAACATGAATCAACTTACTTTTTTGTGGATTCTAGGCCATTTGTAATGTAGTCTAAGACCCAACTTTCTTGGGTCCCAAGTAGCACTGTTGACTCATACTGAATTATATAGTGATGCCTCTCTCAAATTCTACTTGCAATGTTGATCTTTTTTTGAAGTCAAGTATAGAACCACTTCTAGGATACCCCACACCAAATCACACTTGCAAATTGGGGATTCAGAGGGATGATTACCCCAGATTCAAGATATTCTGTGTGTTCACAGTCCTTAAATTATCACTCATAAATCCCATCGCTGTATTTTCTTCTAATAGTCAGCAGACGCAAGCATGTGCAAAGCAACAGAGTCCTGTGATAGTGCTAGCGAAGAGGCTCTGCCCCTCACAAAGAGTATTTAAAAAAATTCACTTAATTAAAAAGTTCACTGGGGAAGATTCTCTGACAGAAACTTACAGCATCTAGAATGAGTTGCACATTTTTGAACATGGACAATGTAAAAGTATGATTTGCTTGACTATGCACATTTATTATAAAGATTTTTTTCTTTTTCTTTTAAAATGGAGAAGTAGGAGGAAGGGAATATAAATGCTTGTTAATTAAAAATATATTTCAAAAAGACAAACACAGCATCAGTGGGAAGTGTGGGAATACAGCCTAATAGAGAGAGACACATATGTAGGGAACACAAACAGCCAAGCCAATTCACATGTCTAGCTCTGCAGTGCCTAGTTTCTTTTTTTTTTTCCTAATCATAGGATCATCACCATCTACTGTTTGAGTATAAAATTTTTGTTAGATAGATTTCTCGGGCTCTTGGACTACTTTAACCTGTAATTCACTGTAGCTTACTCTCTGGCCCAGCTCTTGGCTAGCCTAGGCATCTCTATGGCTATGGTCTTCTGTGGTAAGACACTATAAGCTTGGAGGGGGAGAGGAAGGAGTTTTTATAAAGACAAAGAAATCCCATTTCCCACTTGCTCCAAGTTCTAGGACATGCAAATGAAAAGGTTAAGATCAAGAATTCCACATCTGAGTTCTTTCCTCACAGCTGTGTCTCTTCTCAAATGTCAAAGCTCCTCTCTCAATTGTCCCTAGAGCTGGTTACTTTGCTTTTTTATACTGATACAAGCTTGTTTTCTCAATCTCTAGTTGTTTTCTATGTGGTGTCAGTTGCCTCCATTTGATGATGCAGGCCCTATAATTAATTAATTATACTATTATATTATTATATATTATATTATTATAATATGTAAATTATCATATATTATATCATACTATATAATATATAATAATTATTATTGCAATCATTTTATTATATATTTTATTGTATTATATGTTGTATATATTAATTATATGATTAAATAATTATAATTAATTATTAGAAAAGCCTCCAAGGCTTCCATTTGGTTATATATACATGTATGTATACATATAGATATGTATATGTGTGTATATACACACACACACATATATACTGCAATTGTTGTCTATATATTCATATACATATATATATATAAAAATCTCACAAAATGGAAACCACACACACACATATGTGTGTATGTATGTGTATGTGTATGTGTATGTATATATGTAAGTGCATATATGTGTGTGTATATACACACATACACATCGTTGATCAGTGGAATAGATTAGGTAAACAAAATCCACAAATAAATAATTAAACATTGCAAAATGTTCAAGAAATTCAAAGATATCAACTATTCAAATAGTATTCCCAATTTATGCACAACTCAAGGTATCATACTCATGATGTCCTCTTCAAGAGTGGACAAAGAATAATAACAACAAAATACTGAAGAAAATAACATCTTAAAGACAGAATAGGCCAAATGATAAAAGAATTCAAAAATCCACAGAAGAGAAGAACTCCTTAAAAAACAGAATTGGCCAAATGGAAAAAGAGGTACAAAAATTCACTAAAGAAAAGAACTCCTTAAAAAGTAGTTTGCCAAATGGAAAAGGAGATACAAAAGTTCATTAAGAAAATAATTCCTTAAAAAGTAGAATTGGCTAAGTAGAAGCTAATAACTCCATGAGACATTAAGAAACAATAAAACAAAATCAAAAGAATGAAAAAATAGGAAAAAAAATTAAATGTCTGGTTGGGAAAACAACTGACCTGGAAATAGATTGAGGAGACATAATTTTTTTTCAAAACCATGTTTATTTCAAACAACTGTACTAATTTCCATCAGTTATTTTTTCCCAGTTAGTGTCAAAATCAGCAGAGGAAAGAAATTTAAGAATTATTAGACTATCTAAAAGTAATCCAATGATCAAAAAAAAGAGCTTTGACATCATCTTTCAAGAAATTATTAAGGAAAACTCCTTTGATATTCTAGAACAGAAAGTAAAATACAAATGGAAAGACTCCACCAATCACCTCCTGAAAGAGATCCAAAAATGAAAACTCCCAGGAATATTATAGCCAAATTCCAGAATTCCCAGGTCAAGGAGATAATCTTGCAAACACCCAGAAAGAAACAATTCAAATATGATGAAGCCACAGTCAGGATAACACAAGATTTAGTGGCTTCTACATTAAAGGGTTATAGAGCTTGGAATATGATATTCTAGAGGGCAAAGCAGCTAGGATTACAACCAAGAATCACCTACCCAGCAAAACTGAGTATAATTCTTCAGGGGAAAAAATGTACATTTAACAAAACAGAGGAATCTCAAGCATTCTTGATGAAAGACCAGAGCTGAATAGAAAACTTGACTTTCAACTACAAGATTCAAGAAAAGTATAAAAAGAGAAACAGGAAAGAGAAATCATAAGGGATTCAATAAGTTTAAACTGTTTTTATTCCTACAAGAGAAGATGATATTTGTAACTCCAAAGAACCTCATAATTATTTGGGTAGTTAGAAGGAGTGTACATTGACAGAGGGCACAGGTGTGAGTTGACTACAATGGGATGATCTCTAAAAATATAGATGAGAAGAGGGATGCATTGGGAGAAGGCGAAGGGAGAGGTAGAATGGGGTAAATTATCTCACATAAAAGAGATGCGAAAAAGTTTTTACAGTGGAGAGGATGATGGGGATGGGGTGGAGGCATGTGGCAGACAGTACTTGAACCTTACTCTTATCAGAGTTGGATCTAAGACACTCATTTGGGGACAGAAATCTATCTTACCCTACAGGAGAGTAGAAGAGGAAGGGGATAAAAGAAGGGTGGGGCTGATAGAAGGGAGGGTAGATTTAGGGAGGTAGTGGTCAGAAGTAAAACACTTTTGAGAAGGGACAGGGTAAAAGGAGAGAGAAGGATAAAATGAGGAAGGGGGAATAGGATGGAGAAAAATACACAGTAATGACAACTGTGAAAAAAATTTATAGCAAGTTTCTCTGATAAAGACCTAATTTCTCACATATATAGAGAACTGAGTTAAATTTGTAAGAATACAAGTCATTCCCAAATTGATAAATGGTCAAAAGATATAAACAGGCAGTTATCACATGAAAAAAATAAAGCTATCTATGGTCATATGAAAAAGTGCTCTAAATCACTATTGATTAGAGAAATGCAATATACCACCTCACACCAATTATATTGGCTAATGTGACAGAAAATGAAAATTACAAATGTTAGAAGGAATGTGGGAAAATTGAGACACTAATGCTCTGTTGATGGAGATGTGAACTGATCCAACCATTCTGGAGAACAATTTGTAACTATGCCCAAAGAGCTATAAAACCATGCGTACTGTCTGATCCAACAATACCACTACTACATCTGTATCCTAAAGATAAAAAAACCCCAGAAAATAAAAGAACCTTAGAAAGGAATTATAATCCTCATATTAATCAATATGATATGTGTAATGAATATACAAATAATTTAGTTTTCTCAAAAGCTGCCTCTCAGGCTTGGGAATCAAAGTTCACAATGCAGCTTAAACTGATCAATCAAAACTCTGACAATGCTCACAATCACTGGATCTTAAGTGAAGTGAACCAAAGGTTGTAGAACTTGTTCCTGTCACAGAACTCCGATTCTGTATTCTAAGGGAGGTGGTCATGACCCCCAAAGACTTGACTTTGGAATTGTATTGTGGGATTTGCGGGTTTTCATGGGAAACGTCTAAATGATTGTTTGTAATCCACCTTACTCCCTTCTTCCCCACTTATGATTTAAGTATATAACCTGTGCTTTTGCTTCAGCTATGAGAACATTCCTCACTCTGAAACTGATTAATTAAACTACTTGATTACTGGCACTCCCGTTTCTAGGCCTGCTTTGTGTGGCTCAGAGCACTCTCAGGTTAGAGACTGGCTCAGTAAAAACCCTGTTAATAAACCTATATCTACAAAAATATTTATAGCAGTTCTTTTAGTGGTGGCAAATAATTGGAAATTAAGGGGATCCCCATAAATTAAGGAATGGCTGAACAAGTTGTGCTGTATGATTGTGATGGAATACTATTGTGCTGTAAGAAATGACAAGCAGGATGGTTTCAGAAAAACCTGGAAAAACTTTCATGAAGTGATGCAAAGTAATGTGAGCAGGACCAGAATACGATGATCAGCTGTCAATGACTTAGCTATTCTCAGTAATACAATGATTCAAAACAATTCCAAAGGACTTATGATGAAAAATGCTGTCCACCTCCAGAGAAAGAATAGATGGAGTCTGAATGTAGATTGAAACAACCTTTTTTTAAAACTTTTTTTTCTTTCTTGTTTGTTTCTTTTGGTCTGTTTTCTTTTACAACATGGTTAATATGGAAACATGTTCTGCATGACTGTGCCTATATAACCTAAATCAAATTTCTTGCATTATCAATAAAGGGAGAAGGAAGAGAGGGATAAAGAGAATTTGGAACTCAGAATTTTAAAAAAAAAAGTTTTTACCTGTAATTGTAAAAATAAAATATTAAACATTAAAAAATTATTATTGAAAAAATGAATAAATCAAAGAGAATGATTTTAAAAAAGGTAAAAAACTAGTTGTTGGAGGAACTAGAGCTGTAAGACTGTCTTCTAAATAGTAGCTCAAAAGAGTATATTTATTTCTTAGCACTACATTAAACTTTTCTCAAAAATTAGCCATGTATTAGGGCACAGAAACATTGTAAACAAACATAAAAAGGAGAAATAGTAAATACATCCTTTACAGACCATAAAGCAATAAAACTAATCATTGCTTCATAGAGTACAAAACAAATGGCACAAACCCAAATGGAGACGTAAGGAAGTCCTAAATAATGAGGTTGTCAAAGAACAAATCATAGAAACAACCAAATATTATATGAATGAAGATGATAACTGATAAAAGGACACATTAGAAAGGACATAGAATGAATATTCAGCAAAGATTCCATCTTGATTCAGTTGCACACAGCTCTCCCGCACCTCTACATTTGCTTGGTAACACACCTAGTCATAAGGACATATTATTTTATATTGTAGTGGAAAGTTCATCAAGCCTGACCACCCATGTACTGGGCCTTCACGCTTTAAACAATTATATCAGTTGTTCAAGTCTTAGTCTGTTAGGTTAATTAAATCTTAAGGATTGTTTCATTGCCTTGTTAGGGGAAAACCAGGTTAATGGCAGGGATGTGGTATTCTTATTAACTTGTATTATGGTCAGAGTAGTAGAAGATGTTGTTTCACCTACAGCTTTAAATGCTAGACTGAGGCTTTTATACATTAGCCTGGAGCCAAGAGGGCTCTGAAAAAAAGGATAAATTGAAGAGAAGAAAGCCTGGAAGAAGAGAGACCAGCTAAAAAGTTATTGAAATATTCCAGGTGAGAGGTGGTGAGGCAAGAAGGACCTTAGTGATAAATAGGGTGATTTTATCAGAGACTGAACTAAGGTAGAGGTTTTTGTGAGTAAAGAGGAGAAAAATGTAAGAGATGTTGTGGAAGTAGAAACAACAAGGTGTAACAACTGATTTGTTAGGGTTTGGGAAAGGGAACAAAAAAAAAGATTGGTTCCAAGTTTGCAAAATTGAGTAATTAGAGAAGATACACTTAAGAGAAAGGGGTTAGCTTAGGAAGAATCAGTTCAGAAGAAAATAAATTATTTGGAGAAAAATGAGTTACAGATGCCTACAGGATATCCAGCTAGAAATGACTAGCAGGCAGCTTGTAGCTGATAATATGAATCATAGGATCATAGGTGTAGGGAGCAGCAGTATACTACTGTACAAATTTGCCCAGCATAGCATGGGGAATGCATAGTTAATAAGGACCCTCACCATCTAGGATTTTTCAATGGCTGAGCACAGAGTCACATGGACCCTTACTGCCTCTGATGCTTACAGCTCTGAGACTCCAGAGGCCGAAGAAGAACAAAGTGGTGATTAGATCCTTAGGGTCACCCAGCCCAGAAGGTGCTCTGCATATGGCCCAGGCACTTAGTTCTCACAATTTCTTTAAAGCCCCACAGTACCTTTGGTGTGTCCTTAGAATCTGTGATGCCTTTGAATCCTCTGCAGAACGGAACACTTGTTGCTCTCAGAGCCTAAAAAGCTGAGGTCTAATATGCTTCAGATTGTTTGGTCAATATAATGGCCACCTTTTGACAGATTTTTTTTTAATTCAGTAAAATAAGAATAATTGGTCCTCACTAATTGAATTAGTTGGCTAGTAGTCAAATTTTCTTCTGAAAGTAAAATTTATTAATAACATCAAAATAAGTTTACAATTCACTCTTTTAAAACCAGAAATGAGACCATATTTTGTCCCACCTGTAAACATAAGACAAAAGTTGTAAGGTTACCATCATTCTTTGTATTTTATTGTTGTTGTTGTTGTTGGCTTGCTTGCTTGTTTCTGATAGCTGAGGTATTAAGCAAACTTTGGAAATTTTTCTTATGTGTACTTCTGCATTAGCTGACGGAGAGATACCTAACAAAACATTAAGGAAATATGCCAGAAATTTAACAAACACATTATGGAAGGGGAATTGACACACACACACTAATAAAAGTGCAAAATAAAGGGAAGATTTGTTATTGGCAGTAAGATAATACATGAACTGTGGTATCTGCTAATCAATATTTAATGACTAGCCAGTACTAAAAACAAAATCTCATTTACACTATATGAAATAAGAGGAGAGTTGGAATGCAGAATTCCTTCATTCTTGTTTAACTGTAGTTTCTTTTGTATGAAAGTTAACAAAACAAATTATTCTAAATCCCTGAAATGTGATCACATACAATGTAACCACTGTATAGTATCTTGTAGAATCAATGGACTAGTAAATGCTAGCTATGAAATTTGTGATTTGGGGGAGGTAGAGCCAAGATGGCTTAGAAAAGGCAGCAACTCCCCTGAGCGCTCCCTTAAATTCCTCTGTACACCTTTAAATAATGCCCAAAGCAAATTCTAGAGAGGTAGAACCCACAGAAGGATGGAATGAAACAATTTTCCAGCCCAAGACAATGCAGAAGGTCGTAGGAAAGGTCTGTTGTACCAGGGTGAGAGTAGAGCACAATCTAGCATAGGTAGCACCAGGGTAGACTAGGTCCCAGCAAACCAGGATTAGACCTTGGAAGTGACTGAATCAGAAACTACAGTGATTGCTTTCTGAGCTCTCAGCCCACAGACAGTAAAGGGTTGAAAAAGTTGTCAAAAGGAGACTAATGGGGTCTCTTTGCTGGCACTGAGGGCAGAATTCTGTTACTTTGCCCTTACTCAGGTCAGAATCACAGACCAAGGCGGCAGTTCCAGGATGAGGAGGAGCACTAGCACACCAGAGTTTGTGGTCAGAGTGGAGCAGGGACCCTCATTACAATTCCAGGGTAGAAAAGAGAGCTTGAGGTCACTCACAGACTAGAGCACAGGCCAGGAGAGTAGTAAACACATCTCTCCTTAGAGAATAGTAAACACACCTTGGAAGAATTGCAAACAGCTGCACAAAAACCTCTGAAGCTTGGGACAGTGCCTCCTCCACCCTGGAAGCAGAGCCTTACTTTAGCAAAGAGTTAAAAGTCAAGAAATAGGCTGGGAAATGAGCAAACAACAGAAAAATATTCTGACTATAGAAGTTATTATGGTCACAAGGAAGAACAAAACACATACTCAGAAGAAGATAACAAAGCCAAAGTTCCTATATCCAAAGCCTCCAAGAAAAAAAAAATGAAGAGAAGTACGCCTTGAAAAGCAGAATCAGCCAACTGGAAAAAGATATACAAAAATTCACTAAGAATTCCTTAAAAAGTAGAATGGAACAAAATCTCACTGAAGAAAATAATTCCTTAAAAATTAGAATTAAGCAAGTAGATGCTAAGACTTTATGAGAAATAAACAATAAAATAAAATCGAAAGAATGAAAAAGACTAGAATGTGAAATATCTCATTGGAAAAACAACTGACCTAGAAAATAGATTCAGGAGAAATAATTTAAAAATTATTGGACTATCTGAAAGCAATGATCAAAAAATGAGCCTAGATATCATCTTTCAAGAAAATATCAAGGAAAACTGCCCTGATATTCTAGAATGAAAGGGTAAAATCGAAATTGAAAAAAAAATTCACCAATCAGCTCCTAAAAGAGATCTCAAAATAAAAACTCCCAAGAATATTATAGCCAAATTCCAGAGCTCCCAGATCAAGGAAAAAATATTACAAGCAGCCAGAAAGAAACAATTCAATTGTAGAGCCACAGTCAGGATAACCCAAGATTTCAGAAGGCTTGGGATATAATATTCTGGAGGGCAAAGGAGCTAAGATTATAACCAAGAATCACATACTCAGAAAAACTGAGCATAATCCTTCAGGGGAAAAATGGATATTCAATGAAATTGAGGACTTCCAAGCATTTTTGATGAAAAGATGATAGATGAATAGAAAGTTTGACTTTCAAATACAAGACTCAAGAGAAGCATCAAAAGGGAATCAGGGAAGGTAAATCATAAGGGACTTAATAAGGTTAAACTTAATAAGGTTAAATAAGGTTACATTTCTCCATAGGAAGATGATACTTGTAACTCATAAGAACTTTCTCATTATTAGGGCAGTTGGAAAGAGTATATATAGATAGATAACACAGCTGTGAAGTGAATATGATGGGATGGTATCTAAAAAAATAAAATTAAGTGGTGAGAAAAGAGGAATGCATTGGGAGAAAGGGAGAGGGAGAGGCAGAATAGGATAAATTATCTGACATAAAAGAGGCATAAAAGAGCTTTCAAAGAGAGGGGGAAGGTGGGGGAAGTGGCAAGGAATATTTGAACCTTACTCTCATCATAATTGGTCAAAGAATGAATATATACACACTCAAATGGGTGTAGAAATCTATCTTACTCTACAGGAAAGTAGGAACAGAAAAGGGAGAGAAGGTGGGGATGCTCATAGGAGGAAGGGCAGATTTGAGGAGGGGATAGTCAGAAGCAAAACACTTTTGAAAGGAGAGAAAGAATAGAATAAACAGAGGAAATAGGATGGAGGGAAATACAGTTAGCAATCATAGGTGTGAAAAAAATTTTGAAGCAAGTTTCTCTGATAAAACGCCTCCTCAAATATATATATATATATAGAAATGAGTCCAATTTATGAAAATAAGAGCCATTCCTCAATTGATATGTGATGAAAAAAATATAAAGTTTTCAGATAGAAGTAATCAAAGCTTACCCAGCAAAACTGAGTGTAACCCTTCAGAGGGAAAAATGGATATTCAGTGAAACAGAGGAGTTTCAAGCATTCTTGATGAAAAGACCAGAGCTGAATAGAACATTTGACTTTCCAATACAAGACTCAAGAGAAGCATGAAAAGATAAACAGGAAAGAAAAATCATAAGGGACTTATTAAAGTTCAATTGTTTACATTCCTACATGGAAAGATGATATTTGTAACTCATGATGACTTTCTCAGTATTAGGGTAGTTAGAGGGAATGTATATAGACAGATGACCCAGGGTGAGTTGAATATGAGGGGATGATATCTTAAAAATAAAATTAAAGGGTGAGAGAAGATTGTACTGGGAGAAGGAGAAAGGGAGAGGTAGAATGGGGTAAATTATCTCTCATAAAAGAGGGAAGGAAAAACTTTTACCATGGAGGGGAAAAGGGGGGAGGTAAGAGAGAATGAATGAATCTTACTCTCACTGGATTTGGCTTAAGGAGGGAATAACGTACACACTCAATTGGGTATGGAAATCTATCTTACCTACAGGGAAATGGGGGGAAGGGGATAAGAGGAGGGCAGATTGGGGAAGGGACTAATCAGAAACAAACACTTTTGAGCAGGGACAGGGTCAAAGGAGAGCATAAAATAAATGGGGGATGGGATAGGATAGTTTTTCACAACATGGTTATTATGGAAGTGTTTTGCAGTATAACCTGTATTGAGTTGCTTGCCTTCTCAATGGGGGTGGGTGGGGAGGGAGGAAGGGAGACAGTTTTGAACCCAATGTTTTAAAAACAAATGTTAAAAATTGTTTTTACATGCAACTGGGAAATAAGATATATAGTCAATGGAGTATAGAAATTTATCCTTCCCTACAGGAAAATAGAAGGGGAAGGGGATAAGAGAAGTGGGGGGTATGATAGAAGGGAGGGCAGATTAAGGAAAGGGGTATTCAGAATGCTTGCTGTCTTGGGGTAGGGGGAGGAAAGAGATGGGGAGAAAATTTGGAACTCAGAATCTTGTGGAAGTGAATGTTAAAAACTAAAAATAAATTAATTAATTAAAAAAAGAAAGGTGAAAAAAAAAAAGAAGTTATCAAAGCTGTCTATAGCCATATGAGAAAATGCTCTAAATCACTATTGATTAGAGAAGGGCAAGTTAAAACAATCTGAGGTGCTAACTCACACCTATCAGACTGGCTAATATGACAGAAAAGGAAAATAACAAATATTGGAAGGGATGTGTGAAAATTAAGGCATCAGTGCACTGCTGCTGGAGTTGTGAACTAATTCAACCATTATAAAAAACACCTGGGAACTATGCCCAAAGACCTATAAAACCATGCATACCCTAGCAATAATGCCACTAGGTCTGCATCCCAAAAGAGATAAAAAACAAAAAAGACCTATATGTACAAAAATATTTACAGTAGTTCTTTTCTTGTGGCAAAGAACTAGATTTTGCAGGAATGCTCATCAATTGGGGAATTGCTGAAGAAGTTGTTGTATATGATTGTGATGGAATACTATTGTGCTATAAGAAATGATGAGCTAGATACTCTCAGAAAAACCTGGAAAGACTTAAATGAACTGATTCAAAATGAAATGAATAGAGCCAGGAGAAAAGTTGAACAGAGTAACAACAATATTGCAAGATGATCAACTGTGAATGACTTAGCTATTCTCAATGATCCAAGACAACTCTAAAGAACTTATGATGAAAAATGCTATCCATCCCCAGAGGAAAAAACTAATGGAGTTTGAATACAGATCAAACCATATTTTCTTTTAAAACATGACTAATATGGAAATATGTTTTGCATGACTACATACATATAACCTATATCAAATTACTTGCCTTCTCAATGAGGGGATTAGAGAGGAAAGGAAAGAATTTGGAACTCTTTTTTTTTTTTAGGCAATTGGGGTTAAGTGACTTGCCCAGGGTCACACAGCTAGTAAGTGTCAAGTGTTTGGTCTAAGGCCAGATTTGAACTCATGTCCTCCTGACTTCAGGGCCAGTGCTCTATTCACTGCACCACCTACCTTCCCCTGGAACTCATTTTTTAAAATGAATGTTGAAAATTGTTTTTACATATAGTTGGGTTCAAATCCTATCTCAGACACTTATTAGCTGTAAAGCCTGGACAAGTTCTTTAACTTCTTTGTGCCTCAATTTTCTACTGTACTTACATGGCTGGGTAACAAAGGTTTCCTAGGCAACAGGCAGTAAAGTTTTTCTATTGATATTCAGCTCTTCTGAGCACCAGGTCTAAGGACAGAGACATTTCCCCAACTTTCAATCATCTCAAACTATATGTCCAAGTAACACTCAATCAATCTTTACTAAGTGCCTACTATGGGCCAGGCACTGTGCTAAGTGATGGGAATACAAAAGGAATAAAAAGACTCTCTGCCCTCAAGGAGCTTACAATTTAATGAGGGAGATAACATGCAAACAAATGTATTATACAGAGCAAGCTAAATAGATGAAAAATAGGAAATAATTAAAAGAGGGAAGGCACTGGAATTAAGAGGGCTTAGGGAAGTCTTCCTGTAGGTGAGATTTTAGTTGAGGCATAAAGGAAGGCCAGGAGTTCAGTAGTTGGAGTGGAGGGAGGGAGAGCATTCCAGACATCAGAGACAGACAGAGGCAAGGGATGGAGTATCTTGTGTGTGGAATGGTGAGAAGTCCAGACACTGGATCCAAGTGTACATGTCAAGGAGTAAGGTGAAAGAATACTGGAAAGGGGGCAGATTATAAAGGGCTCCAAATGCAAAACAAAGCACTTTGTATTTGCTCTTGAAAGCAATAGGAAGCCCCTGGAGTTTATTGAGTCGGGGCTGAGGAGGGTGACATGATCAGATATGTCTTTTAGGATAATTACTTTAGTGATTGAATGGAGGATGGCTTGTAATGGAGAGAGACTATCCACTTGAAGTAGGCAGACCCATCAGCAGGTTATTGTGATAATACAAGCATAAGGTGATGAGTGTCTGCACTAGAGTGGTAGTAGTGTAAAAGGAGAGAAAGGAGTGTATGTCACAAAGGTGAAATGGACAGGTCTTGGCAACAGCTTGGATATGAGGGTGAGAGATAATGAGGAATCCAGGATGACTCCTAGTTTGTGAGTCTTAGGGATTGAGAGGATGGTATTTCCCTTTACAGTAATGGTAATGATAGGGACTGGGGAGGATTTAGAGAAAAAAATAATGGTTCCATTTTAGACATATTAAGTTTAAGATGTCCACTGGACATGCAGTTTGAGATGTCTGAAAGGCAGTTGGAGGTGTGAGATTGGACGTCCTCAGAGATATTGGGGCAGGATAGGTAGATTTGAGAGTCAACAATGTAGAGACAGTAGTTAAATCCTGGGAGCTGATGTGATCACCAAATGAAGTAGTATAAAGGGACAAGAGAAGAAGATGATAGACCGAACCTTGAGGGATAACTATAGTTAAAGGGCAAGATTTGAAGGAAGATCTAATGAGGACGCATAGAAGGAAATGAACAGATACATAGAAGGAAAACCAGGAAAGAGTAATGTCCCAAAAACCTAGCAAGAAGAGAGTATCAAGGAAAAGACTAAAACCTCATCTATTGGAAACCTTTCCCAATTCCTCTTAATTCTAGTAACTTTCCTCTGAGTTTAGCTCCAATTTATCTTCTATATACCTTGTTTGTACATGGTTGTTTTCTTGTTGTCCCTTCCATTAGAAAAGAAGCTTCTTGAGAAGAAGAATAATCTTTTGCTTTTTTTTTTGCATCCCCACTATTTAGCACAGTATCTGGAAAATAGGAGGTCCTTAATAAATATTTATTGACCAAATGACTGACACTAATTAGCATGGGGATTTTTTCTCAGATTGACTCACAACACCAAAGCAGAGCTTCTTCATTGAAAGATCTCAATTCTAGCCCTGGGTCAGTTAGTCAGTCAATAAGTATTTATTAAGCACAGTGCTAAAAGTTGAGGATTAGGCAAAAGAAGACAAAAGCAACAATAACAACCAGTCCTTGCTCTAAAGGAATGCACAACATAATGAGAGAGATAACATGCAAACAACTATGTACAAACAAGTTACATGCAGGAAAAACTGGGAATAATCAACTGGGAAGGCACTAGAATTAAGGGGATTGGGGAAGTCGTCCAGTAGAAGATGGGATTATATCTGGAACTTGAAAGAAAGAAGCCTACTGGCTTCTCTAGTAGAGATTAGGAGGGTGAGAATTGCAGGCAGGGGGAACAGCTAGTGAAAATGTCTGAAATCTAGAGATGGAATGTCTTGTGCAAGGAACTGCAAGGAGGCTAATAGTGTTCTCATAGAGAACAAAGAGGTGGGGGAGGGGACAGTGAAAGTCATAAGAAGACTGGAAAGACAGAAAGGGTCCAAGTTATGAAGGGCATTGAATACCTAACAGAGGATTATATATTTGATCCTGGAAGTGAAAGGGAGCCGCTGGAGTTTATTGAATGAGCTAGTGGGGTGAGGATCACTTTGACAGCAGAGTAGAAGATGCATTGGATTAGGGAGAAATTTAAGTCCCAGAGAACAGCCAACAGGCTAATGTAATAGTCCAGGGAAGAGGTGACTGCTCTCAGAAGGTGGCAGTGCTAGAAGAGAGATGAGGAGCTAGGTATGGGAGGTTTGAGGAGGGATGAAAGGTTTTAGAAAAGCTGCTGAGGTAAGTGGGTTAATTAATTAATTATGGAGGTATAAAAAGATTGTGATTAATAATCTTTATTTCTGCCAGTTAAATCATAATCAGACAATGGACAATAATTACAAAACAGATGTCAACTCCAAATAATTCTATCAATCAGATGCTAGAAATGTAGCTATCTTTAATTTTCTTATTGCTGCAGCCTCTTTTTTAAAATAAGTATTTATTGATGTCTTCTTTTTTTTACATTATCTTAATTATCCTTCCCATCATAGTTAACCCTACCCCTTCCTCTCCAATAAATTTATCCCATATTACAAATAATGTTTTTAAAAACATAAATAGAAAGAAAAAAGTTCATTTAATATAGATGACTTGGCCCACGTGTCACATTTACTTCCCATTCTCAACATACACTAAAAGAAATGTAGTGCTTCACTGGGAGACATAAAAAAAAAATACACGGGGAAGGTCTGGTATGATTCTTTGAATTCCTGCTTCTGTATCTCTTTTCATTATAGGTAGACCCTTTTCAATATCTTATGGATATAATCTCAAAAGTAAAAAATGTGAATGTAATAGTCTGGAGAAAAGAAAGGATGTGGTTGAAACACTATAAAGTCCATTGGAAAAAAACATACCTTAAAATTGGAGGAAGAAGAAAATTACATGTCTGATAATATATTACAAATTTGGAACTCTTTATTTCTATAATTGTTTTCATAAGATCGATTTTAGTTGAAAAATTTTACTTTTCAAGAATACTTTTCTGTGTTCTCCTGTTAAAAAACCATATTCTTTGTTAGACAGTCAGATGAAGGTTATTAAGATTACTTCTCAAAATAAAACGTCTTTAGAAAGCAATGGCTTTTTGAAAAAGCTTCGCCCATTTTGAATCTCTCCTGCCATGCAGTTTTCAGATAAGAGAGCTAAAATCATATTGTTTTATGTATACACATACATATTTTTATGTATATACATAGATATTTACTTTTAAAATTTTTTTAATTTAAATTAAATTTAATTTAAAAATTTAAAATTTAAAATGATGCCTGTGTGTCAAAACATTACATTTTTAACTTAAATCCAGGAAATTATATCATTATTTTCTCCAAATTATTTTATTCAGAATGTGTTCATATGAATGAGACTTCTTTAACATGCTGATAGGGCACACAAGGGTAAATGAGTTGAGATGCTTCCTTTCAGTTTAGAAAGAATGGCCATTTAATTTCTTATGCTTTCCTTTTTCTATTTTTAAAAATAAGTTTTATTGCATGGGTTTTGTTTTTACATGATCATAGCTTTCCCTAGTATCCTTACCTCTTCCCCTCACAGAAAGACACACCATATATCAGGCAGTACTTTTAAAGAAAAAGAAAAAAGAGAGACAATCAGTATAATAGATAATACATTGAAAAAGTCTGAAAGCGTGTGCAATGTTCAACACCTGTAAGTTTCCCAAATTCATGAAAGTGTGGGTTATAGGTGTCCTCTCACATCTTTTTTATTTGAATCATGCTCAATTTTTATAATTTTGCTACACTCACTTTTGATTTTTTTATGATTATTTTTTTCACTTACATTGTTGTAGCCATAGTATTTATTGTTTTCTTGACTCTGCTTGCTTCAGTTTGCTTCAGTTCATGGAGATCTTCCATGTATCTCTGTATTTGCTACATTTTTCATTTCTTACATCCACAGTATTATACCATTGCTTTCAATCCCACAAGCTATTTAGACATTTTCCAAATGATGAGTATCGACTTTGTTTCCAATTCTTTGCTTTCACAAAAAGTATTTCTACAAATATTTTGGTGTATATGGATCTTTCTATCAATACCTTCCTTGGAGTATAAGCACAGTAATAAAATCTCTTGATTAAAAGATATGGCAATTTTTAATAACTTTATTTGCATAATTCCAAATTGCTTTCCCAAATGGTTGTACTCTTACAGCTCTGCCAACATTGTATTACTGTGTCAGCCATTCCAACATTAACTATTGCCATTTAAAAAAAAACACCTTTGACAATTTGTAGGATGTAAGGTAAAATTTCAGCACTGATTTGATTTGTATTTCTATTATTATTAGTGATCTGGAACATTCTTTCATATGATTGTAAATGCTTTGCAATTCTTATGTGAACTGTTTGTACATATCCTTTGACTACCTATCTTGGATACCAAACCTTTATCAGAGAAACATGATACAAATTTTTTTTTCTCTTCTCATTAAATTTCTTCACTTATTATCGTAGGTGCATTAATTTTGTTTGCGCAGAAGTTTTTCAGTGTCATTTAATGAAAGTTATTTATTTTATTTTTGTTATTAACTCTCTTGTTTGGTTAAGAGTGCATCTCCAACCCATAGATGTGGAGGCATATGAGAAGCTATGAGCTACTTCTCTTCTAATTTTAATAGTATTATATTTAATATTAATTTCATGTATCCATGTAGAATGTATTGTTGGAATATGGTAAAGGTATTGGTGTAAGCATAATTTCTGCCAGACTGCTTTCTACTTTTCCCAGCAGTTTTCATCAAATAAGTATCTCTTTCCTAGGTAGTTTATGTTTTCCACTTTATCAACAGGTTATTGAGTTCCATTGTTTTTTTTTAAATTTCTTGTCTACTCAGTTCCAGTGATCTCTCTCTCTCTCTCTCTCTTTTAACCAATATCAGATGGTTTTGATTACTGCCGCTTGATAATATAGTTTGAGGTCTGGAAGTGCTATTTCTCATTTGTTGCTACCTATTTTCTTGATTTCTCTTGATATTCTAAATTTTTTATTTCTCCAAATGTTGAGTAAACATGTTCAATACTATTTTGCTCTGCAGCTTTTCTTCCTTTTTTCTATTCATGAGTTTAAGAAAGATGCAAGCCTACCTCAAACCAAACAGCTATAACCTAGTTTTTAATCAATAGTCATATTTTCAGTGATTGTGTACTTCAGTTCAGAATACTCAGTATCCTTTACTGGATCTTTGTCCAGATCATGCCCAACAAGATGGGTGTCCCATAAGACTTTGTCCTGGGTCCTCTTCTCATCTCTCTCTATCCTATTTCATTTAGTGATCTCATCAGCTCCCATGGTTTTAATTACCATCTCTATGCTGTTAATTCTCAGATTTCCTTATCTAGTACTAGCTTCTCTTATAATGTACACAATCACATTTTAAACTCACTATTAGACATCTCAAACTGGATGTCCCATAGATATCTTAAACACATGTTCAAAACTGAACTCATTACCTTTCCTCCCATCCCACTTCCTATCTTTTTTTTTTATTTCTGATGAGGGTACCACCATCTTCCCAATCACCCAGGGTAACAACTTAGATGCCATCCTCAAATTCTCACTCTCATCCTCTGTGCTCAGTACATTGCCCAGCTCTATGTATTTTACCTTTATAACATCTTTTGTATACACCTTCTCTCTGATGCTGCCCCAATTTCCTCTGACGCTGCCAACTCTATGTTGGACAGGGGGTGGGCCTTCTAGGTCCTTGGTTGTGACTTTTTGACTGAGCTCAATTTTTACAGAACAGATCCGTTTATTAAGGGGATTTGTTCTGTGAATTTAGATTCAGTCAAAGAGCCCCACTTGAGGACCTAGAAGGCCACAGGTTCCCCACCCCTGGTGTAGACCCTCTTTACCTCATGCCTACCTCATCTTCCCCCAGTACAGTCCATTCTCCACTCAGTTGGCAAATTAATCTTCCTAAAATGCAGATCTGACCCTGTTACCCCCTATCCCACTCCCTTTTGATAAACTCCAGCTGCTCCCTATCACTTCCAGTATCAAATATAAAAATCTGTTTGGCAATAAACTATTCATAACTTGGAGCTCTCTTACCTTTCCAGGCTTCTTACACTTTACTTACCCTAAAACACTGTCTCCAGGCTCTAGGCATTCTCACTGGCTGTTTCCCATGACTGGAATACTCTCCCTTTTCATCTCATCTTCCTGAATTCCTTAAATTCCTCCAAGTCCCATATAATTCCATTTTCTACAAAAAGTTTCTCTTTTTCCTTCTTAATGCTAGTATTTTCCCTCTATGGATTATCTCTAATTTATCTTGCATATATTTTATTAGTACATAGATATTTGCTTGTCATCTCCCCCATTAGACTATGAATCCCTTGACAGCAGGTACCATCTTTTGTATTTCTCTGTATTCTCAGCATTTAGCCCAGTGCCTGGAACATAGTAGATATTTAATAAATACTTATTTACTGACTGACCAACCACCACAATACCTTATGAATGAAACCACTAACTAGTCTTTAGGTATCGAATAGTATATATTGTTTGATAAGAACGTTAATTAGAGAAAAAAGAAAATAATAATTCGACTCTCTTGGCAGATAGTCCCA
This sequence comes from Vombatus ursinus, assembly GCF_900497805.2. Taxonomy (NCBI): domain Eukaryota; kingdom Metazoa; phylum Chordata; class Mammalia; order Diprotodontia; family Vombatidae; genus Vombatus; species Vombatus ursinus. Next base: position 612,897 of record NW_020954702.1, read on the forward strand.
TTGATCAAAAACAAAATTGATTGTTGTATGCTTAATTGTTTATAGTTTCTGATAAATTCAAATGTGCTGAAAGAAAAATTCCTTGAATCTGTCAGTGAAAATTTCATAACAAATCGATGTACAGTGAAACAATGTATAATGTATGATTGGCACATAGCCAAAATCCTTAGAACCTTTCAACACATTAGAATCTTGGGAATTGTTTTTTTTTTCTTATTTAAAAAGGACAGGCAATTTCCAGAAGGTTAACATAAGGTTTCCATCCTGAGTAGCAACCTTTTCAAGTTCATATATACAGTTCTGTCTATATGCAGAATATGAAATTGCAAAGAGGAATGAAATGCTCATCAATCAAACATCAAATACCATCAGAATTCAGGAAATACTTTGCATTTCCAATTATCTTATACCATCTTACATATCCCAAGCTCCCTAGCAGGTAAAAAAAAAATTCTTGTGACCCTTTGCAGATGAGAAAGAGAGAGTGAAAGAACAGTATGAAGGTACAATCAAAGATATTCTATTTAATCCTAAATGATTAATGATATATTTCTACTGATACTTTTCATAAGAATATGATTTTGTCTTTATCCTTTGCTAAAGTTAATTCAATGAAAAACTTTCCTTACTATTAATATATAACAACATATAACTGGAAGGACTAATGATTAGTGTTGTTGTTCAGTCATAACTGATCCTTCACGACCCTACTTGGGGTTTTCTTGGCAAAGATACTGGAGTTGTTTGCCATTTTCTTCTCCAGTGGATCTGATGGATCCATTTTGTCAGGCAATCAGAGGTTAAGTGACTTGCCCAGGGTCATACAGCTAAGAATTGTGTAAGGCTGGATTTAAACTCAAGTCTTTCTGACTCTAGAACCAGTGCTCTATCCACTGAGCCACCAGTTGCTTCCAATGGGTAGTAGTCCATTCCTAACTCAAAAACAAAGAAGAAAAATGAGAGTTCCTATGGTAGGGTGGTGTCTGACCATGGAAACTGAGAATCTTTTATGTTAGTTAAGCTAATACCTACTAATGAATTCAGAGAGCCTGTCCCTATGTTTCTTTTGTAGGTGTTTTATGAATCAAATTTGCTCTCAAATGATGACAATATTGGCTCATCATTTCAAAGAGTCATAATTGACATATACTGTGACTTTTGTATAAACATTGGTAGTGATGGTGATTGTTATGCACATGTGCAACATAACCAAACAATGACTGCATATTTAAAGATTCTTTGTACATATAAAGTCTACACTTGGGTTTGATGCTAAATAGATTTACACTGACCAAAACATTTCTCAGAAAAAAATCCATCCCATTCCTTATGCCTCTCAAAAGTCCAAATTGCTTTACAATTTACCTAAAGTTATGCTTCATTATGTCACTCAAACCCCATTGCAGTGGTCCCATTGTAGCTTTATGTATCATAATCACTTGGCTAGCCTGCTAAAATACATTGTCCCCAAACTTCTCCCTTAATGGAGTTGTGATGTGTCCAGTACTGGTAAACTCCTTGCCTCCTAAAGAACTTAATACCATCTCTATTTCTATTTATTGCTAGGGTGTTCTGTGACTTCTCTCCCCATTCCCAGAGTGCCAATTTGCACTGACAGCAGTATTTACTCAAACTGTTACCGTCCTGACCCTCCTATTAAAATTTTACCAATTAATCAGCCCACACTTGTATGGTTATATGGTGGGGGGTAACTCTTAGCTAAATTCTGATGGGACTCCACCCAGAAGGAAGGATCTAATTTTGCCCCAAATACTGGCTGGGCAGAAGGTGTGACAGGCCTTGGTGGAGGGTTGAGGGGAAGACATATAAATCCAATCTATCAAACCCATTTTTTAAAGGAACTTTACCCCCTCCTTTTCAGATCCCCTTCTGGGAACTGGCTGCAATGTGAATTCATCTTCATGAGGCCAGATGCAAATAACTCCCCATATTAGCCACCCAAAAAGAGACAAAGAGCATACTCCCTCTGGAGTCTCTAACAAATGTAGTTGGCTCTGTAAAAGGATATCCTCAAAGAATTATGCCAGTCTATGGAAAACCAAATTGGAGAGCCCCCCCCCCCCCCCCCAGTATTGGACCCATTAGACCACACTCTCCCGAACCTTTGCTCCAAGGACTTCTCAGTTTTCTGTTTGAACTTTTTCTGCAACCACTCTAGGTCCTGGATGAAGAGGGAGTCACTATCTTCCTCCTGAGAACAGAGCTAGGGTAAGTATGGGGCTTTCTAGTCTCCTTTGAGTTCTCTAGTATCTGCTCCAAGCCTGCTCTCTTCCAGTCTCAGGGCTCCTATCTCAATTCCTATCTCTCCTATCTCTGAGCCTAGTGGATTCCTAGCACTTGGGGCCCCTCAGTAGCCATCCACATCAGGAGAGATCTCTTCAGTTGTGCAGTTACCAGGTCCATTAGCTGACCCTACTGTTCACTGCATTTTCCCTGAGAGGTGTTAGGTCCATCTGTAGCTGCTGAATGCACTGATTCCACTTTGATTCTGACTATGCTAACAGTCCGATTTATGCAGCACAGTCAACAACAATCAAGGAAGGCGGGTTTTAGTACTTTCTCAACCCTCTCAGCCAGCCTCTTCTAGCACACACAAAGCTAGTCCCCCTGCCAAAGTGGAAATAGATTCCACCAGGAAGGACTACCAAGAGAAGGTGGAGAGGAGGAGGGAAAAAAAGGGAGAGCTATGGAGTCAAAGAACCAGGCAGTGTCCCACAATCAGTTCAGGTCACTTTTCTTCTGTGTTTGCAGTGTTCTTCCCCCAACTTAACCATGATTTGAGCCATGAGACCAAATCATCTTGTCACAACCTGCTAAGGCTATGCTATTGGCTACGTCGTAGGCAAGATTTAACACCAACACCCTCTTAGTTCAGGTTCAATATCGGGACAAAATGAAGCATTCTCAAGTCACTGAACATTTAACAAAGGAGGTTTAATTTACACAGCAAGAATATGTAACAATGTACAACAAGGATACAGTGGCACTTAGCCTTCTCTGGATGTGCTTTCCTATCTCCATCTGGGTCCTTGTCAACAGGATAAGATGATTTGCAGAGACTGTTTATGCCTTTTGAACAGGAAGCTTCATCAGGGAAGCTAGGGCCAATCAGGTTGCATGGAGGAAGGAAGCTTGGGACATCAGGGAAGCTGGGATCATTGGGGAATCTGGAGTTGAAAAAACGTGTGCAGCAGGAAAACATTGATTATATCATGGATGGTGAAATAGTAGATCATCATGTAATAAATCTGCCTCTTCTTATCTCTAACGGTCTAAGGCAAAATATTTCCCCTGTGACTGATGTCAGTGGGGCATCATGGGGACAATCTAATATCAAGCCTAGTAGGTCCCTGGAAAATATGCCGATGGAACCTCATAGATGTCATTTTGGGAGCAGAACCAGTTCCTCTGGATCATACAGTGAAACCATTTCTAAATGTGAAAAGGAAGATGAGGGAGAAAAGCTCCACCTGACAGCAAATACAGGACTAAGTATGTTATGGCAGAGAAATGCTACTGACTCAATTTGGATATTTTCTCAGGAGAAGCTCCATACCCCACTGGGGAACAAACATGGGTAACCTGGATTAAACAGATATCAGTAGCACTTCCTGGTTGGCATGCATATGATATGGTGAAGAGGGAAGGGTTGACAAAGAACCTCAACAGAAAAGCCTTTATGCCGTTGGAAGGCCTGATGGTCAGGAATCCAGATATGATGTAGTAAAATTACTTACAAAAACTGGAAAAATGCTTTATGGATGGTGAAACACTGAGTCAAGCATATCCCATATTTGTTACATCTACATACCAGAATAGAGGTGAGAAGCTATACGACTTTGTCCTCTGTGTGGATACCAAATCTTGAAAGTTAGTAGAACTAGAGGTAGTAAATTCTGAGACAGAGGATGACGTAAGATTGAAATGAGTATATGTATGCCTTTAATGCAATGAATTTGTTAGATTTCATTTGGGAAGCTAGAATTTTAAGCAGAACCCTCCTAGTCTTGAAGAGTATACCTTATAGATACCATAAGTGACATGGTAAATAGGCACAGGGATGCCCATAAGGATTCTTACTAAGAAACCCATTGTACAAATAGTTCAGGAGCACATGACAGAACTTGAGCCAAAGACACAAGGTCTCAGAGGCACAAACTCCCAAAAGACATAAATAAACCAATGACTATAATAGTCCTAGCACTCTGAACTGTTGGGGCAGGCACCTGAGGAACAGAGGGAATAGGACAGGACACTTCAAGTAAAGGATTGTGTGGGGCTGTGTGGCATTTCATTGACTGAGGAAAAGTGACCAGCATCCACTTACCGGCACTATATCCCCAAAAGTCACTTGTGACAGAGACGTCAGAGGAAAACTGAACTGCCCAGTATTGTAGGAATCTGAGAATCTGAGATTTGGCCCCCAGGGAAACCACTATCAGAGGAGACGAAATCAGAGAGTGAGCAGTGGGGGAAAATGCAGAGGGATGGAGGGGAATGGAAATTGTCAAAGATCTCAGGAAGAAGAAAACTCAAAGAACTTGAACATATGCAGATAAGTCAATAGGAAAAACATTAACAGCAGAAGGAAACATGACTTCCTGATTTAGTAAATGAGTTCAAGCATCTATGAATAAATACTTCAAAACAAAGGAAAAAGATCCAACACTTGGTGAGACAGAGGATTCTATGAAATTTGAAGTCAGCATAGAACCATAACACACTATTCCTGAGTAATTTTAAAAGTAAATGAGAATTATGAGAGAAGAATTTATGGCCTGTGTGGCAAAAATAACGGTAGAATAGACAAACTTGAATCTCACACTAACAAAGACCTTATTGGAAATTTCTATTGCTCTTTCACACCCATTCTCATAGGTCATAAGACCTTGAACAAAAGTGGAAATTAAAAATGTGGATTCCCTTGCTGCCCTAGACAGTGGAGCACAAGTGACCATCGTGTTCCAGTCGTTCTATGGGAGACACTGGAAGAAAATACCTGTTTAACTTCTTGTTGTTCTAGCCTTGGAGGTCTCAGTGACAAAAATTACTCATACTTGAAATACATTGAAGTGACCCTGGAATTTTCTGAAGATGTTTTTAGTGTCAATAAAATAATGGAAATTCTTGTTTTGTTCTGTCTGTACCCTTTAGGCAGCAGTGAAGTTTCAGCACTTTGTTTGACTTCCAGACTGAAACTAATTCCAGGTCAAATGACTTAAGGTCTGCTTTAATATTTAAAGAATGAGGAATTTCCTTACAATGATCACAGTTTCCACTTGATTCACTGAATGCCCACAAAATCAAGTTTGTTGACTCACAGCCATTCTAGAAAAGATGTAGAACCATCCCTTTGGCTGTGACAGATGATCTCAAAGACTAATATTTGGTAGGAATAAGGGGAATAAATCTTGTATATAAAGCTTGGAGTCCTGCTTCCCTTCATAATGAAACTGTGATCAGAAGTTAGATTGAACTTGAAAACCACAACCCCTACACTAATAATATTTAAGGGAGCAGAGAGACATAATTCTAACCTGGTACTTCGTCTCTCTAAAGAGAGCAAAGAGGCCAAATGTTGGCCCCAACTTCTTACTTCCCTTCCATGCAGGAATTAAAGTCTCCCTTGCAGAAGAGTAAGAGAAGAAAAGATTAATAATATCTATTCTAACTCCCTTTGAGTCACACAATACCCCCTTGCTACTTGTGCAGACAGACCTCGCCAGGCTTCTAATTAAAATTCGTTATCTCCTTCAGTTTTGAACATGGGCAATAAACATTATCCTGCAAAGAGAACCATAGGCTGTGCCAGATTGCCACAGATTATCTATGACACACACACACGAAATTAAGAACCCTTGATTTATATGCTTTGTTTGTGGGAATAAAGGCATCATGGGATAGAAGACAGCCAGCCTTGAGAGTTACCTATACCACTAAAATCATGGAAGTGGGGAAGGGTGGAATTGACAGAGAGGAGATGAAGGTGAGACAGAGAGATAGAGAGACAGAATCAGAGACAGCAAAGAAGAAAAAGAAAGATACTTATAAAATGAAAATACAAACTTGAATTCTTTAAGAATGCCTCCATTGAGAGCAAAAACAAAACAAACACCATTGCCACCCCAAATAACTTGTTGTTTTTTTTAATGTCTTTTTAAATTACGTGTGATTTTGTTAACCCATAGGATAAGCATGCCACTTAAAGACAAACTTCTGCATTTTTACCCCACCCCACCCCACCCCACCCCACCTGCAGTAGGAGCTGAAAGGTCTTGGGACAATGGCAAAGCTTTCATGTTATAGATTCACAGGTACCTAAATCTGGACAAACAGAAAGTATAATGAGAAAGTTTACTTTGATCAATAGATCTTAGCTTGCTGAGCTTTCTCTTAGCTTGAAAATCTCATGCTCACCATTGCTTTTTTTTCTAAAAATAAACATGTTCTTGGGGAGAAGTATATGATTTTTAAAAACTTTTTATTTTATTTTCATTTTATGGAATAAAACAAGCATTCCCATAACATAGTACAATAAAAAAAGATGATTGCACACAAAACTGTGAATCTACTATGCACAACTTGCTATTCTTTTCAAATATACAACAAAACTATCACATAAATTTATTTTTTTTCTTCCCTCTGCCCCCCCACCATAGAGATGGCTACCATTAGACACAAACAGGTAAGTGTGTGTGTATATAAAATTATTTTATACATACTTCTATTAGTTCTTTCTCTGGATGCAATCATCTATTTTCATATGTCCTTTATAGTTAATTTGGATATTTGTAATAGACAAAATAACTTATTCGCTCAAAGTTAAAACAATATTGATATTACTGTATACAATGTTCTCTTGGTTCTGCTCATTGCACTCTTCATTATTTCATACAAGTCTTTCTATGTTTTTATAAAATCATTGAGCTCATTATTTCAGGCATTCCCCAATTGATAGGCATCCCTGTAATTTCCAGTTCTTTCCCAACACAAAGAGAGCTGTTAGAAACATTTTAGGACGTATAGATTCTTTTCTTTTCTCTCTAATCATCTTTGGAAATAGACCTGGTAGTGGTATTGCTGGGTCAGTGGGTATAGGTAGTTTAATAAGTCTCTGGGCATAATTCCAGATTGCTATCCAAAATGGTTGGATCAGTTCACAATTCCACAAAGGATGATTTAGTGTCCCAGTTTTTCCACATCCTTTCCAACATTTGTCACTTTCCCTTTCTATCATTTTAACCAATCTGGTAGGTGTGAGATGGTATCTTGAAGTTGTCTTAATTTGCATTTCTCTAATCAATAATGATTTAGAGAATTTTGTATGACTACAAATTATTTTGATTTCTTCATAAGAAAACTGCCTGTTCATATCCTTTGATTATGTATCAATTAGGGAATGACTTATATTCTTATAGATTTGCCAAAGTTTCTTTATATATTTTCGATGAGACCTTTATCTGAAAAGTTATCTATAAAATTTTCCCCCAATTTTCTACTTTCCTTCTGATCTTGGTGACATTTATTTATACAAAAACTTTTTAATTTAATGTGATTGAAATTATCCATTTTACAACTAACTTTGCCTCTATCTCTTTTTTATTCACAAATTGTCCGCCTATCCATAAGTCTAATGTGTAATATATTCCATGTTCTCCTAATTTTCTTGTAAAATCTCTCTTTATATTTAAGTCATATATCCATTTTGATCTTATCTTGGCAAATGGTGTGAGATATTGGTCCATGCCTAGTTTCTGTTGAGACAAAAAGATTCAAAAGAAATAGTTTCTGAGTAATTTAATTATTTTATTAATAAAGTCAGCATGTTTATTAATAAAAGGACGTTCATTTGGCTGTCTCTCTTAAACAAAAGACCTCTCATGGCAATGAGCTCACAGTTTATATGCCCTTTGAAGAGTAGGTCTTCCTGAGGGGTACCAATTGACTCTGATTGGTTAACACAATGGGAGGTGGAATGTGTGACTTGGGTCACCCAAATCTTGTTCAAGGAGATATCAATTTCCATATCACCTGTCTTGACAAAAGGGAGAATCAACATTTCCCCATACCTCTCTGAGCAAACACAATGAGCAGGAACACACACATTAGCCTAAACTTATAATTTCTTTTACTGTCTGATTAGATCTTGGCCTGGGTAAATCTTTAAGAGAGATTTCCCACATTGGTTGTTATTAAATTAGTTATTAAATACAAGAGAGAAATATTCACCTCTCACACTACCATACTGCTTTCCTGTTTTCCCACCAATTTTTACCAAATAATGAATTCTTATCCCAAAATCTTGTCTTTACACTTGTCAAATATAAGGTTATTATGTTTATTTGCTACTGTAAATTGTAATGTCTACTCTATTCCATTGATGTACCTTTCTATTTCTTAGCCAGTGGAAGATCATTTTGATAATTACTGCCTTATAATGCAGTTTAAGATGTGGTACTGCTAAATCTCCTTCCTTTACAATTTTTTTTTCATTATTTCCTTTGATATTCTTAACTTTTTGTTTTTCCAAATGAATTTTGTCAGTATTTTTTTCTAATTCAACAAAAAAAATTTTTTTTGGTAATTGGGATGGCATTGAATATATAAAGTGGTTTGGGCAAAATTATCATTTTTATTATATTGGCCCTGCCTACCCATGAACAATGAATATTTCTCCAATTATTCAAATCTTATTTAATTTGCGTAAAAAAGTTTTTTTTTATAATTTTCTTTATATAGTTCCCAGGTTTATTTGACGGGTATAATCCCAGGTATTTTATATTGTCTATGGTTATTTTAAATGGGGTATTTTAAAATATCTCTTCTTGCAGAGTTTTGTTAGTGATATATAAGTATGCTGATGATTTATAGGGATTCACTTTATATCCTGCTACTTGGCTAAAATTATTATTTGTTTCAACTAATTAGATGAATCTAACAAAAAATGAATAAGAAAGAAGTTAAGAAAATGAATAGAATTTTAGATAAACTTGATAGGTTAGATGTCTAAAGAGAATTGAATAGAAATAGAAAGGAATATACCTTTTTCTCAGTGATTTATGGGACTGATGTGGTCTAGAGGTTAGGGGTCTTGGCACCCCCAAATCATGATACCTGGGTCCTGCCTGAAAGAATTCGACCCAAGCCTTCTTGCAGCCAAAAACAAAGTTTATTGAAGATTTGCCATATTAGCTAGAGTCTGAGCATCTATGGACTATTGGCTAGATTGTGAAAATCTGAGCATCTTAATGGAGACAAGATGGACCTTATATACAGAAAGACCATGGGAGAGTGGCCAAATAGTCCATGAGGTAATAGAATTCCCAAGGATGGGAAATGGAGCCTAGGTGGGACCAAGGGTGGGAAGTGACCTGGGGCCATAGGGAGGCAAGACAATGGAGGGGATATTGGGTGTAGTCACAATGAAAGACCAGTTGATGGGACTATAGCCACCAGAGATTTGGCCATGTGGGAAAGTACAGAGTCCATGAGGTAATAGAATTACCAATGGTCTGGGCCAGAGTTTTTCCTTTCTGGGGCTCAGATTCCAACCCCATCGTTCCCCCCTCAAACAAATGGGACCCAAATTCTTTTGGGATAAGGGGAGAAGGTCTCAGCTTCTGAAACTGCTTCCTGCTGGCAAGGGGCATAGAGTTGTCCCTGCCTCAAGGGGGTCCCAAAGAGGAGGTTGACTGGAACTGGGCACAGGCTGCATCCAGGGAATGGAAGTAGAGACATTGGCTGGTACTCGCTGTTTGCTGCCAACTATAGGTGAATAGCCTGTAGTCTGGAAGACACAAAGCTGACAGAAAAGACTGCAGGGCCCAGATTTAGGGCCCAACTTTGAAAGGATAAAACGTCCTTAGCTCTGCTTAGATTCAGATAATTCAGTTTTCTAACCATGAAGTATCAAATCCACCTCATAGCCAGACTCAGTAATAGCCAGGTGGGTAACATTCCCTTTCAAAGGAACATAATGGGGAAACTGAGCCAGGAGGATCCCATCTTAGGCTGAGGCTAAAATTGTCCTCTCAGCTTTTCCCGATGCTGACTTCTCACCAATATCACCTTCTCTGAATAGCTTGTGGCATTTCTTTCATACAGTGGATTATTGATTATTGATGGATTACGACCCATCAGACAGCTCAAAATAAAATCCTATGAACTTTTACCTCAAAGAGCAAGTTTTATGAACCACAGCTTAGGAAAAACTTTTCCAGGATTTACATTTCAACTTAAATTTGTCCTCATGTAAAAGCCAATCATTAGAGATTTCTATACAAAATCCAAACAAGTTTTTTTTTTCAAGTTTACACATTAAAACAATAACCTACAATAGCCAATTTCAGCAGTAACCAAATTATGACAAGTTGACTGACATAATTCCCTGATGTCAAAAAAAAAATTTAGCTCAACTGTCTCACACTTCTGGGGAACATGGGGAGGTCTGGTGCACAGAGGGAAAAGAGAGATAGGAGGCATAAAAAGGGAGTGTTCAAACAACAGATCCTCAAGTAGGCAAGGGAGAGGGTATGTCCCTTCAATGCCCATGATCTGACAGGTAGAGGGGCAAGTAGGGCCAGGGTAGAACAGAGAACATAGCCAAGTGGGTAACCTTACCTTCGATTTAGCCCAGGGCTTGGTGAGAGAGATGGAGAAAGTGGGAGTGCTACCAAGCCCCAAACTCCCCTGTCATTCCCAGTCTTGAGAAGACTGTAGGATGGGGTACTGAGGGGCGACTCCACCACTTTTCCAACCTTGAGGACAATCCTTCCTCCAATGTCCCTCCTGATCACATCTTGGACACAGTCCCAGTGGCATTGGTCGTGGGAGCTCCCTCTGGGGGGGTGCCCTGGAGGGGCATTCCTTGGACCAGTGGGCCTCCTTGTGGTCCTCACTGCCCGAGTTGACAGGCTTCCTCTGAGAAGATGCCCTGGCGGGACACTTCTTGGACCAGTGACCTTCCTGGTAGCATCAAAAGCAGGTTTTCCCACTGCCAGAGTTGCCAGGAACACCCTTGGGTCTTTTCTTGGCTATGGCAACAGCCAAGAATTGAGCATGTTCTCTGTCTCTATCCCTTTCCCTTCTTTTTCTTTCCTCCGTTGCTACTAAGTCTCTATTGTTAAAAACTCCAAAGGTCGTCTCCAGTAATTGGGCCTGAGGTGTTTGGGGTCCAATTGCCAATTTCTGCAATTTCCTCCTAATATCTGGGGCAGACTGATTAAAGACATACATGCTAAGGATTGTTGCCCCTTCTATAGAGTTGAGATCTAAATTAGTATATTTTTTAATAGCTTCTACTAGCCTGTCTTGCAAAAGGGCAGGGTTTTCCTTTTCTCCCTGAGTAATTTCCTTAATTTTTTTGAAGATTTACTTGCTTTTGGAATGCAGTTCTTAGCCCTTCTAACAGGCAAATTACCATGTGGTCTCTTTTTGCCCTATCCTCACTCTCCTGATAATCCCATCCTGGGTCAGTAGTGGGAACAGCAGCTGTTCCTGGGGGGGTATTTTGTGGGGTCATAGGTAGCAAAATGATCCCCAAATTTTTGGGCCTGTTCCCAGATTCTCCTTTTCTCTTCAGTGGTACAACAGGTGGAGAAAAAGATATGCAAATCACCTCAAGAAAGCTCAGATTGTAGGGACATGTCCCTAAAGCCCTCAGTAAACTTAGTGGGATCTTCTGAGTATCTCCCCAGTTTTTCTTTTACCTGATTGATATCTGAGATGGAGAACAGAACATGCACCCTAATTGTCCCATTAGGGGAGGCAGGAACTTCCCTTAGAGGAAAGAGTCCTGAAGGCTCTGTGGGAACAGAGGCTGGGGAGGACACTGGAGGAGGGGGAGGGGTCGGGGGAGGAGCTGGGGCTGAGGCCAAGGTCTGGGTGGTCTTTGCCTCAAGGTGAAGGGCCTGGGGAGGAGGTGTCTCCAAAACCTGAGCAGGGGTTCCCTCCTGAGCAGGGGTCTGAGGAGAAATTGCAGGGTGGGAAGGGGGTTGGGATGGAGGAAAAGGGGGGGAAAAGCAAGGGAAAGAGGGGTTAGGCAAGGAAGGAGGGGGATGGGAAACGGGGGGCCAAGGGAAAATGGGGAGAATAGGGAGGGGGTAGAGACTGGGAAGATGCTATAGCCCTGGGAGCCATAAAAAGAGGGTCATCCAAAAAGTCTGGTTGATCCCCACTCCCCATTTGTGGGGTGGCTGTAGCTATGGCATCCTACAATCTTTTCTGAGAATGGGGTCCCGAGAAAGTTCTACAAAAGTCATTACGTAGACAATCTCCACCCATTTTCCTTCTCTGCTACAGTATCGGTTTAACTCTGAGAGCATATTTTGCTCTAATGTCCCGAAAATGGGCCATGCCTCATAATTTTCCAGGTGATACTGAGGCCAAATGGTGTTGCAAAAGAACACCAGCCTTGTCTTTTGTAGTTCTTTAGAGAAACCAAATTTTTCCCAATTTCGTAAAATATAGCCCAAAGGCGAATCTTCAGGAATTGAAGAGGATTGACCCTTTGGGTGTGGGGACTGGAAGTCCCTCCCTCCTAAAAAAAAGATTAAGGAATAAGACTCAAGAAATAGACAAAAAATTCAAAAACCCAAAGAAGTACATTAATTTTTCCCAGGTCCCTGGCGCTGAGAAAATTGAGAGGCTCATTTCCATGGTCTTGAACAGAACTACTGAACCGAGAGCCTGAGAGCAGAGGCCAAGCCTTTCTAGTTGCTTGGAAATCCACCACTTAAAAAAAAAAAAAAGAAAAAAAAAAAAAGAAGAGGGATTAGGAGAAAAGGGTAGGCTTACATATCTTCCAGTCCTTGCTGGTGAAGAGTTTGGTGTAGGCAGTTTTTCCCGGTGCAGGGAACCATATGATGCGGTCTAGAAGTTAGGGGTCCTGGCACCCCAAAATCACGATACCCAGGTTGTGCCCAAAAGAATTCAACCCAAGCCTTCTTGCAGCCAAAAACAAAGTTTATTGAAGATTTGCCATATTAGCTAGACTCTTAAGGAGTCTTAGCATCTATGGGCTATTGGCTAGATTGTGAAAAATCTGAGCATCTTAATGGAGACAAGATGGACCTTATATACAGAAAGACCATGGGAGAGTGGTCAAGTAGTCCATGAGGTAATAGAATTCCCAAGGGTGGGAAATGGAGCCTAGGTAGGACCAAGGGTGGGAAGTGGCCTGGGGCTATAGGGAGGCAAGACAATGGAGGGGAGATTGGGTGTAGTCACAATGAAAGACCAGTTGATGGGACTATAGCCACCAGAGATTTGGCCATGTGGGAAAGTACAGAGTCCATGAGGTAATAGAATTACCAATGGTCTGGGCCAGAGTTTTTCCTTTCTGGGGCTCAGATTCCAATGCCATCAGTACCTTTACAAAGGTTGACCACATATTAGTACACAAAAATTGTATAGTTAAAAGAAGTATTTGGATTTCAATCTTAGGAATTACTTGAGATTTTGGTTCCCTAAGGTTTTTCCCCAAGACTTAGAAATATTGACTGAGGACAATAGTAATATTACTATGAAAATGTAACCATGGGTCATATAAAGCATGGTCTTCTTATTTTTCTTTTCTTTCTAACAGCTGTTATAGAAAGTTTAATAGTAATTTAATGTAATTAATTTTCTTCCTACTTGTGTAATCAAAGTAGTATAAACAGTATTTTTTCACAGATTGAACAAAAAAAAGTTCAGACAATTTTTTTCTGTGTGTTTAAGCATACAATGTAAAGTGAATAATAGAAACAATTATCTGGATAATTCATAATTAGGGCCTAGGGTCCCTTTCAATTCACTGGGTAGATACCCCCAGCAATAGCTACCCTAGATCCAAGATACTCTTTGGTTTTATATCGTTTAAAACCATTAACTCCTTGCACCTCTACCAATGTATTTGTCCTTAATGATCAGACAGAACTCACAATTAGTTTAAAGCAAAGTTCAAAGCATTTAATGAAATCGCATAATATTAAAAAAAAATACATTTTCCCAATAAACCTATGATGTACTCTCCCCCCAAAATATACATTTATGGAAAAGGTGGATATATTGAAGGAACATATGCAGGGGGCAGATGGAAGGAACATATATGTCCAGGGCACAAACACGATGGGATACACACACAGGGATCACTTACGGATAAAGTATGTGTGTGAAGAGTGAATCAACCTCTCGGGATGCTGCAAGACCACTTCAGCCCCATGCTCTTTCTGCTGGTTTGCTCTAGAGTAAATTTGTTTGGTAAAACTTAAATTTTATATAATAAAAATTGTGCATTTTATCTTATGTGATCCTCTCTATCACTCATTTATTCATGAACTCTTTACCTATCCATAGATTCAAAAGGTCATTTCTTCTTTGCTCCTCTAATTTGTTTATGGTGTATACTTTTGTATGTATCTTGGTGTATGATGTAAGCTGTTGTTCTAAATTTGATTTCTGCCACACTACTGTCCAGTTTTCCAAGCAGTTTTTGTCTAGTAATGAGTCCTTCCCACAGTAACTGGTGTTTTTGGATTTGTTAAATACTAACTTGATTAGTTTTTTATTTATATTTGCATGTTGTTGTTCACTTGTTTCAGTCATGTCTTTGTAACCCCATTTGGGATTTTCTTGGCAAAGATACTGGAGTGATTTGCCATTTCCTTCTCCAGCTCATTTTTCCAGATGAGGAAAATGAGACAGAGTTAAGTGACTTGCCCAGGGTCAGTCAGCTAGTAAATGTCTGAGGCCAGATTTGAACTCAGGTAGATGAGTCTTCATGACTCCAGTCCTGGCACTCCATCCACTGTGCCACCTAGCTGCCCTGCATTTATATGTTGTTCTCCTAATTTGTTCCATTAGATGATATCTATTTTTTAGCCCAATCAGTACCTAATCATTTTAATTATTAAGCTTTTGTAGTACATTTTGAGATCTAATACTGCTAGGCCCTCTTCTACTTTTTCATTATATCCCTTAAGATCCTTGACACTTTATCCCTTTATAAGAATTAATATTCTTTTTGGAGTTTTGTTGGTACAATACTGAATAAGTAAATCAATATTGTCATTTTTATTATGTTGGCTTGATCTATGTGTGAGTAATTAATAATTCCTTAATTATTTAGGTCTGTCTTTTATTTCTTCAAAGAGTGTTTTGTAATTAGATACATAAAGTAACTGGGTGAATTTTGGCATATATGCTCCCAAATATGTTAAACTTTCTGGCAACTATTTTTAATGGAATTCCTCTTTCTAGCACTTAACATGTCAATAAGCATTTACTATGTGCCAGACACTTCTCTAAGCACTAGGAACGCAAACACAAACAGCAAGAAAGTTCTTGCTTTCAATAAGCTTACATTCTAAAGGGAAAGACAACACAAAGAAGATGGCTGAAAAGAGGGGAAGTGAATTTGGGAAATATGAAAATACCAATGCAGGGCATTGTGGAAAAAGTCCAAAAGTCCTGGAGTGTAGCCTGGAAAGCATTATATTGGAATGTTCATAATTAATGTAGATTTACCTAATTTATAATTTAAATTAATTTTATTTTTATATAAGATTTTCTAGGGTAAAAATGATGATAATATCATCAAAATGATAATTTTATTTTCTCTATGTCTGTGCTTATTCCTTCATTGAATTTTTCTCTTCTTATTGCTATAGTTAGAATTTCTAGCACTATGTCAAATAGTAGTGGTAATAATAGATATCTTTGTTTTACCTTTGGCATTATTATTAAGGTCTTCAATTTTCTACATTACAAATAAAGTTTGCTCTTGAATTTAGATTAATATTATTTATGTATATTAAATAAAGGTTCATTTACTTCTATAATTTCTAGAGTTTTTAATAGAAAAAACTTTATTTTGTCCAAAATCCTCTTCAGCACTTATTGATATAATCATATAGTTTTTATTATGTATATTATTAATATGAGTTTTTATATTTCTAGTCTTCCTTATGTTGGAGAAACCCTATGTGCCTGGCATAAACACAATCTAATAATGTATAATCTTTCTGGTATATTATTATAGACTACTTGCTAATATTTTATAAATTTTTGCATCAATATAGATTAGGGATATTGGTCTGTAGTTTTGTTTCTCCACTTTTCTTATCCCTGTTTCAGATATAAAGACTATGTTTTAATACTAAAAAAGAATGAAAGTATAAATATAAATCCATCTGGTCTGGAGTTGTTAGATTTTCTTCCCTTTGGGAGTTCACTTTGTCACATATAATTTCTTTTCCTGATACTGGATAATTTAAAAAGTGTATATATATTTTGATAATCAGTATATTTTATATTCTTGCATGTATACATCTAATTTATCTGAGTTATCCAAATTGCTAGTAGGTAATTGGACAAAACAGTTTCTGACATTTTCTCTGCAATTGAGACAATTTTTATTTTACTTTTTTACAGTTTGGTTTTCTATTCTTTTTTTAAAATCAGGTTGACTTGGGTAGAGCCAAAATGGTGGGGAAAAGGCAGGGACTCACCTGAGCTGTCTCAGATTCATCTACAAACAACTGAAGTTACTCCTCAACACCCACAAAAGAATGGGGTAGAACAATTTTCCAGCCCAAGACAACCCAGAAGGTCAGCAAGAAAGGTCTAACCCAGGGGTTAGAGTGGAGGGCAGGCTGTGCCAGAACATGACACACCCCAGCAAACCAATGCCAGGCCTTAAGAGCAACTGAATTAATGATGGCAGTGGCTGCTTCCATAACTCTCAGTCCAAAGACAATACGGGCGTTGTCAAATAACTGATGAGAAGGAAATTACAGGGGTCTCTTTTCTGGCACTGGAAGCAGAGTTCTGTTGCATTACCCACATGGAAACTAGTGGCAATACTGAGTCTCAGTTCCAAGGCAAGGATGAGTACTAGCACACCAGAGCTTGTAGCTCTAAGAGAGCAGGGACCCTCTTCATAGTTCCAGGGCAGAAAAGAGTGCTTATGGTCACTCACACACCAGAGTATAGGTCAAGAGAGAAGTGACCAGACCTCTCCTTAGATCATACCACCTTGTACAAACTGAAAACTTACAGATCCCCAGAACTAGTTCAGAAAACAGCAACATGAAAAAACCTGAAGCTTGGGACAGTGCCTCTTCAAAAATAAAGAAATAAGCTAGAAAAATGGGCAAACAACAACAACAAAAAAAGGACCTGACTATAGAAAATTTCTATGGAGACAAAGAAAATCAAAACACATACTCAGAAGTAGACAACAAATGTCAAAAATAGTCATATCTAAAGCATCAAAGAAAAATGTGAATTGGTCTCAGGCCAAAAAAATTCCTAGAAGTGCTCAAAATTTTTTTTAAAAAATTAAATAAGAGGAGCAGAGGGAAAATTGGGAAAAGAAATGAGTGATAGAAGAAAATTATGGGGAACAAAGGGGTGAAACAACTTGATAAGGGAGGCACAAAAATACTGAAGAAAATAACAGCTTCAAAAACATAATAGGCCAAATGATAAAAAAGACACCAAAAACCCCTGAAAATAAGTCTTTAAAAAGCAGAATTGCCCAAATGAAAAAAAAAAAAAAAAGATGTACAAACATTCATTGAAAAAAAAAGAAAAAAAATTTAAAAAGAGAATGGCCAAAAGGAAAAAGAGGTTAATTCAGAAAAACCTGGAAAGAGTTGTATGGAATGATGCCGAATGAAGTGAGTAGAACCAGGAACGTTGCACACAGTAACAGCCATGTTGTGTGATGAGTAACTTTTATAGACTTAGCTCTTCTCAGCAATGCAAGGATCTAAGACATTTCCAAAAGTCTCATGATGGAAAATGCTATCCACATCCAGACAAAGAACTAAGTATGGAGTTTGAATGCAGACCGAAGCATACTATTTGCTCTTTTTTTCTTCTGTTTTGTTTTGTTTCTTCTTTCTTGTGGTTCCTCCTATTGGTTCTAATTGTTCTTTACAACATGACTAATATGAAAATATGTTTAATAGGAATGTATATGTAGAGGCTACATCAGATTGCAAAGCCATCTTGGAGAGGGAGATGGGGAGGGAGGGGGAGAAAATTTAAAACTCAAAAGCTTATGGAAGTGATTGTTGAAAACTAAAAATAAATTAATTAATTAAAAAAGAAAGAACAGATGCAGTATGAATGCAGATCAAAGCATACCTTTTTTCACTTTATTTTTCTTGGGGTTTTATTTTTGGTCTACATTTTCTTTTACAATAGGACTAATATGGAAATATGTTTTGCATGACTGCGCATGTATAACCTATTTTAAATTGCTTCCCTTCTCAAACAGGATACAGGAAAAGGAGAGAGGGAGAGAATTTGTAGCTCAAAATTTTTTAAAAAATGAATGTTAAAGTTGTTTTTACATCTAATTCAAAAAAATAAAATATTAAAAAAAGAAAGCCATAATAATTCTTTATATTGTAATGACCAATAATGATTCCAGAAGACCAATGATGAAGCATGCTATCCATCTTCTAACAGAGAGTGCTATACTCAGGGTGCAGAACGAGAAATAATATTTCTTAGAAATGGTCAATGTGGGAATTTGTTTTGCTGGACTATGAATATTTGTTACAAAGGTTTATTTTTTTCTAATACTTGCAATAGCCTAGTTGCACTGCTCATTTAACTTGCCACGGATTCTGTTTTATGGGTCCTTTGACCTTGGAGTTTTTGCATGAATTGTAGTGTATTGCTCTATGAGCTGCAGCAAAGTGGGCCTGTATAATTTCTCAATTTCCTGAATTTTAAATACATGATGAGAATGGAAGGCAGCATAGTAGTGGTAGTTGAAGAGTATGTTACTACTAATCTCCTAAATAGGAAAACAAACAAACAGCACAGGAGTAGAAGCAATGCAGGAGTTGGTCTTGAGGTTGTTTTTTTGTTTTTTATCAACTTTGTTTCATGCAGTAGTACTAAAGAAGTAACGAACAAAGAGGAAAAGCTGGGAGCCGAAGGCACTCTAGAGAGGAGGCATGATCCCTGCTGCCCAGTAACAGGAGTACTGAGGAAGAAGTCCTGTAACCTAATTTCTAGTTCCAGTTCTGACACTAATTAGCTGTACAAGCTTTGTCATATCACTTCATTTTTCTTGATCCTAGTTACCTTATCTGTCAAATGAAGGAGTTGCAGTAAATAATCTTTCAGATGTAATCCACTTATAAAATTCCTTGACTGGGATGTTGGTCAGAGAATACTTAAGCAATCTCCTTCATAGTTATTTTTTTTTTGTCTTATTGCTTGTACCTTTTCTTCAAAGGAATGCATTAGTCAATCTAAACTGGAAAAATGATACCAAACCTATTTCAACCAATTCTTAATGATTTGTGATAGCACAATTTATACAAGGAAGCACTTCTGTTATATTAATGTAAGTGGTTTGACACATTCATTTAAAGGAAAGGCTATACTGAAGCCTAGGGTAGATGAAGATAATTTCCAAGAAGAGAAGTCATTCATATGCAAATGCACCAGCTAATCCTTTCATAAAGTATTTAATAGGTCATTGAATTTTGTCTATCCTCCCCTATCTGCCAATATCCCTAAAGCACAGGTCTGACCATGTCACTGCCCTATTTAATAAAATCCAGTGGCTCCCTATTACCTTCAGCATCAAATATAAAATCTCATTTATCATTCAAAACCTTTCATGACTTACTCTTCCTCACTTTGATCCAGTGACAGTGGCTTCCTTGCTATAGTACTCTACATATTCTAACTCTGGACATTTTTACTGGCTGTGTCCCATTCATGGAATGTTCTCTCCTTCTCTCTGCCTCTTGGCTTTCCTGGTGTCCTTTAAGACCCAGTTAAAATGCTACTTTCTACAAGAAGCCTTGTTTTCCCAATCCTCCTTACTTCTAGTGTATTTCTTTGTGGGTTTTTTCCTATTTCTCCTGTATATAGTTTGTAGATAGTTATTTACATGTTGTCTTTCCCTGTAGATTGTGAGCTTAGATTCTCGAGGGTCAAGATTATCTTCTGAGTTTCTTTGTGCCCCCATTACTTAGTACAGTGCCTGGCACATAGGAGGTGCTTAATAAGTGTTTATTAATTGACTGACCAAGAAGTCATACTTTGTGTATAACTTGAATACAAAAATTTCTGTTGATTGATTTATCTGACTAAAATCATGCAGCTAATTTGCTCTATCTTCCAAGCCTGGTTGAGGGAATGAATTGACTAAGGGTAGTAGCTTGATTAATTTGCTTCCTGTGGCACAGATGACAACTACAAGAAAGTTGACTGCACTTTTGGCAAAATTTTATTTCTGTGACTGGTGAAAATATCATTGTAACAATTTGCTGAGATACAAAGGCCAGGCAATTGCTCAAGTCGATAACCTGTTGGCAGCAAATGAATTTGTACTGCAGATGTTTTGATTTAATTCAAACTCATTTGGGTTTTAAGTAATAGAGACTGTTCCTCTATCTCAGCTGAACCAAATTAATTTACAGTAAATAAAGCAATCAAGTCTACTAATTGCTACGAACAAGAATTTCCCAGTGTTGCAGAATTTTCAGGGAAATTACATTATAGAAGCCAAGTGTTCACTTTTAAAATCATTGGAGTATAAAAATTTCTTGCTCATTGTTTTCTCTGTTTCACCATTTAGTATCAGTGAATTTAATTTACCTGCAAAGACATCATAAAGGTAATGTTAACTTTCACAGTTTTGCTTCTGACTTCACAGATTTGACCACCACACTTCAGCTGCCTTCTCATCCTGGAACTCCCCTCTTAGCCCTTGAAGCTCTCTTCTCCCATTGAGTCCCTCTAAGAATTTCCATTTTGAGGAAAGTTCCAAACCATCCATCTTTCATTCTTCTCCTGGCTCTGCTTCCTACTCCCTAGACTTTGCCACTGTTACTCAACTGCCTTCTCACCCTGGAAGCTCCTTCATTACCTCTGGCCTTCTCACTCTGGAAAATCCTTCCAATTCCCTTCCAGGCTCTGCTTCTTATTGTTGTACATTATTACAAAAGCTTCTCCCCTCCACTCTGTCACTTGCTTTTCAACTCCCTTTTATACGTTATCTTCCCCTGTTAGAAAGTAAGGGCAAAGACTATCTTTCTTTTTGCTCTTCCTTGTATTCTTCGTATTCTTTGCATGGTGTCTGGAGCATAGTAAATACTATGCCTGTTGACTGACTTAATGTCATAATACATTTTGCAAAGGACTGAATCAAATACTACCTCTTAAATATTACCATGATATAAAAGCTACATAAAGCACGTATATGGTAATGAAATTTAGCCTTTTTATCTAATGTTTCTTCCTTATATTAGTTCTATCTTATTCTAAAAGCCATTTTGGGGTCTTCAACCCAGGTACTTAGATGATTCTGGTGTTTCTGCGGTGTGGTTATTCCTCCAATGGTGCAGGTCATAACTCAAGCCATGCTTTGTTATATTTTTAATAACTCAATCAATCACCCTATTGTCCAACTCTCCTTCTAAGAGACTGAGAAGGAGCAGTGAGATAGTCAAGAGAAATATATAATACAACAGAGTCATGGAATCCTGGAGTGAAGAAAATATCAAAGAGAAGATAGTGCCAAAGGCTGCAGAGAGGTCAAGAAGGATGAAAATTGAGAAAAGGCCATTAGATTTGGCAATTAAGAGATCATTGATAAAATGTAAATTTTATTCCATTTCCCTTTATTATCCCATTTCACCTCAGCTATTTATATAGCTGGATTTGATGTTACCCACAAGCATTCCTCTTCCATGTTTGTGAACTCTGGAAAGGAAAACAGAGGATAAAGTGTGTGGGGAGGGGGCGGCAAGAAGCTGAGCCTGGAGAGGAGGGTAGGAGGATTTTTCAGAGTTTGTGAAAGGAATTTTAAAATTCCTTTATCTGATTATAATTTTTAATCATTTGTCTCTCCCTTATGAACTTTGCTCTTCATTCTTACCATGACCTTGAATCACTCCACCCTTCAGTTCTTTCTCAGGCTATCACCCTTCCACTGATGGCACTTCCTCCTCTTTAAAGTCTTCATCTTCAACTCTAAACTCTCCTCTACACCAGAGATATAAAACTCAAATAAAAATGGGAACCACTAAGCTGTGTATGAGGATCCCTAAGGTCTACATATTGATGTAAGAAGCCATATATAATATTATCTGTGTTCTATCATATTTTTTATTTATTTTATTAACAATTTCTTAATTGCATTTTAATTTGATTCTACCACACTTGGGAGTATTGCGGCAGCAATGTAGCCTACTGACCTATATTTGGCACCTCAACTTTACACTAAAGTCCCTTTCTCTCTAATCCTATCACTAATTATGCCTTGCCAAGCCCCAACTTTGTACTGCTCCCACTGACACACCAGTGAATACAATATGAGAAAACAGTTATACTGTGTTAACTGGGTCCACTGCAAATGTGTTATATAATTGTACCTGGGCCCTCATTGCAGCAAGACAAATATTTTATACCTTCCCAATTGATCACTACTCCACCAATTACAGTGACAATTGCAAACCTTTTCATTCCTCCTCAAATCTTCCATAATACCTCACTATGTCAGCTAAGAACCTTGTCTCATATTTTGTTGGCAAAAAAAAAAATGGCAAGGCCATTCACCAACAGCTCCCTCTTCATCTCATCTCACTTAGTATACATATCTCACGATTACAAACCTTTCTCTCCTCTGACACAGCTGCCATGTGGTACAGGCTTTTTTTACTTCATTCCTGGACTATTGCAATAGCCACTGATTCGTTCCCCTGCCTCAAGTATCTTACCATTCTAGTGCATTTATCTATCATAGTGATCTCCCCAAAGTACATAGCTGACCATATCACTACACTACTTAGTAAACTTCAGTGGTTCTCTATTACCTCCAGAATCAGTCAGTCAGCATTTAAGTGTCCTCTATGTGCTAGGTGTTGTGCTAAGCATGAGGAATTCAAAGAAAGGCAAAAGAAAAATGAATAGCTGGTTAAGAAAATGTTTCAAGGAAAGATTCTGAGTTTCTTAAAACAAAGCAATGAGGGACTCTTGGCCAAGATAAAGTGAACTTAATAAGGACTGGTAAGACTATTTCTTGGAGCCTTACAAAACTAATCAAAGGACTTTCAACTGGAAAAGGGGAGAGAAAATTAACAATACACATACACTCACATATTATCCACCAAAATAGATACCATAAACAAGAAGAGATGCACGGAAATTTGCAGTACTCAAGAAAAAAACAAACAATAAAACCCATGGCCTCAGATACCTATGTGTGGGCATATGCTTGCACACACAAACACATACACACATATAAAAACAAAGTAATGAATGCATTGAATACAAGGTCCTAACACATGGGGACAAATTTTATTTCATATGTATCCTTTACACACAGTAGAATAGGACTTACGACTGGAATAATACTGTACAAGGGCATAGACTAATAAAATCAAGTCAACAAAAAAATTATTAAAAACTTAATATATGTCAGGTACTTGTGCTAAGTGCTGAGGATACAAAGTAAAGCAAAAAATAATTCCTGGTCTCAAGGTACTCACAGTCTAATGAGGGAGACAACATGCAAAGAATATACAGGATAAATTGGAGATAATCTGAGATGAAAGGTATGAGCTTTCCGGGGGTATAAGAAAGGCTTTCTCAGTCTTTAGTTGATACTTGAAGGAAGTAGTAAACAAACCTTTCCTTAGATCATACCATCTTGGAAGAAGTTAAAGCTTACAGATCCTGAGAACTATCTGCACAAAAATCTTGGAGCTTGGAACAGTGTCCCTTTCCACCCCATGAGCAGAGTCCAACTTTAATATAAAATTAAAAGTAAAAAACAAACAAAAAAAAAACTACACAGGAAAAATAAGCAAACAACAACAAGAACAACAAACATCCAGACCATAGAAAGTTACTATGGTGACAGGGAAGATTAAAACACAAACTCAGAAAAAGATGACAAAGTCAAAACTGTTACTTCCAAAACCTCAAAGAAAATGTGAATTGATCTCAGGGCCAAAAAGACTTCATGAAAGAACTCAAAAAGGATTTTAAAAATCAAATCAAAGAGGTTGAGGAAAAGTTGAAAAAATAAATTTCAATGATGCAATAAAATCATGAAAAAAGTCAACAATTTGGTAAAAGAACCACAAAAAATTGACAAAAATAATAACCTAAAAATAGAATATGCCAAATGGATGGAAAATAGGCACAAAAAAATCTACTGAAGAGAACGCCTTAAAAAGCATAATTGATCAAATGGAAAAGATATACAAAAATTCACTGAAGAGAAGAACACCTTGAAAACAGAGTTAACCACATGGAAAAAGATTTACAAAAATACACTGAAGAAAATACTCCTTAAAATGTAGAATTGACAAAATGGTACAAAAGCTCAATGAAAAAAATAATGCCTTAAAAATTAGACTTGAGCAAGAGGAAGCTGATTCCAAGAGAAATTGAGAAGCAATAAAACCAAATCAAAAGAATGAAAAAATAGAAGAAAATGTGAGATATCCCATTGAGAAAACAATTGCCATGGAAAACATATGCAGGAGAGATAATTTAAGAATTATTAGACTATCTGAAAAGCCATCATCAAAAAACAAAAAAGAGCCCAGACATCATCTTTCAAGAAATTATAAAGGAAAACTGTCCTGGTATTCTAACCAGAAGGTAAAATAGAAATTGAAAGAATCCACTGATCATTTCCTGAAAGAGATTCCAAAACAAAAACTCTAAGGAATATTACAGCCAATTTCCAAACCTCTCAGGTCAAGGAGAAAATATTGAAAGCAGCCAGAATGAAACAATTCAAATATCATGGAGCCACAGTCAGTTCAACACAAGATTAGGAGCTCCTACACTAAAGGATCTGAAGGCTTGGAATATGATTTTCTTGAGGGCAAAGGAAGTAGGATTACAAACAAGAATTACCTACCTAGTAAAACTGAGCATAATCCTTCAGGGTTAAAACAAACAAAAAAAAATGGACATTCAATGAAATAGAAGACTTTCAAGCATTCCTGGTGAAAAGACCAGAGCTGAATAGAAAATCAGAGTTTCAGATACAAGACTCAAGAGAACTATGAAAAGGTAAACAGGAAAGAGAAATCATAATGGACTTAATAAGGTTAAATTGTTTACATTCCTGCAGTTAGAAGATGATCCTTATAACTACTAAGAACCTTCTCATTATTAGGGCATTTAGAAGGAGTGCACATAGAGAGCATGAGTGTGAGTTGGATACAATGGGATGATATAAAAAAATAAAATTAAGGGTTGAGAAATATAGATACATAAAGAGAAGGGGGAAGAGAGATGTAGAATAAGGTAAATCATCTTACATAAAAGAGGCACCAAACATCTTTTACAGGTGGAGGAAGAGCATGTGAAACTTACTCTCATTGGAATTGGCTCAAAGGGGGAGTAATAAAAACACTAAGCTGAATTTAAAATCTATCTTACCCTATAGAAAAGCAGGAGAGGAAGGGGATAATAGAAGGGATGGGCTGATAGAAGGGAGGGAGGATTGGTAAAGGTGGTAGTCAGAAGCAAAATACTTTTGAAAATGGACAGCGCAAAAGAAGGGAGTAGGCTAAACAGAGAGAAAATTAGATAAATAATAGTAATTATAGTTAGTAATAATAATTATAACTGAAAAAACTTACAGCAAATTTCTCAAAGGTCTCATTTCTCCAATATGTAGAAAATAGTCTAATTTATAAAAATAAGAGCTATTTCCCAATTGATAAATGGTAAGAGATATGAACAGGCAATTTTCAGACAAAGTAATCAAAGTTATTTATAGTCAGATGAAAAAATACTTTGAAGCACTATTGTTTAGAGAAATGCAAATTAAACAACTCTGAGATATAACCCTCCCTTGTTAGATTGGCTAATATGACAGAAAACAAAAACAACAAATATTGCAGGGGATATAGATGAGACACTAATGTACTGTTGGTGGAGTTATGAACTGATTCAATCATTCTCTAGAGCGATTTGGAACTATGCCCTAAGAAATATATGTGTGTGTGTGTGTGTGTCTGTGTGTATATGTATGTATGTATATATACATCATTTTACCCAGCAATGTCACTATTAGGTCTGCATCCCAAAGAGATAAAAAACAAAAAGGAAAAGGACCTATCTATATTTCAAGCAATTCTTTTAATGGTGACAAAGAATTGGAAATTGAGGGCATTCCCATCTATTGGGGATGACTGAACAAATTGTGGTATATGGTTGTGATGGAATACTAATATGCTTTAAGAAATTATGAGCAGGATGCACTCAGAAAAAAGCTGGAAAGACTTACATGAACTGCTGCAAAGTGAAATGGGCAGAATCAGGAGACCATTGCATGCAGTAACCACAATATTGTGTGATGATCAACTTAGGTATTCTCAGCAATACAATAATCCAAGATAATTCCTAAGAACTTACAATGAAAAATAATATCTATCTCCAGAGAAAGAACTGATGGATTCTGACTGCAGATCAAAACATGCTTTTAAAAGAACACCTTTATTTTTTTTGTTTTGTTTTGTTTTGTTTCATTTTTGTCTATTTCACAACATGACTGATATGGAAATATTTTGCATGACTGCACATGTATAATCTATATCAAATTACTTGCCTTCTCAGTGAGAAGGAAGGGAGAGAGAGAGAGAATTTGGAACTTATTTTTTTTAAAAAAAAAAAAGGAATGTTAAAATTGTTTTTATATGTAACTAGGGAAAATAAAATATTAAATAATTTAGAAAAAAATCATGAGTGACTTTTAAACATTTTATTAGTTTTTTTAAAATGTTTCCAGCTTTATCAATGCAATGGTTTTTTCTTTCAATTTTATTGATCTCTTTAATTCTCAGAATTTCTTCTTTGTTGCTTAGTTGGAGATTTTAAATTTTTGTTGACCGAGGTCCTTTTTAAGAAATAAAATTGTATACCCTATTCATTGTTTTCTCTTTCTCTTTTGTTGATGAAAGTGTTTAAAGATGAAAAAATTTTCCTCAAAACTGCTTCAGCTACACCCATGTTTAGGTTTGTTTCCTTTGATGAAATTATCTATTGTTACTATAATTTGTTCTTTACTCCACAATTTTTTTATACCTATGTTATTCAGTTTATAATTAATTTTGAATCCTTTTGGTGGAGGCAGTTTATTGAGTGTAACTTTATTGAATTGTAATCAGTAAATGAGGTAATTATTATTTCTGCTTTTCTGAATATGTGTAAGGTCTTTTTGTTCAAATATTGTCAATTTTTGTAAATGTGTTATGTTCACTGAGAAACATGCAGATTTCTTTCCATTTCTTTTCAGTAATTGCCAGAAATCTATCACTTCTAGTTTTTCTAAAGTTCAGTTCCTTAACTTCTTTATTTTTCGTCTTTTAGTTAGTTTCATGTAGGCCTGACAGGGGTATATTTAGATCCTCCATTATTATAATTTTAGTATATATTCCAATTCAATTAACTTTTCCTTTAAGTATTATGCTATTAGGTACATATATATTGATTTATTATCTGTGATGCTTTTACATAATGTAATTTTGCTTCTTATTCCTTTTCTGGGTGCTATGTAGTGAATAGAGTGCCAGGAGTAAAGTCAGGAATACCTTAGTTTAAATTTGGCCTCTGGCACTTACTAGCTATGTAACTCTGGACAAGTCACTTAATCTCTCTCAGGTTTATTAACTATAAAATTGGGAAAATAATAGCACCATGTCACAGAGTTGTTGTGAGGATCAAAGGAGATAATAATTTTCAAGCATGTAGCACAGTGCCTGGCACATATCAAGTGCTATATCAATGTCAACTATTACTACTGCTTCTACTACTACTACTACTACTACCTGGTCTATAGCCTTATCTGAAATCATGATTGTTACTCTTGAATTTTAGTTTAACTGAACCATAATATATTTTGCTCTATCATCTCATTAGAACTCTATATGAATCATTGTGTTTCAAGTGTGTTTGTTGTAAATAACATGATCACATATTCTGCTTTCTAATCCATTCTACCATCCTCTCCCATTTTATGTGTGAGTTCATCCCCTTAACAATTGCAGTTTTTACTGCTAATTGTGTATTTCCCTTATTTCTATTCTATTGCACTGTTTTTTCTCTTTATCCCATTTCCCTCTTTCCAAATAAGATGGTAAAAGAGGGGGGAGTTTGCCTCATGGATTTGATCTTATAAATGAAGTAGCCTATTTCTTCTCTGTTGCAGCTCTTCTTTTATCCTTATCTTGCCATCAATCCCAAGTTTTTCCTCTTCCTTTCCTTTTCTCTCTTTACATTCTCCCTTCCAACATCTAAGTTTGTTTTTCTTATAACTATGCCCTCATCTATCATGTCCTCCCTATTAGACCACTCTCTATCCCTTCCTTGTCCCTGTCTCCTCCTATTTCCCTTTAGAATTTAATGTATTTCAATACCTAAATGTGTGTGTGATTGTGTCTAATATTCCTTTATCTAGGTCAGATAACAGTGAGATGGCTTTCCCTTCATCTCTTGATGCATGACATATACAGTTTTATTATTATCATTATCATTATTTAATAGTGATTTCCCTCCCAATTTTTCTTTTTTTCCCCGTCTCTGTCCCTCCCATTTTTGTCTTTTCCTAGGATAAGTAAAACAGAACAAAATCACCAACTATCTAAATAGACTTTCTCTAAGACCATTGGCATTCTGAGATGACATTTATTCCTTATCCCCCTTATTAACAAGTACTATGTTGTCACCACACGTTCCCTTTCAGGTAAACAAATATATGTACCTTTCTATGTTTTTCTTGCTGACTACATTTCCATTTCAAAATGTTGACTCAATTCTGGCCTTTTCACCAGGAATGCTTTGCAAACATCTATAAGAATTAATTTCTTTACCCCATAGGAAATTTTTTTTGTTTTACCAAATTCCTGGGTTGCAAAACTTTATCCTTTGCCTTTTGGAATAACCTGTTCCAAGATCTCTTCTCCCTTAAGATGGCTGCTGCTAAGTCTTATGTGAGACTTACTGTGACTCCTTTGTGTTTGACCTTTTCATTTTTGATAGCTGACAGCATTTTTTTTTTATTTTACCAAGAACCTCTCTATTTTGGCTATAAAGTTCCTGGTAGTTTTCATTTTAGGATTTCTTTTCAGAGGTGATCAGTGTATTCTTTTCATTTATGCTTTGCCTTCTGGTTCTAAGAGTTCTAAGCAGTTTTCATTTATACTTTCTTGAACTGTGGCATCCAGACTTTTTTTTTTGATCATGGTTTTCAGATAGTCCAATAATTCTTAAATTATTTCTCCATGACCTGTTTCCCAAGTCAGTTGTTTTTATATTATGTTTCTTACATTTTCTCCTATTTTCCAATTTTTTAAATATTCTTGTTTCATTGAGTAATTTTTTAATCTGATATATTCCAATTTTCAGGGCATTCAGTTCTTGAGTGAGATTTTCCACTATCTATGCAAAGTGTCAATTTTCCTTGTCTTTCCTCTCTATTTTTTTTCATTCTATTGTTTCATTTATTTCAAACACTCCTGCATTCCCTGTGGCCAGAATATTGTGAGTTTTTTTCTGAATATTATTTTTACATGGACTTGTTACAGGGTCACTGGCCTCTTTAGTGTTCTCCCCCAGGTGTAACTGTGGTGATTGTACATGTTTTTCTCTTGGTTCCATCGTTAATAGAGCTATTTACAAATTTCTTTGAATTTTTCATATTTGTAAATTTATGGTATAATATATTAAGGAGGTTAAATTGATTCTGTATCATTTTTATTGATGCTATTTACAGTTAGTTGATTTTGTCCTAAGTCATGGTTCTTTGCCTCTGAACTATGTGCAGAATTTCAGCAGGTCTCTAATGGCTTAAGTTCAGAAATCCAGTTTTCTTGCTGATCGTTGTTCTATTATTGCCTCAAGGAATTCTGCTATCGGTGGAGGATGTGGTTGGATATCAAGGGGTCCAGTTCTTGGGAAGGCTGAACCAATATAATAAAAATGACAATACTATCTCAATTAATTTACTTATTCAGTGTCATACCAATCAAACTAGCAAAGAATGATTTTAATGAGCTTGAAAAATAATAATAAAATTCATCTTAAGAAACAAAAGGACAAGAATATCAAGGGAATAAATGGAATAAAAACAAAGGAAGAGGACCTAGCAGTACCATATCTCAAACTATCATACAAGGCTATAATAATCAAAACAGCTTGGTATTGAATAAGAAATAAAGTGGCTGATCACTGCAATGGATTAGGTACAAATTATTCAGTTGCAAACAAGCTTACTTGGCGTTTGATAAATCCAATGATTCCAGTTATTGGGGAAATAACTCAGTATCTGACAAAAACTGTTGGGAAAACTGGAAAATAGTCTGGCAAAAAAGTTGGCATAGATCAAAATCTCACATTGTATACCAAGATAAGGTCAAAATGGGTGCATAATTTAGACATAAAGGATGATACCATAAGCGAATTAGTGGAGCATGAAAGAAATTTCTTGTCAGCTCTATAGATAGAACAAGAGTTCATGAGCAAACAAGAGATAGAGGAGTTCATAGGTAAAATGGATAATTTTGATCATACAAAATATTTAAGTTTCTACACAATCAAAATCAATGCAGCTAAAATTAGAAGAAAAGTAGGATGCTGGGGAAAATTTTTTGCAGTAAGTTTTTTCTGATTAAGGTCTTATTTCTAAAATATATTCACATGAGTCAATGACAATTGCATTCTTGAAAATTGGGATCAAATCAATAGGGGTTGGAGAGGCTGGATCTGATTTGCACCAATAAAAAGCAACTGGTGGGTGAAGTTTTGGCCATTCAAACTTATTTTTGTAGGAGAGTCGAGGAAAGTCAGACCTTATGTGATATGCAACATGCCTTTTGGAGAGCAGATTTCAAAGGGCTTAGAGAGAGGACGCATAGGAATCATTTGATTTTTCTATAGAAAAAAATCAGCCTAGTATGGATGGGAAATTTTTCAAGAATAAAGTTCTGGATCCAAAGATGAATAATTCCAACAAGGACAAAAAAAGGGAGAGTTTTCAAGAGTTGTATGTGGAAGCTGCCAGGCTCTAATCAATGCAGTGACCACTTAGGACTTTGGCAGACTGATGTTGAAACAATCTTCCCATCTCTTGGCAAAGAGGTGAGGGATTATTACACCTGTTTGAAAAACAGTTATAAACATAGTCAATGTGTTAATTTGTTTTGCTTGATTATACTTATTGGTTACAAGGTAAGGCTTCAATTAGAGGTGGGGAGAGTTGGTGGGCAATGTGAGTGATGCAAACAAAAAATGAATATAAATGAAAAACATTTTTAAATACTTTAAAAAAATGTTAAATTAAAGAAATGTCAGAATGGGACATAGGCAAGCAGAGTCTTGTTACTATCATATTAAATTCAATGTACATTTTAAAGAAGCAAAGAGATGATATTTTATTTATATATACACATATACACAATACATATATGTATATTTATATATGTAGGTATATTAATATATGTATGCACATACATGCTTTTGCTATAGAGGAATATATGCATATGTATATATGCATATATAATTCCCTCTTTATTAAAATGTTCATATTTATTGTCATTTTAAAGTTCATAATAAAAAGACATTTTTAAATTAATTTATTTTTAGTTTTCAACAATCACTTCCATGAGCTTTTGAGTTTTAAACTTTTCTCCCCCTCTTTCCTTTCCTTCCTCCTCAAGATGGCATGAAATCTGATGCAGGCTCTGCATATACATTCCCATTAAATATATTTTCATATTAGTCTTGTAAGGAAGAATTAGAATCAATAGGAGGAATGACAAGAAACAGGAAATAAAACAAAACAGAAGGAAAAGAAAGAGCAAACAGTATGCTTTGATCTGCATTCAAACTCCATAATTCTTTCTCTGGATGTGGATAGCATTTTCCATCATGAGACTTTTGGAGATGTCTTAGATCCTTGCTTTGCTGAGAAGGGCTAAGTCTATCAATGTTAGTCATCGCACAATGAGGCTGTTACTGTGTACAACGTTCTCCTGGTTCTGAAAAAAGACAAAAAGAAGAAAGATTCTCAGTAAATGGAAAAACTGAAATGGAAGAAACACTGACTGTTACAGAAATTGTGTCTTGATACTTCTCCTGAGCTAATACATGGTCTTGATCTAGCTCACAACATTTCTAACATTATTTCCTTTTAAAGATAGCAAAATCTTATTCTTAGAAGCCACAGAAACTCACTGGAGGAAGACAATTTCAGGCACTGGAATAATACCTTTAACTAGGTCTAATGTTGCCTTCATCAGAAGTGTCTTTGCAGGGGAAGGCTTTTAATGTCACCATTCTTCTGAGGTACCATTCACTCACAAAGAGGAACAACTTCCCCCTCCAAACATACACAACATTATACAAATGAAAACAAACCAAATACCAAAAGAACTATTTTTCTTTTCCATGAAAGGCTGAATCCTGGCTGGTTTAGCTGGCATATTCCTCTGAAACTTCAATCTGCATCACTTTTGCCCTTGTAGCATAACTATGAGGCAATGTTTTCTCTGTTACCATATGCCATCCCCAGGAACTTTTCCAACTATTACAAGCTGATTTTTCTTTCTGTTTGCAGAAAGGTTCTTTTAATTATTATCTTTGGATATATACCCCTTTCAGACCCAATTTGCTGTGATGTTAGTTGGGGAGAAAACATCAAATGTTGTGAAGAAAAAGAATTCTAGATGGACCTTGAAAAAATGTTAGACTTCAATTACTCACATCAATCAAAAGTGTTTATCAAATATTTATTCTGTGTCAGGCACTGTGTTGAGCACTGGCAAAACAAAGAATGACAGAAGAGAGAAGATATGCATCAGACTCGATATGTAGGGTGAGTGGGAATGAAGAGTCAAAGATAACACCAATATTATTGTGAGCTTAGGTGACTGGGAGGATGGTGGTGCCCCGGACACCAAAAAGTCTTATGGGCAATAGTTGATTACCCCTAATTTTTGCTCTAAAAGCTCTGTCAGGTGATAAGCCTCTGCCTCCTAGATATTTCACGATTAACAGAGGTATAAGACTAAGCTTCAGCCCACAAGGATTGAGATGAGAAGAAGAGAGAAGAAATGAGAAGATCAACCCCTGGAAATGCAGACAAAAAACTTTCATGACGATAAAGATAGTCGTGAGATGAAAGAGGAGATGAACACCAAAGACATGTTCTCAATTTTATGTGGCCATCTTACATTGGAAAGCATGAAGTTATATCATGTGACATATCACAGGAATTGCTAAGTAGTTAGGTCAAGACAAGTGTGACTCTGAACTGGAATCATTAGGAAGATAAGATACTTCCCCAGAATCTACAGCATTGATGCTGTGGAACCGGGGGAGTATGGGAAGTGTTTCACATGGAATTCTGGGAGAAAGAAAAAAAGGAAAAAGGCTTAATTCTACTTTGTGTGGCATCTTCCATCGTGGGTACTATGTGCGGAGATGCAGGGTACCCAGGAATTTTCTCCCCACAAGTGATGACAAGTCTCAGAATTATAGCTGACGAGGATGTTTGCTGGAAAGTATTTAGTAAGATAACCTGAGTGTTATCTCTCCAAGTCTGCCTCCAAGTCAAGGACAGACACTACCTCTCTAACTCAAAAACTCCTCAGAAGTCTATCCTTCCTTCCTTCCCAGGAAGGAGAAGGAATCTAAGAAGACGTGACATTTTTTTTTTTACTAAGAAGTAGTGATGCTGACCACTGTTCTATGCATTGAAGGGTATCCCTTCACCCTTTTGCTCTCTCCATTTAATGTGTTGTCTATTCCCCCATATATCAACTAAATTAGTGACCATTAACTCTTCTTTCATAACTGGTGTTACTTTCATGGACAGAATCTGGGGATACTGACACGTGAGGGGAAAGCAGATGTATCCCACCAATATAAAGAGGTGCGTGGGGAGGTGGCCAAGCAATGATTTCTCCCCTGGAATATCACCAGGCTTCTCCTTCACTCCGTAACCATATTCATTAAACAACTCAAAGCTAATTTTCAGGAGAAAGTATAAGTAGAAAGAATAGTAATTTGAAACAAATAAAAAATCGTCTACTATAATAGAAGTTGGGGAAAATTGCTTTTCAGGATAGATATGGACTAATCTGGAACAAACAAGAAAGAGGTTGTTTTCTGTGGGTATTTTATGAAAACTATTTTGGAATTTTTTGTCAGTGTATGTGTTGTTGTTCCCCTCTCCCTACCTCCTCACTCATCAGCTTACCAGTGGGTTAAGATACTTGCAGAATGAGTGACTCTAAATCTTAATTTTAAAAAGTGAGCAGTCTCTGTTAGACAACATACAAGAGTTTTCTGATTAGTAGATTACTAGAGCAAAATCAAAGTATGCAATATATGCAAATATATTTGGTATACTAGTCATTGTTTCTGTGAAGACGTGACTAAGCACAAACTATGTCATTTCTTCTGTTACATTTACAATATAATCAGTAGGCTTGTATTGCACAAGCAGGCTGTGAGCTATTGAAATAGATGAATGATGGTATTTCAGTGCCTGTCATTAGGAATAGGGACAGGGACTAGATCTGTGATTTCACGGATACTGAGATATAGTTTCCTGGATAAGGGAACTCCCTCCACCAATGCAGGTGCATTTATTAGATATTATTATAATATGTAGTCCATTCAGTAATTTATTTGTTTTATTACCACTGCTGGGTCCAGGGGACTGCGACATTCTACTAAATGAGGACAATAATTACTAGTGTTACCTACCTCATAAGAATGTGGTAAGGAAAGTACTTTATAAACTAACATGAGGTATCAGTAAGAATAATAAACACAAAATACATCTTTAAAATATAGATGTGTTCCTAAACAGGCATATTTCTCTTAGCCTTGGGAGGAAGCATGAGTTTTCCCAAAGATTCCCTGTCCAGTGTATCTCCATGAAAATTGGTAATTCATTTGTTGGGAAGTATAATATACTCTGCACACAGAGGTACTCAAATAGTGATCTGGAGAACCAGAGCAGAGACCAAGGGAATTTCATTTTTCCATTTTTTTTTCAAATTTTTGACAACTCTAAAACAGTCAGCAAGATTTGAAGGAATAGCCATCTTTTGGAGTGACTTGCTAAATGGGTGCTGAGGCTCTGGAATGAACCTTAAATGTTTTCCTGTAATAAAAACCCTGGTCGTAAAGGGGAGAAACAATAAGATGTGCATCAGGGAATGTGTCCTTGCCCTAGTGGGATGCTGGAAGAGTTCTGGTCAATGTCATGGATACAGCTGCTTCATAACTTGAGTCTCAGGAGAAGCTGTCTCACAAGTGCTGCCACCTGCTTCTAGGGAATATTTTCTCCTTTTGCCATGATCTATAGTTTTAAGTCTCCTGTAGGTTAACATCCCCAGTTCTTTTACTTTTTTCAGGTGTGCATAGGTAGTGTACATCCAAAAGGGTTTTCCTTCTATTTCGATAGCCTTATGGATCACCAATAGCATTTGAAAGGATCATTCCCACCTAGGTGCCAAAGCGGCCTTTATCCAATGCACCTTAACACATATTTGGTCTCCTGAATGTATGTGGTAGCATGGGTGATTATTGGGATTTGGCTATGATTCAGCAGTTTTTCTGCGAAGGCTAGAGAGCACTTTTACTAATGAAATTATATATTTGGTCATTGAATCAAACGATTAAAGTAGATGTTGTGCTTGTTGGCATAGGTTGTCCAAATTTCATATGGACATAGATTATGTTTGAGGCTGGGAGAGTACCACATCTAAGTCATAACCAAAAGATATTTTGGCCACTTTAACCCCATATTCTGACATTTCTTTCCTTTCCCTAGGGTAATTTAATATCCAAATTCTTCCTCTCTACATATCCTGAGGCCCAGAGGTGCTATGGAACATGAAATTCTAAAGTGAATCTGAGGGATGTGGCTAGCTGGTGATTTACTTCGGAAGTGATATGTGTTCCTTGATCTAATTTAATCAAAAGAGGAATCACAAGCCTGGAATTGTATTCAATTAGTAATTTCTTAGTGCCAGTCAGCAAGTCTGCCTTCCTAATTGGAGAACATTTCACATGACTACTGAACGCACATAAAATCCCAACAATCCCAAGAAGTGTGGTAGTTCCATAAAATCTTTCTGAAGGGCTTGGAAAGGAAGATGGTGCCTCCATGGAATGCTTTGCTTAACTATTTCTCTCCTTCTTACATTAAACTGCTTTCATGCTAAACAACTTTAGGTAATTGAGGCTGCTATTTGATGGATTCCCAGGCAAAACTATTCCTTCATTATTTCATTGCTGTTTCACCTTAGCACATGTGGCCCATCTGATGATCACAAGTACAAGCCAAGAGTAGATATTTAGCAGTTTTCCATCTTATCCTTTTTACAAAACCATTGTTAGAATATACACAGTCTAAGAAGGATCATCTCTCCTGCTTGTTGCCAGGTGAAGCCTTTTGGGAAATAAGGAGATTAGAAATTGAGAGAGGAAGGGAAAGAGTAGAAAGAACCCTGAGGTTGAGAAGCATTTTTTGCAGCCTTCTAAGCACAAGCATTACTCAGAGAAATGGAATCTAAGTGTTGCATGTAAGTAGGACAATGCATGGTTGCTAGTAAGTAGGGTCATTGTATGCACTCCATGAGTTCTGCATTAGTGGCCTCAGAGTGAATGTAAATAGTAATTGTTTCTGAAACCCTGAGAGTCTTTCCCACCCAGATTGTTGTTTTTTTTTCATTAGATAGAAGAGGCCATTCCTTGGCTTATTTCTTACCTAGTCTTAATCTTTGAATAGGTGTTGCCTCAGTCAAAGTGAGAATTCAGAAAGTGCTTAGCTTAAAAAGGTCAAGGTCTCCCACTGCAACTAGGGCCATCTCCAACTTGTCCTAATCTATATCTTGCCATTGGACCTAGATGGCTCCAGAGGAGAAAGTGAGGCTGGCGACTTTGCACAGTCCTCCTTACTTAAATCCAGTTCACTTGCAAGTCATGGCATCACCTTCCTAATGTCATGGTCCTCTTTGAGAATGAAGGACAAACAACATATTAATGGCCTGTGTGTTATGGCAAAACCAGAGGAGGTTCTCCCAAGAGCTCTTTTTGGACTTGTGACCATTTGATATTACTCATTTTTATTTTGTTTTACTTTATTTTAGTAATTTATTATTATAATCAACTTTTAATCTCTAGTTGTGGGTAATGTTGGCATAGGCCTCGGGTCTTCCTTACTGTTATTTGCTGAATTCTGTCTGGGGGCTCATTGTGACAGAATGCTACTCTGTTATAAGAAATGATGAATTCAATGAAAAACATGGAAAGACTTTCATGAAATAATGAAGAGTGAAATGAGCAGAACCAAGAGAACAATGTATATAGTAACAGCAATATTGTTTTAAGAATGACTTTAGGGGGCAGCTAGGTGGCACAATGGATAGATCACCGGCTCTGGATTCAGGAGGACCTGAATTCACATCTGGCCTCAGTCACATAATACTTACTAGCTGTGTGACCCTGGGCAAGTCACTTAACCCCATTGCCTAGCCAAAAAAAAAAAAAAAAAAGAATGACTTTGAGCAAATAAGAACTCTGAAGGACATATGAAGAAAGATGCTATCTGCATCCAAAGAAAGAACTGATAAAGAGAAGTATGTATAGAATAATTTTACATATATATGCCTATTTGTGTCTAATGGTGGTGATGGGGGGAAGAGTGGTGGAAGAAAAAAGGGGGAAGAAACTTATATGATAAGTGTATTACATATTTAAAGGGAGTAGGGCTATAAAAATGTGCATGCCCTTTGACCCAGCAATAGCACTTCTAGGGCTGTATCCCAAAGAGATCACACAAATAGAAAAAGGACCTACATGTACAAAAATATTCATAGCAGCTCATTTTGTGGTGGCAAAGAATTGGAAATTGAGAGGATGCCCATCAATTGGGGAATGGCTGAGCAAGTTGTGGTACGTGAATGTAATGGAATACTATTGTGCTATAAGAAATGATGAACAGGCTGACTTCAGAAAAACCTGGAAAGACTCGTATGGTCTGATGCTGAGTGAAGTGAGCAGAACCAAGAGAACATTGTACACAATAACAGCCACATTGTGTGATGACTAATATTGATAAACTTAACCCTTTCTGGCAATACAAGAGTCTAAGATCTCCAGAGGCCTTGTGATGGAAAATGCTATCCACATCCAAAGAAAGAACTATGGAAGTTGAATTGCTATTTTTTTTCTCTTCTGTCGAGTTTTGTTTCCTCTTTCTGATGGTTCCTCCTATTGGTTTTAATTTTTACTTACAACATCACTAATGTGAAAATATGTTTAATATGAATGTAAATGTATAGCCTATATCAGATTGTGCGCCATCTTGGGGAGGGTGGTGGGGAGGAAGGGGGAGAAAAATTTTAAACTCAAAAGCATATGGAAGTGATTATTGATAAATCAAAATAAATCAATAAAAAAGAAGAAAAAGAGTAGCAAGTTATATATAATAGATTTGCAGTTTTGTGCACAATCATCTTTTTTATTATACTATGTTATGGAAATGCTTGTTTTATTCCATAAATCAATAAATAAATAAATAGATGAATGAATGAATGAATGGATTCTTTAAAAAAAAAAAGAACCAGAGGTGGTAAGACATCTT
The DNA here is from genome assembly GCF_900497805.2 of Vombatus ursinus. NCBI lineage: Eukaryota > Metazoa > Chordata > Mammalia > Diprotodontia > Vombatidae > Vombatus > Vombatus ursinus. The sequence continues at coordinate 651,571 of NW_020954702.1, forward strand.
CTATTTTTTAAAAATTGTCCTATTAAATAGCAAACACCAAAAGCATATTTGGAGTCAGTGTAGATGTTTGCTGACTGGCCTCTGGTTATTTCAGAGACTTTAAGTTAAAGCAGTCAGCTCTGCTGCTTCAGAGGGTTTATATTTTGGTAAGGTAAAAGTTTCTAGGGTCTCATAGGGGCTTGCTACTACATAGGCAGCTATAAAGCTCTCAACATTTGATCACTTATATGATCCATCACAGAATAATATTAAATAGGGGTTGTCAAGGAGCATATATGTATGAAAGCTGACTCCTCATTCAGCATCTCAAGATATTATATATTCCAACACAGCAGGAAAGGGCTTGTTGCTATAGACAAGTCCAATTCATTTAGATGGATTGCCCACAAGGTAGAAGAGACCTCATCCAAAGTCTGAGAGGCCTCAGACTCAGGATTTGGACAGTTTCCCTTTTCCATTATTGAGGTATCATCCATTAAGAGTTGAACCAATTGGAGCACTGCAGGTGGAAGTCATTCTGGAAAGACCCTATCTGGGATGCAATAAAATTTTGCATTTAATTTGCACAGCATATCCATCCCAGTAGGTTCACGGGTGCTAAGGGTAATACTCAAAAGAGCTGTTTTGCAATTAGAGGAGCAACAGTAACTGCAGTAGGAGCTAAAAAAGGATTACTCTTTATACCTATAGCATGGACTATGCCCTCAGATAAGGGAAGTCAATATCTTCAGCTCTTACGCTTGAAAAACCAGCCCCAAACAAAAAGAAATTTCATCCTCCAACCCCAGATGGTAAAAAGGAGATAGGATTTTATTGCGGGTCAGTTGGACTTGTCAGTACAGGAAATTAGGTTTTCTAGGAAGTTAACTTTCTATGAAGTTAGGTTCATTTGGTGTGGTCCATCCCGGTCATAAAAGTATTGGTTAGGTTAGATATAGATATCTCTTTGGTAGAGGTGCAGCTTACACTCATGCCAATGTCCATATCTCTTATAAAAGTGTCATTGCCTAGGTTTTGATTTTTTTTTTTATTTTGGGGGGCCATTCATGCAGGAAATAGAGTGGTAATCAACTTGTGTTTTAAAGTGTCTCAAGTTATAAAGCTGATACTGTCGATTTAGCTCTTTTTTTTCTTTTGGGACCCTTGCTCTAAATTTCCAAAAGTAATGGATTGCAACTGAAATGATGGTGCTCAGAGGTAAATCATCCCAGTCTACCAATGTGCTTTTAATAGAGGATGAGTTTTTTGGTAATAAGTTTTTCACTAATGTAGAAATTAGTAAAGCTTGATGTTCTGGTGCATTTGAGTCCAAGGATACATACATACATATATACATATGTATACATACATATATATGTATATGTGCATATATGTGTGTATATGTATATATGTCTATGTGTACACCTCTTAAAAGTTTCTACAAATCTTTCAACCAAAGCCTTTTTTCTATTTGCTTACATAGATCAACTTTAGCCCAGTTGATTTTGAAGGGTAGGCCTCACTAATCATATCCAGTAACCCCTGAATGTTGCATCTAAGTATCTTTGGGCTATGTCAGACCTAAGGAATCTGGGTAATGGATTAGGATACTGCATCACTTAATATTCAGATTTTCCACAGGAGGATACCTTGCTTGTTTCAAGTGTGGTATCTTCATGGGAGGACAGTATAAAATGAAGGAGCCATTTCATTCCTCTTTGTGTTAGATTATAAAGGGCTACTAGGCCATCTAGGGTTTCCCTGAATTTTAAGGGATCTTCTGAAAGAGAGGCAGAAGATTTTTGTCATTTTAATATCAGCTGCTGTTCAGAGTACATGGATTCTCTCTAGGGGGACTGGGATATAATCCTCATATTATAGAATGACACTTGGTAGATTTCAATTGATGCTTCTGTTGAAGAACAAGAACAAGAACAAGAACAAGAAGAAAGAGGAGCAGAGGGGGGATGGGGGGAGAAGGAGGTAGAGGAGGAGGAGGAGGCAGAAGAGGAGGAAGAGGAGAGGAAGAAGAAGAAGATGGTGATGATGATGATGATGATGATGATGATGATGATGATGATGATGATAATAGTTCAGGTTGTAAGGTAGTCTTTGTATCCTAAATGGTGTGCATAACTCTTCTGGGTCATATGAGGATGCAACTATCATTCTTGGGGGCCCCTCTGTTGGTAGTTAGTTGGGATTTTTGAGAGCAGGCTCTCTAACACCAATGACTTTAACCCCTTTTTTCTTAAGATCAGTATGTACCCCTCTTGTAAATCACTGAGTATCAAGGAAGAGATAGTAGAGAAAGGAAAATATTTGGGTGTTGAGGGATTTGAGGGGGTAGTAAGGATAGAAGGTGAGGTAAATGATCTGGCATTGAAGGAATATAAAGGAATATAAAGAGTAAATTAGTAAAGAAGAAAGAGATAGTTGAATACTAGGAAGAGGAGAAGTTGGAGGGTGAGTTGGAGCAATGCAGAGATCCAGAAGGTCTTCCTCAGGGTCAGGAATGGGTAGATGGTGATAAAGGAGTAAGGCATAAAAAGGAGGGGCAATAACCTGGGAAGTGATAGACTGAATGTCTAGTTTCTTGCTGACCAGTTTTGTTTTTAGGAACTTTAAGTTGATGCTTTAATTCTAAATTTTCTTTTGGACTTTTTCTAATGACTTTGAGGTTAGCTTGAATATTATGAGAACTGTTTGCCTGGATTTGGTTTTCCCACAAGAACCAATAATTCATTTGTTTTGTATTTGATTACTCACAGAAGCCTCATAAATAGAGAAATTTATTAAAATCAAATGATCTGCTGACTTGGATCATCCTGCACATACCCATTCCACACATGATAAAGAGAAATTCATCTTTTAAGAGAGGGGCTGGCTGGCCCAGACTGAGAATAGACTTTTACCATTTAGGCAAGAAGATTGCCTAGTTCAGGGTAAATTTCACATTTGGTTCAGTCTATCCAATCCATAGGTTGAACCAAGGGCCACTATCCACAGATTCCAACTTACAGGAAAGACAGGAGGATTCACCGCATAACTTATAACAAAGGACCTCAGCCTAGGTTATCATTCACTGATATTCCATATAATAAATATAGAAGAACTTAGTCTACCTTCAGATTATGTGTGGGAATCAGTGATTTGCCACATAGCATATATAACAATTGAGATAATCTATCCTAAGGCTATACTGGGAACCACCGTATGCCAGGGACTCAACATTAGATATAGTCACAAGTCTCTTCCAAGTTTTTACAAGAATTTCACCTAGATTTGGGTTTAAATATTTATTCATAATCATTAGCCATCAGTTATATACACATGTAGCTCAATCAAACGGCTGCTTCTTCTGTTGATTTTGCTAGGGAAGGATTTCATGATGATCAAAGGAGCAGGAGGTTTAGACTGAAGCCCTTCTCTCAGCCCTGGTGTTGACTAAACAAAAAGATGTCTCCTGTTGAGACATGTGGCCCTTGCATTCTACTTCCCTAACATAAATCTTGGGAAGTCGGTATGGCTACCAAGATGGGTAGAACAGCCTTGGTCAATAGTTCATGACCAGTTAAATCCTTAAAACAGAAGAGTCCTTTCTGGAAAGCTGTACCAACAAAAAAATAATCAACCTCTTATAATTCTCAGTTCAGACTTCTAGTATCAACAGGATTACTTTAAGGAGAAATGACTCTTACTGCCTAGGAAACCATGATAAAACAAACAAGAAGTTAAGAAGGCATTATTAGGTTAAAAATCCTACCCGATTTTTACCTCAGGGCCAAGGGTGATGTGAACTTCTTGGTAAAGTCATAAGGTCTCAAGAGTCCAGGCCATCCTACTTCTGAGAGGAAGATTTGAAAGATAATCACCTCTGCCCTAGGGAACAAATCCTCAGGGGAGCCACTCACCCTTCTATGGTTCATAGGTGGAGGTAAATAAATGTAAAAGCCAAGAGTGAGAAAGAGAGATGATTAATGAGAGATTTGTTAGCATGCTAAGGAGAGCACTGACAGAAAATATCTCTCTGAAGGGAAGGGTAATTTCTGTCACATAAGCTGGGGAAGTTAGGAAGGTAAGTATTATTCTAGTGAGAGAAACATTAAAAAATGGCAATTGGTTTTCTATGAGACACCTTCAATTTTATTCTATTCAACTTAAATCACACTAAGTTCACAACTTTGTGGCCTTTATTGGTTTCTGCTTGTATCCATTGGCTTTCATTTGGTCCATTCTTCCAGCCTGCTTCCTGACTTTGGACTTGAAGTTAGTGCCAAACTCGGTGTACTTTGGAGGGATTTTCAGGCTGCTCCTACTGTTGCTTTCTTGGGGTATCTATCTAGTGTTGTTGTTATTACAGGGTCTCAGGGACAGGCTGGAGACCTGGAAGCTTTTAGTGCTCCCCCCAAAGTAGCCTGATCTAGAGCAAAGTCTGATGGCTGTCCCCATCCCCTGTCCAAGTGCTGCAAGTTCCTGACATGGGCCTGGGCCTGGGTTTGGGTCTGAGAAAAAGTAGACTTCAGCTGGACTCAGCCCCTATCAGCCAGTTGAAAAACTGTTACTTCTCTGTGGCAGAAACATGGTCTAGGATTCCTGCCCTGGTTATTCCTTTGCAACCAGGGCTAGATACTGAAATTGAGACCCTACTCTGTACTTGGGTTCTACTGCTGCTGGCTTCTGAACTTTCTCCTTTCTCAGGGCCCTGCCTGGGGTCTCCCTACCAGCAAACTGCCACTCTCGTGTGCATGCACCCTTCCTCTCCGTACCTATGACCTGAAACTGTATAGTACAGAACAAGTTGCAGTTCCTACTTGCCCCTATCACAGTACCCTGATATAGGTTTGGGTGTGCCACTCGTGGATTTGGAACCTCCTCTTGTTTGGGTGCACGGCCTTTCTCTGAGCACTAGAATACTCAAACCCAGTGCGCTCCTGACCCAACTCTGTCCCCAATACCTTTAGCCTTGCATGTCTATCTCCCTATGCAGACCTGGACCAGACAAATTACTTTTTCTTGACTTCCCCATCAGGATTTACTCTGGTATATTTTCTAGATATCTTTAGAGGAGTTTTGTGGAGGGAAGTTCACTGTATTGCTTCTTCCCACTCTACCATCTTTGTTCTGCCTAGAAAATGTGGTTTCTAATCCCAGTTCTACCATTACTTTGTTGTATAACCTGGCTAAGACATACTTTGTTAGCCTCAGTGCCCTAACCTGAAAGGACAAGATAGGATTAGATGATCTCTAAGGAACCTTCAAGCTCTAACATTAAATGGTTCCATGAGTCTTTGACGATCTAAAAAATCATTAGTAACTTTGGAGAGAACAATTTTGGTGGAATGATAAGGTTAGAAACTGGATTATAAGGGGTTAAGATGAGAGAGGCAGGAGAGAAAGCGGAGGCAGCCTTTTTGAGGAGTTTTAGCAGCAAAAGGCAAATAATTTTGGGGTATGGAAGGCTCAAGTGAAGGGTTTTTTTCAGGATGGGGGTTGTGATGAATGAATAACTCAGGAGACAGAGTTTCTGGGTAACTAATAAGCAATTTGTTAATTATGCTAGCTAATAATCAATAAATTGATGGTCAGTGGTTTCTTTCATAATCAAAGCCACTTAATAGAGATACTGAATGCCTTATATATTTTTTTGAAAGGGGATGCCCCTAACGGGAGAAATCAACCCTGATTGGTACACATTTAAATGAGCAGCTGGGCTAAAAGTCTTCAACCCCTCCTGCAGAGAACATGGCTTAATCATGAGAATCAGCCATCTCCAGCAATCTGGACATGGGAATCCATCTCCACTCAGGCCGCTCTGGTTGGTTTTCTCCTTCATGAGGTAAGTTGCCCTAAACTTCAATGGAGGGGTGCAAGATACAAGGATTATTCTCCTATGGCAAGAACTTACATAAATTACATAAACTTCAAACAGAAGTTAGGTCTCCTAGCTGAGTGGGGTCCTACCCAAGATCGAGGAGCATGCACCCAGAGGATTAGGACACTCTTCTCTATCAGCCATGACCTTCAGAGATTGATTGACTGACCTACAGGGGCCAATCCCTGAAGGAGGCCTGGATCCTAATTAATAATGGGTTATTGATATGATAGAAAATAATTTCTCTGAGTAATAATGAGCCAATAGACAGGCAGAGATTGAAAATAAGTGAAAAAGTGGGAATGACAGAGGAAGCAATCTGTTGGAGGAGATGGAATGGAATGGTATCACTTGAACAAGTAGAAAGGTTAACATTGGGAAGGAGTAAGGCCACTTCACCATGTGAGACAGAGGTGAAGGAGGAGATAGTGGCAGAAGGTATCTGAGTGATAGGAGACAAGGAAGAGGGTAGAAGAGGGAGCTCATGGAGAATGACCCCAACTTTTTTCTGTAAAATATTGAGGCAAGGTTCTCAGCTGAGAGAATGGGAGGAGAGGGAGCTATAGGAGGTCTGAGGAGGGATAAGAGAGGATTTGGAAGAGTCATTGTGGAGAGTGGGATAGTGAATTGATAAGGGAGGTATAGTAGGATTGCCTATCAGCAGAAAGAGCCCAATTGAGGTTGTACAACAAATTTGTCTACTACAAATTTATTTAACAGATCTGGAATACATACCTACTGAAATGTTGAACAATTTTAAAGAAATGGAATAAGTGATAAAGGATGAACACCATTAACTAAATTTCAAACCTCTCTACAGACAAGACAAATCAATGAACTTTTTGTTGCAGAATTTGAGGGTTTATAAATGGTAAAATGGGATGTAGAGGGTAGAAAGGAATGTAATATGCTCCAATCAAGCCCATGGTTGAACAGTGAAAGGAAGGTACTCCTATAGTCTCTCAACATGAAGGACTACAGGAGAATAGAAATGTGGTAAATCAAGAGATTGAAACAAAGGGAATGCAAAAAGTAAATCTCAAGTCAATGGGATGTTGCTAAAAAACACTCCTGTTAGAAAGGGAAGAGAATAAGTATTTATATAGTGTCTACCATGTGCTAAGTGCTTTTTTACAAATATTATTTCATTTGATCCTCAGAATAACCTCAGGAGGTAGGTGCTATTCATATTCTCATTTACAGTTGAAGAAATTGAGGCAAACAGAGGTTAAGTGACTTGCCCAGGGTCATATAGCCATACAGTAAGTATCTGAGGCCAGATCTGAATTCAGGTTTTCTTTGGTTCCAGGCCCATTACTTTATCAACTGTGAGACCAGTTACCTCTAAGAGAAGAGGTAAATTTCAGTAAAAGAATCTTACAATGGGTCTGTTTGGAGGGGGAGTGGTGGTGCATAAAAGGCCATTTTTTTCTGAGACTCACTTGAGCCTCCATGGATAATATCCTTCCTCAGGAAAAGAGTAATTGAGATCCCTGGGGGCAACCAGCACTTAGAAGGTTGAAAGCATGGACCCAGAAAAGAGATTTCATGCTAAATCAAGGGACAATAATCGTGGGGGATGAGGGGAAAGGGAGAGAGAGAGAGAAAGTAGAACTGGTATCTTAATGCAGACTTAGGATGATTCAGAATACTCTGGTCCAGTATGAGGAGATATGTAGCATATATAGTTGCAATATGAAGGACAGTCACAAAAAATGGTGGAAGCAGGTTCACTGGGGCCCCAGAAGAAATAGAGTACTCCCCACCAATAAAGTCTGGCAGGTTTTGTAAGGATCTTCACCTGGATCTAGCAGGTACAGACATTGGAAGAAGGGAGCAAGGAACCTGGGCCTAGAAACTAGTGCTTATTCATACTATTGGGGTGGGGGAAAGAATCCTGAGGCAACTGGTGGTTAGTTGATATTCAAACTTCCCATTGGCAAGAAAGGAGCTTTGGGCCATTACTACTGGTCCTACTCTGATAGGGTCCCTTAGGGGAAATATTTCTACTGTCATTGCTTCCTTAGTGAATTGATACCTCTAAGAGTGAGACACAACAGTTAAAAAGAACAAGAGGGCAAGATCTACAGAAGTCATCACATAGAAAATAGCTGGAAGAGGGAGCTCATTCTTGGCTTCAGAAACTTTGATTCCATGAGGAATACAAAGAAACTTTAAAAGCCTATGGGCTATGAATCAAAGTAAAACTTTCAGAATAGACAAAAAAAGAAGAGAATTATTGGAAAGAAGATAAAAAAAAATCTTTCTTGGAAAAATAAAAAAAATTCAGACTGTTAGCTCCTCCAGAGCATTATCTCTGTTCTGTAGTCATATCCTTAGGATTTAGCACAAATGTCTAGCGTACAGTAAGCACTAAATAAAGGCTTTTTCATTCATTCATTCATTTATTCATTCATTCATTTATAGTGTCCAAATCTCATATGCAGATCCTTTCTCCTGATTTACCTATTTTCATTTCCTTTCTTTTTTCTCCTCTTTTTCCCCTTCCCTGCTCCTCTTGTCTCCTTTCAGCCATTCTCATTCTCACTCATTTTTCTTCTCTCCTTCCTTTCTCAAGGAGTTCAGCACATAGATCACTGTCTCCTTCTCCTTCCCAACTCCTGCCATGTTAATGCGCTGCAACATCTATATTTATATTCTCCAAATTTATAATTTTCCAATCCCTCAATCTCTTCAAATCCCTTAACCTTTGCTCCACCCCAATCACACATAGGGATAGTTACACACTGGATCTCACTACAGAAGCTACAGATGTTCTATTTCTATTCTCAAAAATTCTGACATCCTGCTACCTATTCATAATGCTCTATAATTCCATTTTTCCCTAAGTCCTCCTAAACCTATTGTTTGTCCTCAGTGGGACCTCCAATCCCTTAAAACCTCAGTACTTTCTCAGGCTATTTTCTTGATCATTACATCTTCTTTTCCCAATCTTGACCTTATAGGTAAATAATTCAACTCCACACTCTCACCCACTTATCATATTGTAACACATCCCCTGAAAACCTCCAGCACTAGATCATTCCTACTACCTACCTCCTTCACTCTTACTCACATGCTGTTCAATGGAGCTGGAAGAAGTCACATCTGTACTGACCATACATCAGTCCAGCAAGGGAAACATCGTGTTCCTCCTTAGTTGATTCCCTATCTTATTCCCGAGAGAAGCTATTCCAAACTTTCTCTTCACAAGACTCCCACATATTTCATCTCTTCCCTCTTCTCTCAGATTAGGACCTTGTCTCCCACTACACTGAGAAAATGGAAGCCATTCGCCAACCCCTTGATATCATGCCCTATTCTCTCTTCCTTTTCCCCAGCTACTGATGAGGTGACCATTCTCACTACATATGCTCTTAATCTCATCCTCATCCATTTTCTCCTGCAAAATGTACCCTCAATCACTCCTTCTAATCAATCTCTCCCAATCTATTGATTCCTTTTCCAACTGCCTTCAACAACGCCCAAGTCTCCTTCATGCTTAAAAAAACAATCACTTAGACACTACTAACCCCTTAAGCTAACATCCTATATCTCTCCTCCCTAGAAACATGTCCACTTCCTCTTCTTTCCCATTCACCTTTTACAATATGGATTCAACATCTCAACAACTGAAGGTGATCTCTCCAAATTACTGAGCAATTTTCTCAGTCTTGATTTTTCTTAACTTCTCCACATCATTTGATACTGTTTGTCATCCATTGTTATGTAGACAAGGTGGCAGCAGAGTTGAGGAGGATGAGAATGAGAGGATGGGGCTGGGGATAGTCTATTTCCAGGTACCTAGTAATGAAGTAGGACCTGGGTAAAAACAACTAGCCCTTGGTGAGGTAGTGAATGGGAAATGAATTGCATTGCTCTCAGTCTCCACAGGGTGGTGTTGTGGGGCAAGGGCTAGAGTAGCTAAGCCTTGGTTACCTGAATACTGTTAAGGAGGGTGGAATGGACGAAGAGGAACCCCCGGCTCCCCTCACCCCCAGCCTCCCCCCGTCACTGCCGTTCCTCTCTGGGAAGATAATTTTCCTTATCTACCAAATGAAGGAGAACTACTAGTTGAACTCTAAGACTCCTTTAAATTCTTATTCTGGAATTTTTTTTTAAGCTGAGCTTTTTTTTTTTTTAAAATCAGTATCCCTGCAGTTTCTAAATAGAATATTCTCAACCCTTTCCCCTTAAAGAGATTAAATGAGTACAAAGCAAAAAGCAAGGTGTGCTTTTGGCCTCATTTATGACTTTTGTGGCCAGGGATGAAGGAAGTTAATAGTCAAAGAAAGCTTAACTGAGTCTCTACCATTTACAAGTGAAATATTGTACTTGGGAGGTTAAAAGTTCAAAGTTGAGTCGAAGTCTGAGCTGCCTCTGCTCTTCCCTTTTAATTATCTGAGGTCAGGAAGTTAATAATACCAGAAATCCCCAGTGGAGGCCTCTTGCTCACTGCATGAACCTTAAACTTGCTCACTCTTTTAAAAGGGTAAAAAGTTCACTGGAGACACAGCAGACTTTTTCTCTTAGCCTCCACCCATTCATCCCCCAAGGTCAAAAGTTGAACTGTATAACAGAAATCCTTGTTCTCTGATCCACATTTAAACAGATCACTTATTAAAAAGTAAACATTTCAAATGTGAGCCAAAGTCCAAAGTGACTCTATTCAGCAAGGATGAAAATATTGTCATAAAAGAATCATTTGATCTTTATCACTTGGCTTGGAAGTGAATGTCAAAAATGTATTTTCTAACTTTGGATTTTTTTTTTTTAAGAATCTACTATATTCAAAATACTTAACTAGGCACTGGAAGTGAGTTGCAGTTTATGTGCATGTGATAGTTGGGCTGTGTTCCTTTCAAATTTAAATTTGTAATGAAGTATAGCAGAGCTAACAAGTTTCTCATATCTGTTAACTAGTGACAATGAGTATAAGAGTAAATGTGAACTCTTTCCTACGCAGGAAGGTAGAGAGGAAGAGTGAGCTTAAGTGATATTTTCTAACCATGGTTTCATGAGGGGCCTCAGCAGTTTTAATTGTTTCAAGGAAGGGTGGGGGAATCATGACATCATGGAACTTTTCAGAGAAAATAAGGATGGTGTAACAGAGTCAGTACAATATGAAAAGTACACTGGACTTAGAACTCACATCTCTGAACTGCTTACTAGTTAGTTGTATGACCTTGGGCAACTCACTTAAGCTCTGAGCCTGTTTCTTCATCTATAAAATGGGAATAATAAAACTGGTACTGTCAATATCACAGGGTTGCTATGAGGATAATGTATTTGCAAATTGTAGAGAAGATGAGGACTGGACCAGTCGTTCCATTGATAACAAACACCCTACCAATGCAAGTATTTGCAGCTTAATTTTAGTGCCTATAACAGGGAAAGATAAGTGACTTAACCAGGGTTGCACAGCCAGTATGTGTCAAAGATGTGGTTTGAAAGAAAGTACTCATGGCTCCAAGGCCTTTCTGTTCAATCCACCATGCTGCCACTACTCAAAATAGACACTGTAAAATAGAAGTGTGAGTTGTTGATGGTCTCCATAATATCAAGCAACAAGATGTCTGAGGTCCTAGCCCAAGGGTGGGGAACCTGTGGTTTCAACGCCACATGTGGCCCTCTAGGTCCTTGGGTGTGGCCTTTTGACTGAGGCCAAGTTTTACAGAACAAATCCTTTTATTAAGGGGATTTGTTCTGTGAAGTTTGCATTCAGTCAAAGGGCTGCACTTGAGGACCTAGAAAGCTACATGTGGCCTCAAGGCTGCAGGTTCCTCACCCCTGTCCTAGCCAAAAGGCTAGGAATTAGCTCCTGAAGAGGTTTGAGATAGAACTCTTCTGCTATGAAGTGTGAAATCTCTGGGGACAGATCACAGAATGATAACATTGGAAAGCCACTACATGAGCTAGGCACCTGAAAAATAAACCACTGAGGCAGCTAGGTGGCAGAATGGATAGAGCACCAGCCCTGGAGTCAGGAGGATCTGAGTTCAAATGTGACCTCAGACACTTGACACTCACTAGCTGTGTGACTCTGGGCAAGTCATTTAATCCCAATTGCTTCACACACACAAAAAAATGATAATAATAATAAAATAAATATCACCAATGGTTCAGCCTAATTGTCCTGAAGGCTGTACAATAAGTATAAGAAATGTTGGAAGTGACAAGAGTGTCATCCAGACTCACTTGATGTGTTTAGAGGAAACCTCCTTTCTTTCACGCTTACTTAAATGGTCCCACTCTATGTGTTATGCAAGTATTGCATGCATCTGAGATTTTTTCTATTCCCTAATTCAAAGAACTTCCTCCTTTCTGAAGAAATTATTCAATAAGTCAAAAAAGGGAAAGTAGTAATTGAAGATGAGGTAAAGGAAGAAATAAAGGAAAAAGGGGATCCATATGCATCTTCAGGAATTTCGGGGAATGGAGCTAAAAAAATCCAGTGGCAAAGACAAAGAAAAAAGGTCATCAAGTTCTAAAGAAGGTGCAGACCAGAGGAAACACACCTGGATCACAGAAATGGTCTTAAATGCATACAGCAATCCCTCTAGTCCAAGTGTAGCCAAACATTGAAGAACATAGGTGATCATTAGTAATTTAGAGAATAGGAAAGAAGAAAAAAATTGATGATTTTTACTGTAGTAGAAGGAATTTTTGACGAGTTTTTATTAAATGACCCAAATTGTTCAGACATTGACATTTTTGCTAATCCCAGTAAAGGGGGCATGAAAAGATTAACATGAAAAAAGGCTAAGTAGTATATTTTACACTTTCTAGGAACATAGTGTGAATACAGCAAAGAGAGTCTATCTTATCTTGGTGGCAGTGGGATATTTGTGGAACATTCTAGCTGAGTTCTCGGATTTCTCAAGGTAAAATGGCAGCTTTGCAAATGTATAAATAAGGTTTTTTTTTGATGATTTACACACTGAAATATTATCTATGGATTCTTTGTGTTTTTGAAGTCAAAATTCATTTCTTAGAGATACGCTGATCCTTTGGGTTCTTATCAGTTTTCTTTATTTTGGTATATGAAGCCAGTTGTAGGATCAAATAACTTTTACCATAGTAAAGCAAATGCCAGAATGAACAAGGGAGACAATTCAAATGGAACTTCTTTTAAATGGACGAATCATGACATACTAAGCAAAGCATCACCCTCAAATACATAATTCTGAGCTAGAAGCAATAAATCTAAAGGACAACATTGGCTGCTGTATCAGGAAAAAAGTTGTAATTTTTTTTTTACCCACTGAAGTAAACATGATGGCTCCTAGGAGAATTGTCAGTCAAACCTGTCCACTAAAGGTTGAGGGTGAGGTTGTAAACATTTTCTCACCGAGTACTTCTTGAGTCAGGAGTCTTGACTGAATTGCCTTCTGGTGACAAAATATGTTACAGAACTTCTTGCCACCAGAGAGAAACAAGAAGCACTGGATGTTTTTGCTTTGTTCACATGTACTGTATATCATTGCTTTGGTATTTCATTATTTAATTTTTAAGAAAAAATATTTTTCTAGTGTTTTATATGGAAATGATATTGTAAAAGTTGAATCTTATGTTGTGTGTTTTTCTGAGAAATTTTTTAAGGTCGTGATTATTTTGAGATATTTGCTGCTCAGTTTTATATGTTGGACTATGGAACATCTGCAGCAGCTCCTATTTACTATTCATATATTTGCAGACAGATAAAATAAATGACAATTTTGTGGGAGGGAAACTTAGTTTGTTAAACTGGAGACTGAGCATAGCACAAAATGCTTATTTGAAACCTATCTCCATTTGACTGCTCAGTAAAATGTACTAAAACCCCTTTTAAAAAGAGAGGAAAAGATGGACACTGAGTCACAAAGGTGAAATTACTTGCCCAAGATAATTTTCAGGTCATCATCCCCGTACTGATTACAATATCCTCCCTCATCCTGACCCCTTGGTTAACCAATTCAGCTCTACGCTGTCCTCTTCTCTCCAGTCCGTTGCCCCTTATTCTATTGAATATCTTACCCTGCCAAGTTTCAGCCTTGGATCACTTCTACAATTTGCTGCCTTCCCTCCTACACATATGCTGCTCAACAAAGTTAAAGAAAATCATGAAACCACACAGTCTGGCTCCACTGCAAATTTATATTACATAACCTCAACTGGGCCCTCACTGCTACAAAGCACCCATTTTTACACAACCCTCACTTACTGCCCCAATCACCACAAAGACTCCTCCAAACCTTTTAATTCTTCCTTAAACCCCTGACAGGTCCTCTTCCCTCCTCACTCTCCCTTAGCTAAGAACCTCATCTCATGTCTTACTGAAAAAAAATTGAGGTTATTTTCTGAGAGTTCCCTCTTATCCCCTTCTCCTCATCTCACATCACCCAGATGTCTTCTGTCACTATTTCCAGGCCTCACATGAAGAAGTGGCCTCACCCTTTGCCAAGGCAAATTCATCTGCATACACAATGATCCCATTCCATCTCCTCCAACATACTGTCTCCCCTGTCAGCCCCACTCTATCACTCATTTTTTATCTCTCCCTGTCTACTGGTTGCTTTCCTATTGCCTATAAACATTCCCCAAAACTGTCATTTGATCCACCATCCATCTGCATTGGCTATTGCCCTATCTCCTCCCTTTTGTGGCTAAACTCCTTGAGAAGGCAGTCTTCAATAGCTGCCTCCAAATCCTTTCCTCTCATTGTCTTCTTAACTCTACAATCTGGCTTCTGACCTTCAACTCTAACTGCTCTCTCCAAAGTTATCAAATATCTCTTGCTTGTCAAATATGATGGCCTTTTCTCAATCTTCATCCTTCTTGAACCCTCTGCAGGCCTTTAGCATTATTCACACTCTTTTCTTTGATATTCTCTTCTCTCCAGGTTTCCATGATACTATTCTCTCCTGATTCTCTTCCTACCTATCTGACTACTCCTTCTCAGTCTCCTTTGCTATAGGACTCTATCCTGGGTCCTCATCTCTTTTCCCTCATTTCTACTTCACTTGGTTATCTCATCAGCTCCTATGGATTCAATTACCATCTCTATGTTGATGATTTTAAAATCTATTCATTTAACCCTAATCTCTCTGCTGACCTTCAGTATCACATCTCCAACTACCTGTTGGACACTCAGAATGGATGCCCTTTAGCCATATTAAGCTCAACATGTCCAAAACTGAACTCATTATCTTTTCCCCAAACCTACCCGCCTTCCAAATGCCCCTATTACTGACAACAATCACCCACACTTGAAACTTAGGTGTTCTCAACTTCTTACTCTCTCTCACTTTCCTATATCCAATCTGTTGCCAAGGCCTGTCTACTTTAACTTCATAACATCACTCAAATATTCCCCTTTCTCTCCTCTGACATCACCACTACCATGGTGCAGGCCCTCATCACCTCAATCCTGGACTGTTTAATAGCCTCAAGTCTCTCCCTCTTCCAATCCATCCTTCACTTAGCTATTAAAATAATCTTCCCAAAACACAGATCTGACCACGTCACCTCCCTATTCAATAAACTCCAGTGGTCACTCTATCACCTCTAGGATCAAAAATAAAATGCTCTGTTTGACATTCAAAGCTCTTCATAATCTGTCCCCCTGAATCCTGACTTTTCCAATCTTTTTATACCTTACAACCCTCCACTTACTCTATAACCCAAAGACCTTGTCCTTGCTGTTCTTCAAACAAGACATTCCATCTCCAGACTGAGTATTTTCACTGACTGTCCTACATACCTGGAATGTTCTCCTTCTTTATCTCTACCTCCTTGTTTCTCTGGCTTCCTTCAAGTCCTGCTAAAATTTCTTTGAGAGAAAACCTGTCTCATTCCCTATCTTCCCTCTGAGATTATCTCTGTTTTTATCTTGTATATATCTTGTTTGTACCTAGCTGTTTTAAAGCCGTCTTCCCCATTAGACTGTGAACTGTTTGAGAGTAGGGTCTGTCTTTTACCTTTCTTTGTATCCCTAGCACATAGTGGCCACAATGTAGTGCCTGGAACATAGATAAGGTTATACTAAAATGTTCAGAGGTTTTCTATAAAAACAAAAGATACAATAATAAATGCATCCTTCATTTATTATTATTATTATCATTACTATGAACCATATATTGTGACATCATTTAAAACATCTAACAATATTTGTCTTTCTTGAAATATTTTCAAAGTTCTTCATACTCTTTATTCATTATTATAGAAATATTTTTAAAAAATTAACAAACAAAAAATACTCATTTTAGTAGTACTTATAAAGAATGGTAGCATGTAGCAAATATTCAAACACTGAAAAATGACAGTGAACATTATTGGGTAGTATTCAAATGTTGTATCATTTAGATCTCCTACGAAGGTTAACAGCACCATAGAGAATCATGTGCTTAAATGTAAGGATTTAATTTGCTTCCAAAATTTGATATTTCTTGGAATATCACTAATTGGATTTCTTTAGAGTATACTATCAGTATAAACATATTGATATTTTGTTTGCAAGAATGACTCACTATTAACAATAGACAGGGCCATGAATACACACTTAGAACATGGCAACAGTTACAAGCAAGACTGATTAATTAGATCATGACTGCTTCTCTCCTACACACTCCTGTCCCAGTTTCCAGAAATGTTGACCTTAACCTTTGACTCGGCCTGTCGCTATTTCCTGCTCTCACTTTCAGTTTGATGGCAGTGGGCTTCTTCAAAGCAGTAACATTTCTAAATTGATTGTTAAACTTTAATTCTCACAGGAAAAGTATAATACTTTTCCACAATTTCTCAACTGATTATTCTTGGGATTCAGAATTTGGAAAAACAAATCAGTTTCCCAAGAAATGCCATGAAGAAAACACTATTCCAAAGACATCTCTTAGACAGCTTAAGCTCAACATATCCAAAATTGAACTCGTTATCTTTTTCCCAGCACTCCCCCCGCCACCTTTTTCAAATGTTACTGACAAGGGTACAACCATTCTTCCAGTCACCCAAGCTTGAAACGAGGTGTCATTCTCAGCTCCCTACTCTCTCTCTGACCTTCCTATATCCAATCTGTTGTCAAGATCTGTCTATTTTATATCAAAAAAAACTTAATCAGGATATACTTCAGTTTTTGCTGATTCAAATACAAAGGGGAGCACAGGGAAAGATGGTGGAAAATGCATTTAAAAAAAACAGATCAAAAGATATCTCCTCTCACTTCTCTGCAGAGATGTGTGGAATATTGCATAAGTCAGATTTTGTTTTTATATTGATTAGCTTTGTTGATTTTCTTTCTCTTCCTCTTTTTTCTTCTTTTTGTTGTTTTTATAAGGCATGTTTTGAGAGGAGGTAGAGGAATACAGGGATAAATTTTGGTCTTGTAAAAACAAAAAATATCATTATGAAGATTTATATAATAAATATTATCTTCAAAAATAATGTCAGAAGGTCCTGATATTAATGAGTACAGAATGAAATCGCCAAAATAATGAGATTGGTTATATGTTAACATAAGGGTTGCAGATGTGGAATTATTTCTGAGTCAATGGTCTATGCATAGTTAAACCATCAACTTATGAGAGCAAAGACAAAAAATCAAGAACAAATTAGAAGAAAGACTAAAAATAAGAAGACATGGCTTTGTAATTAAAACATCTCCATTCTAATCTAGACTAACAAGCTATTGATGACAAAAAACAAAGGAAAATAGTCACAGAAACAGACAATGACAAGAACTAGGACTGTCATTATTTCTTATCACAGTTAAACTGATGAAAAGCATTGTCACTGCAAGGAGAATAATAGAGCCTAGAAACCACCTCACCCAGGAAACATTTGATCTCCTTGCCAAGCTAGGAGTGATGGCAGCCAAGAATAATGCCAAAGTGGAATGTAAACTCAATGACCACATCTTACAGAGAAAAATGACCTAAGATTGCAAGCAATTTTGCGTAAAAACAATACAGAGTGATCTGTGGTAGGCACAGTATCTACTGAAGTCTTGCCATGGAGGCTAGCCAGTTTTTCCAGAAAGTCAGGGATGTGTTCCTATGACTTGACTGGTCAAGACAGCTAATGCTCAAACAGTTGACACTCCTTCCTGGTGGCTTAAGGGATAAAAAGGTCAGCCCACAATGAGTCAGTACCCTTTACACTTGACAGTTGTCCCACAGTTGTATGAATCTAACCATACTTGTTTCCATATGGAGGCAAGGGTGGCTGTGTATAGATGAACAAGTTCAATATACTCATTGACTATCTTCTCCATGCTAAGTAGACCTCCTTTTGTTAACAGTTAGATGTTCTACAAATGTCTCACATCATTTCAAATCTGACCAGTCTGAGTTAAGCCCAGCCTACAAGATCCAGATAAGTTGCATTATCATAAGTGTTTTTACAGAAGAAATTGGAAGGAGGACAAAAAAGAAGTAGGTGAAAAATAAGGGGGGGGGGGGAGAATCACAAACTTTTCTCCATCAATTGCACTTTTCACAATCTTCATCCTTCCTGACCTCTCCGTAGCATGATATTGCTGTTCAAGTTGTGCCTACTAAACATGGATGTTTCCAAAGGCAATATTCTGGGCCCTCTTTTTCCTCTATATTGTCTCCTGTGATCTCTATGCAGATGATTTCCAATCTATTTATCCAGCCTTAATTTCTCTCTTAAGCTATAATCTTGTAATATCCACTGCCTTTTAGATATCTTAAACTAGGTGTCCTATAGATATGTGAAACTCAATATGTTCCAATAGAACTCATTATTTTTACCCACAAACTTTGCCTTCTCTCAAAATTCCCTACGAATATTGAAGGCACCACTATCGTCCCACTCACCCAGGCTCACAGTCGTGGTGTTGTCTTCCACTCCCTTACACTCACCTATCAGACGTATACAAACTATAGTTGAATATTATGTCTAAGATCACAATTTCTCTTGTATGTGGATTCTTTTGTTTGGTCATACAGCTACCACCCAAGTGGTAATCACCTTCCACATGGACTATTAAAATAGGCTTTTAATTTGGTTCCCTGCTTCATCTGTCCTCTATTTCAGTCTTTTCTCCACTCAGTTGCAAAGGTGATTTTCTTAAAATGTACATCTGAACAAGTCAACTTCCACTCAACTACAAAGGGTCCTGATTGCCTTCAAGATCAAATAGGAAGTCCTCTGTTTGATGTTTAAATTCTTCATAACCTGGCCCCTTCCTGCCTTTCCAATCTTCTTATACTTATGGATATATGGATTAGCTTCTCTGACCTACCTGCTTTTTCTCACATACAAACTCTATCTCCCCTCTTTGGACCTTTACACTGGCAGTCTCTCATGCCCAGAATGCTCACCTCCCTGTCTTCCTTTAAGATTCAGCTCAAATACTACCTTCTATAGGAGGCTTTTTCCAGTTCTTCTCACCCCCAGGTTATATTCATATGACATTAAGCAGATTATCCCAAAAAATTATTTGAGAGGTTCTTAAATGATATTCATAACCACTTAAAAGGGTTCAGGAAGAAACAAGCTGATGAAGAATGACTGTTTTGCAGAATATGTTTGGTTCATTGGTACATGCATAGTGGAAAGACACTTCTTATGGACAGTGAACTGGGCCCAGAATTGTTATTAAAGTAAAATTAACCTCTGAGATTCTCTTTCATCAATAATATAAAATAAATAGATAGATAAATACACATATGTACATATGCATATATATGTGTGTGTGTATACACATATCTTTCATGTATCTAGTTATTTATACATTTTCTTTCATTAGAATGTGGTTTTGCCTTTATTTTTATCTCCAACACTAAGCACAATGCCTAGGACATAGCAAGTGCCCAATAAAAGCTTGCTTGACTAACTGACTAAAGAACAATGAGACCCCTTTACTTCTCAGAATCTTAATTAGAATGATCTATACATATATATACATACATATAGACATATATCTTAATGAAAATGTAAGAATTGAAATCCACAATGTTCTACAGCAGCCTACATTTTTATATTCACAGAATTGATTCAAAGGTACAGAAAATATAATATTTCACTGTGCTTATTGTTGGTTGACTTTAAAAAATCCATTCAATTAGGTAGAGCAAACCGAAGCCTTAAAGGTCCTCTTACAACAAGTTGTCTTATACGTGTAAGTTAAAGTTTTTCACATAGGTCCTTGATATAGACAACTTTGTCCAACAATCATATTGGTTATCCATCTCTATTTTATGTCTCACTTAATTTTTTTAAATAGTCCCTTATAACTAGTCTTTAATGTTTTCCTTATATTTCTTCTGGACTCTATCATGAACAACTCAGCCCCAATCTTTCTTTCAAAGTACCTTCTCACTTAATATTAATAACAGAATTTTTACTCTTGTCAGGGAGAAGGTCCAGTGTTAAATCCAAAAAAGGATTCTTTATAGACAATAAGAGCCTATAATGACTCTTATTTTCATATGACATTATGCAGAATACCCCAAAATATTATTTAAAAAGTTCTTAAATGATATTTACAATCACTTAAAAAAGTTCAGGAAGAAAAATTACTGTTTTCCAGAGCAAGTTTGGTGCATTTGTAAATGTATACTGGATAGGCACTACATGTAGACTACACATAGACTGGGTCCAGAATTGTTATGAAGGTAAAATCAACAGGAATTGGCAACAAATTGGATGAGGGGATGGAAAGAATGAAAAGTCAGACATAGTGCCTAGATTATGTGCCTGAGTGATTAGGAAACTAATGGTACTCTTAAGATAAATAGGAAAGTTAGGAAGTAGGGAGAATTTGGGAAGAATGATGAGTTTAATTTTGAATTTGTTGAGTTTTAGATGTCTGCAGAATGTTTAATTTGAGATTTAAGTCTGGAGATTAGATGTTAGGGCTGGATAAGTATATTTGAGAATCATCAGCATAAAGATGATAATTGAATCCATAGGAGCTAGTGAGGCCACCAAATTAAATAGTATAAAAAGAGAAGAGGGACCAAGAAGACAGCCATATGGGACACTCATGGTTAGTGGGCATGATTTGAATGAAAAGCAAGCAAAGGAGACTTCAAAGGAGCAGTTAGAGGAGATAGTAGTGTCATAGAAATCTGAAGAGAGGAATGTATCAAGGAGAAGAAAGAAATCAAAAGTGTCAAAGACCTGCAGAGAAATTAAGAGAGATGAAGACTGAGAAATTGGCAATTAAAAGGTCTTTGGTAACTTTGAAGAGAGGAGTTGCAGTTTAATGATGACACTGGGAGCCAGATTGTAGAAAAGAGTGAAAGGAAAGGCAGTGGAGGCATCTATTACAGATGGCCCTCTTAAAGAATTTAGCCACAAAAGGAAAGAGAGATATAGGATGACAGCTAGTGGGGAATGGATGATGGATCAAGTCAGTTTTTTGAAGGTGGGGAGATACATTAGCATGTTTGTAGGCAGTAGAGGAAGCAGATTGAAGATGAGTGAGAAAGTGGAAATGATAGGACAAGATAATCTACTGGAGAAGATGGGATAGAATTGGATCACTTCTGCATATAGAGGGGTTTGCCTTGGCAAGAAGGGGCACCTCTTCATGTGAGACAGGGGTAAAGGAGGAGATAGTGGTGGAAGGCATCTAGGTGATGAGGAGAAGGGGAGAAGAGGGAGCTCCAACAAATGACCTCTTTTTTTTTAGTGAAATATGAAGCAAGATTCTTTGCTGAGAGGGTAGATGGTAGGGGAGCCGTAGGTTTGAGGAAGAATGAAAAGCCTTGGAAGAGACATTGTGGTCAGTGGGATAAAAAATTAATTATGGTGGTATAAATTAATTGCTCTGCACTGTGAGGACCTAGTTGAGATTATGTAACATAAATTTGTAGTGGACCTAGATTCCACAATTTTGTGGCATTCTCCAGCTTTTTTCATAAACACATGAGTAGGCACAAATGCAGAAGATGGTAGGCAGAATTGCATTTTTAGATACAAGCAACTGTGATGGTGTTCAGGCATCAGACCAAGTAAAAAGTTGACTATTGCAGATTATAGTTATATAGCTAAAATAAAAATATGTTGATATACCTATTCCAGAAGCATAAAAAAATTCTCACAGAAAAAAAATTCATAATATTTGACCCAAATTTTAAATGTTTATGTTTATGTTCTCGTAAAAGGCAGTAAAGGGGTAGGCTAGGCCAAAAGAGAAAGTGAATGTGATTCACATATATAATAATTAAAATAAGCACCCTCAAATACTTTCAAATGGCACATAAATCATGTCCCACAAACATTATAGGTGAAAATTAAAGTCTTCTCTATCAGATGAGAAAATCCAACATGGTACAGAATACAACCAAGTAAATTCCTAGTATAGAGTTGTGGAAACAATCCTAGATTCAGAATCAGAGGACTGGAGTTCAAATCTTATCTGGGCCTGGGTCTGAGCCTCATTTGAGGGCATTTCAGACTTTAGAGTTTCCTTGGACAGACATTGATCAAGGTTCTACTATCTCACAGCTAAGATGAAGGGTATGAGGCTATTTATATCCAAAGATCTTGTATCAAGGGAGTGTTGAAATGGGATGTCTGTCTAGGAGTATCAAAGCTTCCAAGGGATGAAACTGGAATACAGTGCCTGATTATCCTGCTTCAGTTTCTATTTGAGGCATGAGGAATTTTCCTAACTTAAAATGACTTGTCTAAAATTAAGTTGTCTGGGATCAGAGATGAATTGTAACACAGCCTTAGAGTTCCCAAGTTACTACCACTGATGCCTATGTGCTATGTCTCTTCCCAATACAGCAACAATCACTTCATTACAATGAAATCTGTGATTTCACCTATATGCGTACCCATTCCTCTTTCCCCTTCCCTTCCATGGAGTTCACAACCCCCTCCACACCTCAGTATATTTTCTTCATGAGTTTCTGGTCTGAAAAAATCATTACCTTATGGACAATATTCTAGTAATGAATCTCTCTAAACTTAGCTGGACTGCTCCTCAGATGACAGATATCCAGGCCATCAGTGGACTGGTGCCTTAAGTTTTTCTTGTTTGGTGAGGATTGCCAAAGCTTGTGTTCTTCTGACATCACCTTCAAAAACTCAGACTTTCTTTCATCGGAGTAGGACTTTTGGGTGAGTGGGGGATAATTATACTAATGAAATGTATTTATATGACTGAAAAATATGTGAAATATATCAATAAAATTATGTGAAAACATAAATGAAATAAAACAGAATATGCATGAGAAGTGATCAATTGACATCACAAATAATGGCTTTATAAATTACTTTGTGTCACGTCTAAAATTTTTTAATTCCAAAATATTTTTCTCCAGTTCAAGGTATAATAAAGCATTTCACTATTCTACATATAAGGTTATATTTTGGGTCAAAATCAGGTCCTCTATGCACTGCAGTACATTAAATATTTCTTCATTTACTAGACTATGTAAATCCATTAGCTTTGTTATTTTTATCCTTGGTCCTAACACCATAATTATAATAGAGTTCTACTATATGTCTTCTTTGATGACTAATAAATCTAGGATTGTTGTCTTCAAATTATGATAGGAAGTCTAACTGTAGAGTGACCCTCATTTCTCTATGACATCTCAAAGAGATACAAATTGTTGACTCAGGGTGAAAGGACAGAAAAACAATACATAAGTCAGTTTCTCATTTAAGAATATAAAGTCACAGGAGCAGGAGTATGCTGACAAATATTTAATGATTGGCTTTCTGAGAAAAAATGTACTCATATCACACTTTTAGGCTTAATCTGCATTATTAACATTTTCTCCATCACTTTCTTTTTTATTTAATTTATCTCAGTTACATGTAAACAAAAATATTTAACATTCTTTTTTTTATTTTGAGTTCCAAATTCTCTCCTTCTTTCCCACTCATCTCCTTTCCTTAAGAAGGCAGGAATTTTATATAGATTATACATATGCAGTCATGCAAAACATATTTCCATATTAGCCATGTTGCAAAAGAAAACACAAATCAAAAAACCACATGAATAATAAAGTTTTTAAACAAAGGATGCTCCAATCTGCATCCAGACTCCATCAGTTCTTTCTCTGTATGTGGATAGCATTTTTCATCTTAAGTCCTTCGGAATTGTTTTGGATCTATTGCTGAGAATTGCTGTCATTCACAGTTGATCATCATTACAATATGGCTGTTACTGTGTACAATGTTCTGCTGGTTCTGCTCAATCCACTTTGCATCAGTTCATGCAAGTCTTCTCGGGTCTTTCTGAAAGCATCCTGCTGGTCATTTCTTATAGCACAATAGTATTCCATCACAATCCCACACCATAACTTGTTCAGCTATTCTCCAATTATTTGGCATCCCTTCAATTTCTAGTTCTTTGCAACCACAAAAAGAGCTGGTATAAATATTTTTGTACATATAGGTACTTTTCCTTTGATTTCTTTGGGGTACAGATCTACTAGTGGTATTGCTGGGCCAAAGGTTATGCACAGTTTGATAGCCCTTTGGGCATAGTTCCAAATTGCTCTCCAGAAGAGTTGGATCAGTTCATGATTCCACCAACATGAGTGTCCCAATCATTTTCTTACATCTAGAAAAACAACAGAATGATAAATCAAGCCCTGATTTGTACCATTTGATGATTCTCAAAGTATAAATGATCACACTGAAAATTTAACAGTTGGTTTTCTTCAGCCAATTCAAGCTGACTGCAGCACACCCCTGCCACATGGATTATGTATTACTGAGCAAAGAAATCAAATGTAAAAAGGGAAGAACAAGCCTAAAATGGAAAGAAAATATGACATCTATAAGCAAGAAACCATTTTTGGAAAATAAGAAATCCAAACACAAGAAGAAAAATATCAGTAAAAAAAAAGTTTGCTGAATATAGGATGTAGACCACCTAGATAATCTAGGGAGAATAATAAACAGTATGAGGAAGACAGAGAATAGTCTTTTTTGGCAGCAATCAAGTATAGGAAATGAGAAGGAAATTCCAATTCTGTTAGCACGGTACACAGGTAAAATTGCAACATAGATTACAGTTTCCGATGCAAAAGTGCATTTCAAAAACAAACAAGTAAAGCAATCTAAATAATTAGAATTGTATAATATTTATATGTGAGTTCTGAAGGAAATAAGATGTGAAATGGCAGGGACTGAACAATTGTTCTTTAAATTGTCCTGTTTAGCTATTTAAAAAAAAATGCTAAGTAAGGTCTTAGAACTTACAGGCAAGTTAACTGCCTTAGTGTCAGAGAACTATTTTGAGTAAAAGTATCTTTTCTTGTTTTGACAGCTTCAAGATGAAGCCAGGTAAAATTTTGAGAACTGTTACCTGACTAGCTCCACACAGAACAGTTTTTGTAATGATAATTAACTTACACATCCCCAATCTTAGAATAAATAATATGACATTTTTAGTGAAGTCATTGTGATCACCACTTCTTTCTCTAGGTATTCACTTATTCATTCCTTTAATAATACATCAATACTTCAGTGGATCAGCCATACTATATATGTGTGTACTCTGTGCAATGGTACAGATCACAATCTATTCATATTTTCTTCTACTATATAACTCTTGCTCGTTTTCTCCCATAAATCTTCCACAGGTGGTCTACTCAAGAGGTTAGAGTCTTTTATCCAAATCTCCTTTGAGAGGCATCGTGGTACAGTAGATAGAACACTAAACTTGAAGTCATGAAGTCATGGATTCAAATTTCACCTCAGATTCTTACTAGCTATGTGACTTTGAGCAAGGCATTTAACCTCTTCGAGTCTCAATTTCTTCATTTGTAAAATGAGGGGTTGGATTCAATGACCCTGAAAGGTCTCTTTCAGCTCTGAATCAATAACTCTATGATCCTGACATTTCCAAGGGTAGATTAAATGGATGGAAGAATGGAGTTTGATGTCCATCAGTTACCCATCTGCTGCTATAGGTTTGGATGTTGGAGGAAATGTGGGAAAACTGGGGCACTATTTTATGATATCCTTTATTTCCCTTCTTCTATACAATTCTTCATTAGTAGTATTCTTCAGCTCCTTCATACTCTCCATATATCTGTCCATTGCTCTGGAGGTGACCTGTAACTTTAGTGTATCAAAGACTCTGGTGTTCCATTATACGTAGCCATTCAGCACCACCACAAGTAAACTGATGTTAAAAAATGAGTTTTGTTTTAGTGAGAAGGTTAAAGTCATGAACGATGCTACACAATTGCCCAAAAGTGATCCGGTCCATTTTCCTCCAACTGTTCAATTCTGGATCTGTCTGTGATGACATTTATTGATGGACCAGCTCTATGGATTAATCTTCCATTCCAGAATTTTGCCAAGAATAGAAATAAATTTATGAGAATATGTTTTGCAGACTTCATTCTCTCTCTTCTTATAAAAATCAGGATGTTTGACATCC
Source organism: Vombatus ursinus (assembly GCF_900497805.2). Lineage (NCBI taxonomy): Eukaryota > Metazoa > Chordata > Mammalia > Diprotodontia > Vombatidae > Vombatus > Vombatus ursinus. Next base: position 677,793 of record NW_020954702.1, read on the forward strand.
TCCCCTTCTCTAGTATTTCTATTTTCCATTATCTTTCAAAAATCATTGACAAAGGCTCAGCAATTACCTCTGCCAATTCTTTCAATATCTAATGGTATAGTTCTGATAGGCCTGATCACTTGAACTTATACAGATCAGCTAAGTACTCTCTAACAAATTCCCCAGACAGCTTAGTTTTCAACTCCCTACTAGTGATTTTTGTTCTGTCCTTCTCAGTCCAAAGAACATTCTTCTTTTCAGAAAGAATTAAAATCAGAGGTCAGCAGTAGCACCACCCTCCTTTCATCATCCATCATCATTGTCCTATCCAAAATGGAAAGCTATTTTATGCCTTTTTTGACAGCCATCTTTTCTCCAAAATACATAAAAGTATCTCTTTTTTTGTTTTCCTTGCAAACTTCAGCTCACTCTGAGCATTTTTATAGTATGATCTTTAATGTTAAGATTCTATATCCATTTATAATTTATTGTGAAATATGGCATAGAGTGTTTCTATAAACCTGATTTCTCTCTGACTGCTTTCCAGTTTTCCCAGAAGTTTTTATTAAATAGAGAGCTTTTTACCCAGGTGACTTGTGTTTTCCACATTATCCAACACTGGATTATTGAGTTCTTTTGTTTTTGAATCTCAATTACCTAATCTGTTCCCTTGATCTATTTTTCTATTCTTTAACCAACAGGAAATAGAAATGAAAGCATTTATATATAGCCTACTATGTGCCAGGTACTGTGCTGAGCCTTTTTTACAACTGTCACGAGATCTTCATAACAGCCCTACAAGGTAGACACTGTTACTATCCCCATTTTATAGATGAGGAAATGTTGGCAAAGAGAGGTTAAGTGACTTTCCCACAATCATAGAATTAATGACCACTACCAGACAGTTTTGATGACTGCTGCTTTATACTATAGTTTGAGGTCTAGAAGTGTTATATCCCCCTTCATCTCTACTTCTTTTTATTGTTTCCCTTGACATTCTAGATCTTTTGTTTTTCCAAATAAATTCTGTTATTATTTTATCAAGTTTTGAAAAAGTATCTCCTCGGTAATTTGATTTGTATAGCATTATCAAATTACCAAGTATAAATAAATAAATAAAAGTATAAATTAATTTTGTCAATATTGTCACTCTTATTTGTGCTGGCATAGCCTAGCTACAAGCATTGAAGATTCTTCCAGCTATTTAAGTTGTTATTTCTTTAAGGATAACTTTGCAATAAAATATATGCAAGTCTTTGGTGTGTATGTTAATTCCCAAATGTTTTATGTATCTTAGTTATTTGAAACGGTATTTCCCTTTCTATTATTGCTTCTTGTATTTTGTTATTAATGCATAGAAATACTGTTGATTTTTGATGATTTATTTTGTAGTCTTCAAATTTTCTGAAGCTATTAATTATCTCAACCAACATGTTGTCTTTAAACAAGGATAGTTATATTTTCTCTTTGCCCATCTTTAATCGTTTAATTTCTTTTTCTTGTATTATTGCTGTTGCTAACACTTCCAGAACTATATCAAATAGTAGTGAGGAAAGTGGACACCCTTGCTACACTCCTGTATTTATTAGAAAAGTTTCTAGTGTATCCCCATTGTATGTGATGTTTACTTTTTGTTGCTTTTTATTACTTTTTTTTAAAAGCTCCCTCTATTCCTATATTTTATAGAGGGGCATAAAAGAATGTTATACTTTGTCAAAGGCTTTTTCTGCTTCTATTGATATGATCATGTAGTTTTGGTTGTTTTGGTTTTTATACAGTTAATTATACTGATTATTTTTCTAATATTGAACCATCCCTACATCCCTAGTATGAATCACATTTAATGATAGTGAAGAATTCCTTGGATAAATTGCTATAGTCTATTTGATAGAATTTTATTTACAATTTTTGAGTCAATATTCATTAATGATATTGATCTATAAGTCTCTTTCTGTGCTTCATCTTTTCCAGACTTAGGCATTAGGACCATATGTTTAATTTTTGTACTCCTTTCCTAAAAAGATTTCTCTTATTTTCTTTATTATTCATCTTCTGTTTCTATCTGCTATAGACCCTCATTCTCTAATTTATGAACCCTATAATTATCTAGTCTCTCTTTCTCTGTCTCTCTCTCTCTTTCACTCTCTCTCTCTCTGTCTTCTGTGTATTCTTCAAGCAATCAAAGCCTCCAAGGGATCCATTCTAGGCTCTCCCCTCTAGGTGCTTTCTCCTACTGCTTTGTAGAGCTTGTCCCATGGACTCCATTTTACCATTGTGTCTCACTCCCAGGTATCAGAGAGGATAGTGTCCCATAATAAAGCCCCTCCCCCACCATGTGCCTGATTATGCAACCTACTACTGATCTATAACCTCTCTTAGTTACTTTTCTTTCTCTATTTGACCCAAAATCTCCTTCCTGGGTCCATGTTCTCCCACTTTCCTAAGTGCCAATTGTATCCAGGAGTGCCAACTCTCCTCTTCCTGAGGTAGGATAACTATACTTTTCAAACACCAAATACCCCAGGCACACCCAGTACAAAGTCCCTATCTCCTTTCACAGACCATTTCTCCCCACTCATAGGATCACTCATCAGTGGAACCTCCTCCCACCACCAAAGCAAGGCCTTATTGCTTTCTCTTCTCCCCTTTTTCATCTTTTCCTCTCCTCCTTACTCTTTTTCTGGTTCTTCTCTTTTTGAGACCAAGGGATCACTTTCCCCTCATTTTTAGCCCTTGATTTGACCCCACTACATTTTACATTCTTCCCTATCCCCCTTTCACCCTCCCAAGTTGTAATGCAGTTCCACAAAAACATGTTGATTCACTTGTAGGTAAGCTGTCACCAGGTTCTGTCCATAATGCCCCCTATCTGTTTCTTCACTGTCACCTCTACAAGATTTCCTCCTTCCCCTTTCTTCTTGTGTACCTATAGAAATGTCTTACTTGTTTCTCTGTTGCCTTTGCTGTCCTTGCCTGCTGAATTTATTCGCTCCTTCTGTATTTCTGTTGTTTAGGGTATTTGAGAGACAAATAGCATCTTCAGTTCTGGTTTTCTTTCAAATATATTTTAAACTCTTCTTTATTGTTGAATGTTGATCTTTTTCCTGTATGGTTTACAGGGTAGTTCACCCTGGGCTATATCCTGAGCTCCATTGCTTTTTTTTTTTTTTTTTGGAATACATTGTTCCATTCTGTTCTACATTTTTAGGTAGTGCAGAATGGTCTTGCATTATTCGAATGTCCCTTCCTTTATATTTGAAGATCTTGCCCCTGATGGTCTTGCAGAACTTGTTGTTTCTGAATTTAACTGTTAAATTTAACCACTGTGTGTATTGGAGTTTATAACCTTGAGTTTTTGTGGAGGTGATCTGTATATTTTTTTTTTCAATTGGAATTTCATTTTCTATGTTCAGATGTTCTGGGCAGTTCTATTCTATTATTTTCTGCATTATGGTATTAAGCATTTTTGTTTTGTTGTGTTCTTCTGGGAGACTAAGCTGCCCCTACACATCCTGACTTCAAGATCAGTATGTTTTGCCTGCATGGTGAGTATATTTTCCTTTAATGGAGGGGTTTTTTAAACTTCTTTTCTTCTAGACTGTCCTTTATTTCTGTGTATTTGCAGTCCCAATAAATTGTTCTCTTTTTTGTTTCTTTAGTGAAGTTTGCTATTGCAGATTTCGGTTTTTCTATTCTGCCATAATTTTTGCTGTGTAGGCCACAAGTTACATCCCCATAATTTTCATTTCTCTTTTGAACTTCTCAGAAACAGGATGTGGTAGTTTCACATTTTATTCAAATTCCACAGGGTCTTCTGTCTCATATATGTTGGACAATTTTCCTTTTCTCCCCCAGTATTTATTCATAGATGCCTGAACTTCTTTACTTGATCTAGAAGCCATATTTCCTTCTGTTGTTACTATTTTTTCCTATTAATTTATCTGTTTATGTTCAAAGTCTTTGAGTTTTCTTTTTCCTGAAATCTTTGGCAATTTCAGTCTCCCCCACTGCTTATTTTTCCTACTGCTCAATTTCTGACACCTTCATCTCTGATTGTGGTTTACTCAGGGGCTGGATCTCAAAGCATCCGAGACTCCTCCTATGCAATAAATTCACAGTTTAATAGCCTAGGACTCTGTCCCAACTGATTTTTGTGTGATCAGAACTGTCCCCAGCCGGATATGGTGCTCTTTCCCTCAGGCTTGGTGGTGGAGTGCTCTACCACCCCACCCCCAACCCCTAGAGTCCTGTCCTGGTGTCTTGTCTTGGTCCCTCTGTTCTTTAGTTCAGAACTTTGCAGTGCTGGTGCTACAGGGTTGTGGCTCCCGGCTTTCGCTCCTGAGGGGCTGTGGCCATCTAGCTGGATGTCACATCGAGGGCAAATTTCTGGAGACCAGAGCTAATGTCTCCTCAGCACTGGAAAGAGACAAGGGGGGACAGAGTATGGGGCCTGGTTTTGTTGTAAGGCTGTGTAAGCCTATGTCCTTGGATCTACTAGTACAGCTTCACTGCCCGTATTGTGGGAGATTTACTGAATGAGCTTCAGGTCAGTGTTCATCAGTTCATGGGTTTGAATTTTTTTTTTAACTTTTTTTTTGGATTCAGGATATCCTAGACCATGAAGACAGTTTAAGTTGCTTTATCTTTGACTGGAAATATCTTTTTTGGAGAGGTTTGAGAGTTCATAGAGTTCAGAGGAAATGTCTAGTCCTTGTTGTTCACATAACCAATGATCTCATAATTGACAAATCTGATGGTTCTTTTTCACAGTTCTCATCTTTTTTGATCTATCTGCTTAATTTTATACTGCTGCTCACCCTCTCCTCCTATATTATCTCTCTTTTCTGGGTTTGCATGACATGACATGACATCCTAGTTCTTCTAGCAGACTGACTATTCTTCTTAGTTTCTTTGCTGAATCACAATGTATATCAAGCCCACTGTCTATGGGCATTCTCCAAGTCTCAATCCTGGGCCCTCTTCTCTCTTGACACTCTCACTCAGGGACCTCACCAACTCCCATGGACTTAAATCTCATAGTTCATGTTGCCTTTCCTACCATAGAAATGATATGAGCTATAACTCACACTCAGTATCAACCTTATTTATTTCTAAGGTTCAGTACCCACTATTTCCCAGCTTCCATGTCCTCTGCCCCCATCTTGCCTATAGTGCTACTCTGGATTACAAACTTATGCCTATGCTAAATGTCATGATCTACCCAACCTGAAGGCTTTTCTTTGGCTTCTATAGGCCAGTTTTATGCCCTTTATCTTCAACCCATGGTCACCCATGGCTTGTTGTAAGCATAAGTTGTTTTTAACTTATAAAAATTAGAACTACCTTTTAAAATGACTGACCCTTTCCAAACAAAGCAAACATCTAGATCAGTGTTCTATAAACAGTGCCCAAGTACTCTGCTCAATAAATTCTTTTTGACTGATCTCACTTCATGTTTTAGCTTGAACTTATGAACTATAGACCAAAGTCCAAGTTACAACATGTAGCCCCTATGTAATTAAAGGAAATATCAAAAACTTTCAGAAGACCAATAGCAGGTCAGGTTGGGCCCATTAAAAATTGCATCAGCATAGAAAAAGTACAGCACAATTCAATACTAATACAATACAGTATTAACTCATTAATATTCATAGGGTCATAACATCAGAGATGTAGAGCTAGAAAGAACCTCAGAAGCCGTTTAATTCAATCCCTTCATTTTACAAGTGAGTAAATTAAAGTTCGTGGAAGTCAAATTACTTGCCCAAGCTCACAAAGGTAGTAACGTCAGAGGTAGAATTTGAATCCAGATTTTTTTTTTATTCCAGAGTAAATGTTCTTTTCATTCTTTCCACATGTTTCATGTGTTTATATTTTGTTTTCCTATTGTGTCTATAGGATTCTTGAGATTAGGAGTGTGACTAAACATCAGGCGTAGGTGGTTTACTTTCATCACCATGAACTATTTAACTCTCCTGCCCTTGAATAAGACTTTTTACCCCTTTAATGAGACTTTGGCAGGGGTCAGGGCACAATTGATTTAACAAAGCATTAGTTGTGTATATGGGTAGGCAATTACAAGTACAGAGAGTTGTAACAAAGACCAAGTTAGGAGAGATGTCTTAAAGATACCCCAAATTAGAATTCCTTTGTTTAGTCTCTCAGTTTCAATTCTTTCTCAGATGTAGCTTTCTGTAAACTTGGCTATTTGAGAAATCTGATTCTCTTCCTAGATCTACCATTCCAAACTGGAAGCTCCTTTATGTTTCCCTAATCACTGAAATAAGTCCTTTCTGATTAGTTCTCCGATTTCTACTGCTTGGCTCTGGTAAAACTGCATTCCTGGCTGCAAGTTTATGCTAGTCTCCAGGTATTATAACCCAACATTTTGACTTCTCACTTCGGCTATTTACTAACCCACCCTTATCTGACTCACCCCTGTGGCTCCTTATAACTACTGTTGTCTTTCTACCCATTCACCACCACCACCACCCCAAACATGCACGCACACACACACACATGTGCACCTGGTTCTGAAATTTTTTTCCCCCTGAACTGGGTTTCTTGGAAACCTAGAATTTAATTCTGGTCAGTTAGTACATAAACACACATACATGGATAGATAGATACATAGATAGATGGATATAGACAGATAGAAAGATAGATAGGCAGATATGGATATGGATATGGATATGTGTTGTGTGTATTTATAATTTCCTTGACAGGCAAAGAAATACAAAAAGGTATGTAAAAATATGTATATTGAGTGTGTGTGTGCTGACTGCTAGGTCCAGGGCTATTTGGTTCATACTTCTTGGTGGCTAACATATAACCTGCCTTCACTATTAAACATTCAACTTATATGGACAACAAGAAAATAGACTCTCAGATTCATTATTATTATCAAGTAGATTACAAGGGCCTGCCATTAAGTTTGAGCAGAATTTTAAAACTTGCTGTGAGTATGCAAGTTCACTTACTAACAATGGGATCTCAAATAAACATATTGCTTTTGATGAACTCAGTACTTTTCCCCTGTTAACCCTAAAATACTTAGCACAGTGTCTGGTATACTAGGCATTGTAGGAATAAATATTTATGTCCTAACTTTTCCTCTTTCCTGACATTTGAGATGTTCTTCTATACGCAACTGAAGAAATTGAGTTATTATGTACATATATGTGTATGTACACATATACATATGTTTATGCATAAAACATACATATACAGTTATTTGCTCTGTTTTATTACTTGAAGATGTGTATTGGGCAGTATTTAGTGGGATGTAACTATTAACAAAGTAATAGTACACCTGCTAGATTGAGACTGTTAGAAGTTATTCGATCTTCATTCATGCTTATCAAGGTCTTTCTCTTAACCTTAAAAAATATTTTTGTCTGCAAGATATTCCACCATGTCATTTTTACAGAGAAAGCCACTATTACATAAGGAAGTTAGATGCCTTGTCAGAATCATACAAAAAGTTTCCTATTGGAAAGATGAAAACTAACTACCAATTTTTTGGCTTATAGTGAGCCATTGAGACAGACTTACTTCTATTACTTATTCTTCTATTCATGAAGAAAAAATTATAAGAAGAATATAATTAATAATTCTCACTTTAGTTCTCATTGGGAAAACCAAACAATCATTAAACAGGTCTGAAGTATGAAAGAATGAGTGTGGTCAAGAACCCCTATTTAATCTGGTTCATATTTTTCCTAAAACCTTTTGAACTGGAGCTGATGAGTTGCAAAAGTAAAAAAAAAAAAAAGGCAGTCATATGTGCAAGCAAAATGTAGGACAATAACTTGATTTGACAGACTGAGAGTGACCAAAAAGATATAAATGCTCATTTCCTCTTTTTACTCTACATTGTTGGAAAAGAATAAAACATCATTTAAAATGAAAGATCAGTAGGTTTTAAAAAGGCAAAATCTTTGTGCTGCACATCACTTCACTTTTTTTTCAGAGTACATGAAATACTATGATGACATAAATATGCTTCAAATAAATATGGATATCTGAATTTGTTCCAAAGGCAACTTCATGGCACTTTTCCTGCTCCCGTTTTCACTTTTCCATAGGATACTCCTACCCATCAAAGGGAAATAAATCTTCAAATTATTTCCACTACTCCTCTTTTCCATGTCTTAATTTTTTTATCATCTCTGAGATTCCAAACTCTTGATTCCAGACTACTTAATAACAAGTCTTTATAAAATGCCTACTGTATGCAAAGCATTATATTATTGGGGAAGATATTAAGTTAAATAAACATGGTAATCTAACATAGGGAATAAAGCACACAGAGATAATTATAATGCAGAATATCACATGAAAAGTTCATTAGAGAGCCAAAATGCTATTTGAGGTCCATGGGTATTTTTAGGATAAGATACATATCTATCTATCTATCTATCTATCTATCTATCTATCTATCTATCTATCTATCTA